>NW_017971440.1:183093-363882 GCF_001907595.1 Talaromyces atroroseus | reverse complement strand
CCCCCCCGTGGACGAATCGGCGGCCACGACGAAATTGGCCTGGCTCGGCCCCTGAAAGCTGAGTCTCTCTTTTACTCCGTCGCTTTCCCTTCGTTTTCTGCTTCTCCAGAATCTTCTCACCCTCTCTCACCCTCCCACGGGCATCACGACTCTTCCTTTGACCACCGCTTCACTCGTTCAGCGGGCACTCCTTTCGACAAGGAAAAATAAGATACAAACATATCAGAAGAACAAGACAGAACTTGGTATACAGTGTTCGCGAAAGTTTGGTTGCAATCGATCCCGACAGACAATGAAGGCCGCTTTCTGGACCGCCGCGGCCGCCCTCATGGGCTCGGCCATGGCTGCTGACCATCGTCACCATCATGAGCATGCTGCTTTGCACCGTCGCGCCGCTGCTGATGTTGCTGATAGCGAGGCTACTTGCGGTTGCTACACCAGTGTCGTGACCTACTGGGGCGCTCCTACCCGTGAGTCTTTGCCTATATGATGTTCAAGTCAAGATAGCGGGGAGAAGGCATCCATATTCCTTGGATGCAAGTCAATTTCAAGGGGAAAATGAAGAGAGCTAACCGATTAAACAGTTGTCTCAGTCTCTGCGACCCCCAGCCCTACTTCAACGTCTACTTCAACGTCTACGCCAACTCCCACTCCAACCACGACCTTGACTAGCACGACAACCATCCAGTCGACCAGCTACAGCACTGTCGTAGTCAAGGCATCTTCCTCTTCTTCGGCCTTGCCCTCTCCCTCTCCTTCAACCTCGTCTTCTTCATCCGCCACACCCCTGCCAGTGGACACCGTGACTGTTTTCCCTAGCCCAGGAACATACACTATTCCCGCCACCACTTTGACCGTGTCCTCATCGACAGTTGTTCCCCAGCCTACCACGACGTCGCTCACTAGCGGTACGCACACCATTGGTGGTGTGACAACTGTCGTCGAGACTTCGACTACCATTGTCTGCCCCTTTGCTACCGTCAGCCCCTCTGGTTCTACCGTCACTGATGTTATCATGACAACCACCTATATCTGCCCAACCCCAGGTACATACACCATTGCTCCAATCACTACCACTGTTCCCGAGAGCACCGTAGTTGTCTACCCAGTTCCCGCCACTGTGACCCCCGGAACCTACACCAAGTCAGAGCAGACCGTTACCGTCGCAGTGACTTCCTACACCTATTTCTGTCCTTTCGCCGATTCTTCCACCAGCTCAATTGTTGCTGCTGCTGCCCCCACGACTACCGCCTCCCCAGCTCCTGTCTCGACTACTAGTGCGGTAGTCTCGTCTTCTGCTTCATCCACCTCGTCCTTCTCATCCTCCTCATCTTCCTCGTCCAGCGCCCCTGCTGCTTCCTCTAGCTCCGCTGGAACTGGCTCCTCCTTGGGCAAAGTTAGCCCATACGCCGTTACCTACACTGGCTACAACCACGAGTCTGGATCCTGCATGACTGTCGATGAGGTCAAGACTGAACTTGAGAACATCCAGGTCAACGAATACTATGCTCTTCGCATGTACTCTACCGACTGCAACCAGATGGAGACGGTTGCTTCCCAGGCTATTTCAATGGGCCTTCGACTCATCCTTGGTGTTTACATTGGCAGCGGTGGTGTCAGCTCCGGCTCAAGCCAGGTTTCTGAAATCGTGAACTGGGGCAAGGCCAACAACTGGGAAGGTATCGAATTCATTCTCCTTGACAACGAGGCTGTCAGTGACGGATACTGCACTGCGTCTGAACTCGCCAGCTTCGTTACTTCCGCCAAGGAGACCATCAGTGCCGCTGGTTACACCGGCGAGTTCTCTATCGCTGAGCCTCTCGACATCTGGCAGAGCGACGCATCCACTCTTTGCAGCGTTGTCGACTTCCCTTCTGCTAACTTGCAGGCTTTCTTCAACAGCGACGTCGAGGCCTCGGAGGCTGGTTCGTTCGTTGCCAGTGAGGTTGAGATCCTCAAGACCCTCTGCCCTCAAACCGAGACCGTCTTTGTTAGCGAATCTGGCTGGCCCACCCAGGGTGAAACCAACGGAAAGGCCGTTCCAGGTGTCTCTGAGCAGAAGGCTGCTATTGACTCAATCCGCAGCGCACTTGGCAACATGACCGCTCAATTCTCGTACAAGAACGACGCATGGAAGAGCCCCGGCGACTTCGGTGTTGAACAGTACTGGGGTATCTACGACATGCTCAACGAGTCTGACTAAATGTTGCTGAACGGCTCAATCAGCCAAGTTATCCCATCAACTTCTAATAGTAACGCTTAGATTTGAAGATACGAAAAACAGACTGGGATTCCTTTTGCTTGATTCAGTAGGACGGCGTTAGCGAGAGTTTGTTTTGTTCTTTTTTTTTTTTTCCCCTTGTCATTTAAAATAGCCCACTCTTCTTTCCAACAAGAAACTCTTTACACCCTTCTTTTCCGATTTGTCGTTTTTTTTTTTTTTTCATTGGTAATATATATCTGTCATTCAATCTTGAACTCTCATTTCTTTCTGTTCTTCTAGTATATCCACTTCTCTGTATGTTATATAATATAGGAATCCGTAGGGGGAGATGCAACGAGTAGGCTTTTTTGAGTCAGAAATTAATTCGGTTCACAAATCATAACGCGGCATTTAAGAAGGATGATTGTTACTATATAGGCTACAGCAATTGTGAGTACGATGATGTTTCAATCAGATTGTGCCATTCGTCCATTCAAATTTGTTGTACCTTCCAATTACAAGCGTTGAGTTCATTAGAAAACTTGCGCAACCTTTTCGAAATGAGACGATATTCTGCTTATCTTTGCAATCGTCTTCGGCCAGGGAGACAGCTGTCTGGAATGCATTGCGTATCTGTCGGCCATTCCAAACGGAATTGTAATAATCATCACGGCTCTGGAGCTTGTATAGCTGTATGGCATGATCTTCCAGCTCGGTATTATTGAACCGGGCCTCAGGAACCTGTTCTGAGATTCTACTGCGGACTTCACCCAAGGGTGGATAGTATAGAGCCACGGAGATGCGAGATTTGAATGCTTCATCAAAGCGCCGATGACTTTGTTGGTTGTAAGAAATATGACCCCCTCCTAATACTCTAGCACACGTAGAAAAACTAAAAAAAAAAAAAAAAACACAAAAAAAAATGCTACTTAGCATTAAGACGATATAATGGCACGGGGAGGAGAAGGGAAGCAGTATTACCGGAAAGCAGCGCATTGCGTCGCAGGTTTTCCGGGGTTTCGCTCAGTCAAGAACATATCAGCTTCTTTGAGAATCAAAATGCAATCCCAAGTCCGTGCGATCTGTAAACAGTTTTTGAAGTTCTTTTCCACGTCCCGTGGGGAGAAACCCAAGTCTCCTTGAGGTTCCATGAGTAACTAACTACCCACCAAGTATTAGGTGACAATGCATACCACAGGGTATAGGTAGTAAAGGCTTATTGTAGTGTTGAGCAACCGGTTTCTATGATCAAAGGTTAGAATCAGGACACATAAAGTGCGACGTCTGGAGGAAGGCTTCTTACCAGCGGAAGATTTCTTTCCAACCCGCGATACACCGTGGAGGAGAATAGTCACGCCCTTGCCTAGAAACTCTCAATCAATGAATACTTTCCGACGCTTATTTACTCTTCCCATGCTTCCATATTTCGGTTAATGGGCTGAAGTCTCTGTTTTTTACTATCATCCTCATTGCAGCCAAGTTCCAGACATGCTAGTAGCAGAAGAAAGGTTAGCTTGTATCGAAATACAGTTGTTTATATGACCGGGACTGAAAGTATATCCTTATCTTCATCAGAAAGATAACTTTCGTGCCTTCCATCTCTGGTATTGTGTCTTTAACTTCAAAAACTGCTCTGCCATGCGAAAATCACAAGCCGTGTCATCAACCCCCTCGATGGTGTGACATTTGCAACATTCTTTTACTGAACCTTGGGAGACTTGATATATGCTGGCTGTATGCTGAAGCAAATCTCAAGTCAAACGACCTCAAATGAGCAATGTTTCATCCGAAAGTTGATCACCTAACAGTTCCTCTACATCTTCGCGCACGTAAAACCTTGTAAGCATCTCTATGTTCTGATCGTCCGTCCAGAGTGCATTACTCCATTGCTTATGGCACTGAGTCACTTGGAGCATGGTTGTCACTAATCTCGCTCTCTCTTGAAGTTTATCAATTCCTGTATAATTGATTAGCGAAGGAAAAAAAAAAGAAAAAGAAAAAAAGAAAAAAAAAAAGGCGTCTGGCTGACTGCCTTACCGCAGTCACAAATATTGCCTAGAGCAAATCGAACAGTCAGTAGTTTGTCCTGAATTTGAATCGTAAAGTCTTATATCTTACCGGCTGGTTCAAAGGCAAAGCGGTTTATTCGTACCAGCTCATCCATGTTAATTTTGGCGTGAAGTTCAAGGCCGGGGTTTTTAAGGAGAAATATATGTTTCATGACGGTAAAGTGAGGCTTGATCAATAGAGAAGGAGAGAGGACACTACCTTTGACAATGACATCCTCTGGTCCCTCCATATCCTCTTGCCAGTCATCATTTAGATCTGATGGGTCTTTCAAAGACATTAGTCGGAGCTGCTTGAGGTAGTACCACAGGCGTCTTGCTGGAAGTTGACAGAAAATATCCCTTAATTTTTCACGTATGTTCTCTCGCTTGCTTTCTTCCAGGCCTTGAGACCACACGTCAATCTTGATTCTCATATTAATCATTCTACGTGCCTGATCCACGTCCTTAAATATTGTCACCGCACTTCCACCTGTAGGCTCGCTGTCAATAATAAAGTTCGCTGGCTATCTGAAGTAAACTCACCTAGCTTCATGTACAGTTGCATATATTCAGTTGGCTGCTCTAACAGGTAATCTGCAAGTCTGCTAGCAGGAATCTCATAGGTTCTATCATCAATCGGCTCTGCACCATGACACTGATAAACCAGAGATTTATCAGAGCCCAACTTTCTCAGAATATTCTCAAATTTCAATAAATAGGATAAATTGGGGCCATTTTCTTAACAGCTAATAATCTTGAAACCTTCAGTAGCTGGTAATATCAGATAATATTCGATTGCAATCTTGAGAGCAGAGCGCGAGGTAAATGCTATGGATTGATAAGTATATGCGTTCTCCAGAAAAGTCGCATTAATTTTGTTGACGCGCTCTGTATTCAGTTTGAAAAAAGAAAAACAAAACCGATGATAGGCACGCCACGAACCATCCTCACCCTCTAATAACTCCATTCCGTGAGAAGTCAAGGATGAATACGAATTGCACAGTTTCTTAATAGGAAGATCCGCGAGTATGGAGTTCACAGTGATAGCATTAGCATGTGGACTTGTCGAAAGCTTGAACATATTCTCCCTCCATTTATTTGATTCTCTCATTCATATCTTCTTCAGGATCTGGAAGGATAAAGCTTCGGAGGACCATCACAAGCTTTGGGGATATTGGACTAAACCGTGAGAATTCGTCCACAAGCATCTCTTTTCTCCAGTTATTGGGTCTATTATATGGGTTTGTGGTCCTTCAAAGACGTTATAGCAGTTTTCGGTAAGGACAAACTCTCTGTCAGTATCGGACGGTGTGCAGAAGAAGAGATACATCCATTCTGTATGTATAATGAACTACATCGCATCATCAGGGTATATTTGGCTGGTTAGGTGTTGAACCCATATTCCAATAAGATCCATCTTCAACTCAAGGATTACCTTTATACTGTGGATCCACACATTAACGGGTTTCTGGAAGTCATGCTCGCGCATATACTTCAAAAATTTCTCTCTATTATCTTCAACGTAACCCTCCATATCGTCGTTGATAAAGCGCTTATAAAATTCTTTCCCCTAGTATTTCATGATGAAAAGAAATTTTCGTAAGACATTCCTTTCTTGTCGCGAAATCCACACGTCCTGGTTGCCGGAGTCGAAAGCTTTGCGTATTTTGGAGATAATCCTGGCAGCTTCTGACTCCAGCTTGCTAAGTTGGTTTTCAAGGAAATTCTGGTCTAAAGCTTTTGCAAAGTCCCAATACATATCCTTTAATCCAAACGTTCGGCGGATCGGCGACTCGGTCAGCTCTGGATTGTCACTGGAAAGGTCTAAGATGTGGAGCACTGGTTCGCCAGGACGCAAAACAGTATTCTTTTTTTTTTTTTTTTCACTATTACCACGATTAGAATTCCTCCTTGCGCGACCTCTCCCCTTGGTGGGGGGGGGGGGTAAGTATGTGCAAAATTTCGCAGGATGAATTGTGGGATGAAGTGGTGATATTGTGAACTTTCCGATGTTGACTGCGGCGCTGCCATGGACACTACTATGGATGATTTTCTGAGTGGAAATTTCCCTGCTAAGTTAGTACTAAGAGCTGCTAAAGTGCACACAGTATCGATGTGAAATAGATTTGTGATGAAAGGCACCAGACTGTGAAATTTGCGCGCTGATAATGTTGAGACTTGTCTGCCGTCCCTCAGGTAGGTGGTAATGTTGGCTATGTCTGTTAGCGGGGTGATTCCTGTCGCCTTAGGTAGCCATGCATGCAGTACAAGTAGCGAGATATGGAAGCGAAGATAGTCATCACCGTATTCAAGGCTTCGGTAGTCCTGCTAAAGATTATCTGTCGGAATTGACTGCCTTGCATTTCCTCGATGTTTCTTAATGAATTTCTGCACTGTTGAACTGTGTCCAGGAGACAAGGGCATCCTTGATAACGTTCATGGAGCATTCAGTGCGTTGAACAGTCTCGTAAAGCTTGTTCTGGAGGGAGGCATGGCTCTCGCACAGCCTGTCCACAAGTGACCAAATGATGCCGTAGATAACTTGCACGGCCAACAGCGTGATGCTTGTGTAGTCTGTCCACATTCTGTAGACTTAGTACAAGACATATGGGTAGTGAGTGATAAGTAGATGTCAGAATAGCTGGGGAGAGAGGTCAGAATGTTGCTTGTAAGGTAAATCGAAAAGAAAAGTATGGATGAGGAGGAGGAGGAGGAGGAAAGGAGTCAGAACGAGAGATTAAGCTCTTCTCAGGGAAGAGCAAAACATGCAAACATGCTGTGTTGGAGCTTTCTTTGTGTTCATGTTCCTGATATCCGCAATCGTAGTTAATACTTCATTTACAGTAAATACAAATGAAAAGCATAAGTAGTGAAGTATTCACAAAGAGCGTTGATGAGATATCATGCATCCCAAACAAAAGGAAAAAGTACTGACAAAGCCCACAATAGTCTACGATTACAGGCAGACATACCCAGTAAATGAGATATCATGCTTTGCATATAGATATACTGGCAGATAGTGATACTATCATTGTTTGTAATTTCGATGCAGTCAGAATCACCAAAATAGCGGTCGTAACCTTGATTCACCACGTTTAGGGAGTACTACATGCCGAATAGAGTAACAAACTGAGGCGTCAGGGATAGCTTTGACATGTGGTCCAATATTTCCACTCTTCCGCCAATTGCCTTGCGAGCAAGTAGAAGAACTTTTGTTGACCGACTTTGACTTTGTCCAGCTAGCTTTGACATGGTAGAGTACCAAGGCTTGTATGAAGCAACCCTTGCTATGTATCACCCCTAATGGAATATCTACATATCTAGGTACTACTGACTGGAATACAGCATTATAGCCTCACTTCGAAGCCAAAAAATGTACAGGAAGAAGCCTGGCACATTGAGCTAACCATGTTAAGTTTATTGTGTTTCTTGCAGATCAACCATTACTTTCTAATATATACGGCTTAAAGGAGTTCCGCCGTTGCTAGCCAACATACGTACCTAGGTAGTCAATACCACGCATGTAAAGCTATAAATGAGGCATCTACTACTCTAGAATCAACACATAGCGGGTTCAGGACAATCCAGAGCGTGAATGTTTAGGGTAAAGAAGCATGTGGTGATGCCAATCAAGCATGTATCAGCATGTACTTTACTAGTTTACCTATCTCAACCTAGATATATTTGACGTGTATACAATGCAAATATGCTTTCTCTTGATGTTTGACCAAAAGGTATTTTACTACTCAGTAGAATCCTATGAAAGGAAGGTTCGGTATACTAGTTACTTTGGGTACAATTGTATAAGAGCTCTGACTAAAGTATCTTCAGATAAGCAGATTATCTCTCGCCTCATCACTCAGTCCACTCAAAGTCCGGAAGTCTCGCTCGCGCCGACTAACAATGCATCTATCGTCATTCTCCAGTCCAGCCTCGCTGACCCATTCATGCGGCAAGTCAGAGTACCACTCCGGAGCGAGCTGTCCTCGGCGGTATTGCTGATGTCGTCGTCGTCTTTGTGACAAAGCAGAAGACGATCCATACCTTTGACCATACTGCATACGCTCAAACTTCATGAACCCACCAAACATTTCATCCGTATTAGCAACCCAAATCGAGCCACCGTCTGGTGTGTAATCGGCACCGCCAATCTCACCGAAAAAGTCGTGTACCTGTCTAGTTTCGTATGTCGTGGCATTAACAATAGAAATACGATCAGCGGGTTCGCTCATGAGTAGCGTGCGTGGGCCACCACCAATAGGCGAGAAACGCAGAGACCGGTATCCCGCGGTGTCCGAATCCATACTTTGAAGAATCCGCCACATCCGCACGTCCCAGATATTAACGGTTCGGTCTTGGTTACTAGTCGCTATGTGCAGCATATCCGGTGACCAGGCACACGCAAAGCCAAAGTCGCGATGTCCGCCGAGTTGCTGAAGTGTGCGCCCGCTATCAGCTTCAAGGACGTATGCCTCTGGTGAGTCCCCAACAACAAGGCGCATCCGGCCGTCTGCGGACGTCTCCGAGCAGTTCACGGGGATAAATAATTCGTGATCTGAGATGAATTGATGGCTTGCGCAGTCGAGAACACGGATATGTTGGTCATTCGAAGCAAATACGACCAAGGGCGACGAGTTTGTGCGACTTCGAATGATGTCTATGTTATTGGTGATCCCATTCAAGTTCGTTGTAACAAGCCCATATATGTTTTCTTCTCGACTCCCGTTGACATGCATACAGTACTCGCCCGTAAAGCCGCCAGCAACGGAAATGCCATGTTTAGATTGCATTGTGGAGATCTTCACTGGTCCTTGAAACCCGGTTTCTGGTGCCGGTCGAGAGAGATCCATGACGCATCTAACATGTTTGTAATCCGGTGTCCATGATAACAGTTTGGATTCCTGTGCAAATTGCAAAGTATTGAACGACGTAACCGCCATGAGATTCCGCAACTGGAAGTGTTCAACAGTAGCCCTAAAATCCGTGTATAGCGCTTTTTCGCGAAAATAGGGCTCCATTCTTGGCAATTTGCTTGGGCGCTTAACTCCAATATTAGCCAGGGTTAGGGGAGGTGGAACAACAAAGTACATACGTTATCATTTCTAAAATGCAGATTTGAATAGGGAGAATACCACGCATCGCGAAGAACACGAGCATCCGAACGGTGAACACCGAGATTCTCCTTCCACGGAATCTGCTGAATATCGTAGAATTCATAAGCGTCCATGTTCTGAGGGCGAATTACTTTATCTGGCCGAGGCCACTGCGATACATTTGCCGCTTCAAGTGACGGGCAAGGGAACTGGGGCGGCACATGTGCGCTGTTTGCGAGAGATGCTTGTAACCAGCGCTTTATAAATTGTTCAACTGTGAGATTCCGTTCTTGTGCTAAAATATCATGCATGTAAGCAGAGGGACGCAACGCCTATAAGATAAATGAAATCTCTAAAATTGTATACAACAAACTTACTTGCTTGCACAGGAATATCAAAATGCGTTTCGGCTAGATCGGGCTGCCCTGCATCCCAATAGCGATGGTAGCGATAGTCATAACGATTAATAGAAGCCAGCATCTGTCCAAGATGAGGGCGTCCATAATCACCGTCATTATCAGAATCGTCTGAAAAGCATTCGCTGTCTTCATCGTCACCGTCTATCAGTCTGCCACATGAATCTAATTCTGTGTAGAATTTACAGGTGTCGTCCGAATCACTGTCGTAACCTTCTTCATGCTCACTCTGAGATGAAACAGAACTCCACTCAAGCAAGTTGCACTGTGTATGTGCCTCGTTTTCTACGCCTGACATATGTTCAGAAGACCCAGCTAAGGGCCAATGAAAGGATGTAGAACCAGGCCCAGACTCTGAAGCCCGTTCATCACTTGAATAAGAGAGCGTCTCGTCACCGGAATAGGCGTGGCGATCAGAATATTCGACTTGCCTGTAACTACCTACAGGCGCAGTATCTCTGTCATCGATACGGACATTCGATCGATGGGAGAACAGGTCAGTTCGGCGCGAATCAACCGGTGTCTCAGTGCCGGACAAATGTATATAAGACGGTCTTTCCAGATCAGTCGTCGTTTGAGTAAATACCGGCGAGACCGTTACTCGCGATATGAAGCTCGGGGGTGACAGGATAGCAGTGCGGATGCTGTCAAACCCGGAACCTAGGGTTTCTTCCATGATGTCGGTTGTTAGTGGGTGACGCTAGCGCTCTGCCTTGGTCTCTAAGTATCCGTTCCGCCTGTAAGAAAAGCGATCCATTGCGCCCGATGATAATGTTGTAATATTATTGAGTATCCCGAGGGATCATGGAACCATCCAGGTCATACACGAGTTGGTATGCAGATGATGATACTATTAGTAACGGTACTATTTGTCTCTTTTCCTCGTGGATGATAGCAGTGCACGAGTCAGTGCCAAAGACGTCAACAAAGGAAAGAAACAAAAGTCGCAAAAAACAAATAAGCAGCCGCTGGTGAGTAGTGTCCAGCACTCGTTGAGACTGCCAATCAATGACAGAATGGATATCAAAACCGGACCGGTCCGCCAGTGACAGGTCAACACTTATTATTGACTTGTGTGCCTTGTTGGCAAGAGGAATAATCAAAGTGGCTGTCAGCCGTCAGCCCTACTCATCAATCAGCATTCAACATTCATCTCGACAAGATGAGGGGTTAGTGTTTGCGATCAGACTTCAGTCAGGCGGGCATGCAAGGTGAGGGGTTAAACACCGTCAGAACAGGCACGAGAAGCAAGAGAAGCAAGAGAAGCAAGAGAAGAAGACTATAGAGTGTTTCGGGCATTCAACTCAAGACAAGACGAAGCAAGATGGAACAAGCCTCTGCAAAGCACAGCAACAGCAAAGCGTTAAATAGACTGATAGTATAAGCAATGACCAACACCCAGCACACCGGAGAATATAGCTAGCTCTATGTCATAAGAGTATTGTGCGACAACTGCCCGCCTACTTGCTTGAATGTTGAACGACTGTATCAAACAATGTACATACCAACTGATGCTCACTTTCCTTCTCGGCTGATATTGAAATAATCGCAGTACAGCCCGCAGACAAACAGACGCAGGCAGACAGAGTCTTGTTTGCAACCGAGGGAGCGTGTAACGTGAATTGAGCTGCGGACTCGAGGGAGGAGGGGGAGGAGGAGGAATGCAGATGTAACATGCAATAAAAGAAAGAAAAATCCCTGAAGAAACTCTGGAGGTGAACTTGATCCGACCGGATGGGGTTAAGATTAGTCATGCTGTCTGGTACGGTAAGCATGTACCAAGATTACACTATTTGCCCGGTTTGTACAATAAAGTTACCGCACAGACGCGTATCGGCTGATACACGGCCGATCTCGATTATCGAAGAAGATAGCTACACAAAAAGCAAAGAAATAAAAGACAAAAGACAATCAATTGAAAACCGCTGAAGCAGATCCCAGGAAAACCTGACAGCGCAAAGTTCTAAACATCCCTGAACGTACATGTACATGTACATGACATGGCATGACTTGACATAGACTAGCCAAACACCCACAGGGCTGATATATTTTCCCACACAGGACGGGCCACGTACGTGCTTGCATCCACCCAGGAAGCATGTGGATGTATAACCTTTTTTTTAATTGATACTATGCAGGGATTTATTACCACTCATTGGCTTACTGTTCCATGTTATATTAGCTGATGCCCTGCAAGCGGCTGAAAGCAGAGAACTGGGCTCTATTCGTACATGCACGCATCTGTCGACATGCATCACTAGCACAGGTACTAACGACGACGACGACGTAAGCTACGTAGAGGAACGACACTGAGTAGCAAAGACGACGAATACGTATTTGGATCGGGCTCATGGTCGAAAAAAACGTAGACGTGCCTTCGATTACCGGCTCTCATGACTCACGAGTCAATGAGTTCGTTGATTTTCCTAGGGATTGGCAGTTAACTAGTCAGGCATGTAGCTAGTTGACTACAGAGTCGTCACAAAGGTTGACTCGTCACATTCTACGCTGGCATAAAAATCGATGGATTTTTGCTTGGCATCGATTGGGCTAGGTAGTATATTCATTTGCCTGGGAAATCGCAGCGCAGGAGAGCGAGGAAGGAAAAAATAATGCACCGAGGTAAATGAATAATGAATAATGAATACTTCTCAGGACAATGTGCAAGTTATTTATTACCATCATTTATCATGTAGCGCCGCCCCATGGTACAGTACAGTTCAGAGATTAAATATGCCAAGACTGTATATATGCGTATACTAATATCCTTATACGAGATCAGAAAAAGAAAGAAATGAAGCATGTTCCAGGATAGATACCACCCTAGTAATCAGAGTAAGTGTCATAACCGCCTGGGTAGGTGTATGCAGCCGCGGGCAAGCCGCCCGGTGGCAGTCCTTGTGCGTTGCTTATATTGAGTCGTCGTTCTATAAAGCAAATGTCAGTCATTAATCCTTCTGGGAAATAGGAAACAAAAAACAAAACAAAAAGGAGAGATGGATAGAATACCTTTCTCAAACTCGCGCCAGCGCTTCATCGTGATTTTACTGCTGTCAAATTCACCCTCGACATCTCCATGACCGCCCTTGCCCGTATCTCCAGCAGTCTTTCGCGTGTCACCCCAACTGAAATCGTCAAACTTCCAGAACGAGTACACCGGCAGCACAAAGTTCCATATCGGGATCGACGCCAGGTAGATAGCCATCCAGAGAACGTACACGAGTCGGTTGGCGGTCACAATGATAAGAACACCCGGCAAACCCCAAATAAGAGCCAGGAGCACCAACGGAATAATTTGTACCGGTTTGGAAACAATCGATTTGATAACAACGTAAAAGGTCAGACTGATGGCCACAGGCAAAACCAGTGAACCCATCAGATCGATAGAAACAACGAATTGCATACTGAAACAAAAAGTTCCGCACAAATCACGAACAAAGAGCAGCTCAAAATAATTGTGTACAGTACTGTTGATCCAACGACGACGCTGCGACAGCAGCACCATAAACTGGTCCGGCACTGTCGTTTTGCACACTGCCTGAGGAACAAAGACTTGCTTCCGTTTCGGGAATGTCTTCAGCATCAGAGTGGACAGGTAACGATCTTCACCTAGCAAGAGCAGATTCTTCTGGTGCAGTGTATCCACGACATTCTCGGAATAGTGCTCCACAACATCCGGGTTGGCTAAGATAGGCACCCAGTAGTTCTGGCCACCTTTGGGCGCTTTGATACGGTACATGGAGAAACATCCCGGGAGACAAGTGACACCACCAAAGATGGACTCGAAGGCCTTGAGCTGGTGGTGGGAAATGTAGTACTCAAAAACTTGGATCATAGTCACCCAGCTGTCGGTTTTATTGGCAATCTTTGTTTCACCGCATAATCCCATAATTTCCGGGTCCTTCACCATGGCCGAAACCATGTGCGAGAGACTGTCTGGGAACACCTTTGTATCGGCATCGACCATTAAAATGATTTCATAATAATCAGGCGAAATACCGGTAATATTCCAGAACCCGTTAAACATTTCAAACTCAAGCTCCGTCATTCGCTCGTCAAACATGACCTTTTGCAAAAAGGACATGAGGACAATCTGACTATCACGCTTGCCACGATTGCCAGGTTTGGACTGACTAGCCTCGGCGGGAGTTCCGCATTTGACCACAACAAGCATCGGCACTCGTTGCTGTTTTTCTGGTGGGACGATCGATGTTTCACCGTAGTCATAGAAGCCGGCATAGATCTTGGCCATGTTATGTCTCTTGGAACCAGAGGCAACAGCCACATACGAATGAGGTTTAACTTCTTCAGGCGGCACAGCAAAATCGCACATCATGCCCAACACATAATCAGGGGTGGATTTTTCCTCGCCCTTGCCTTTGATAATACCATCGCAGATGACAATGATAGTCTTGTGGCTGTTGGGGTAGTCGGTCAAAGCAACCGAGTCTAGAGTGGAACGAATACCTTCTTCACCTTCAGAGTAGCATGTTACCAGACAGAGACAATGCGCAAGAGGGAACCCAAACGGCTGCCATTCCGGTGGTGGCTGCGGGACGACATTTTCATGGATGAACCCCGCCGGTCCTTCACTAGAACCCACAACCGTTGAATGTCTCTGGTCATATTGTGAGATCATCAGGCTTGTTCGACTGTCACCGGCGGCAGCATTGTGACGCGAGATGGCGTCCATGCTCAAGGACCCATTGCTACTATTTCCACTTAGTTTGTACATCGAACTTGCTGTTGTGGCGGTGGGCACTAGACGAGAGGTGGAATTTTGGCTGGCCATAGTGAGAGGCTGAGTCCTCATCTTAGCACTATCACCACCCACCGCATAGGGGCTTGAAAAACGGGAGGTTGTGGGCAAGAAAGTTGCGCGCTTCCTGGTTGTTTTTTCAGGGACGGGCGGATCAGCAAGACGCGGTGCAGGACGATAGATATCGTCCGACCAGTCTTCAATTTGCTGAGCACGGGCCCGACGATCTGTCGGCATGGTTGACTTCGCGATATCGTACTTTTTGGATATGAACCAGTGGAAAAGGCAAGCCATAAAGAACCTCGCGAACACGACAGATAAGATGAAAATCAATGCGACGTAAAGAACGACCTGGGAGGCAATACAACCAACAGTCATTGTGTCTATGGTTCCAACTTTGATGACCTGGGACAGACACTTTGCGATACGCCTGTCCTCGGAAGATTGAAAAACGTATGTGAGGTCGACTCCCCGAACATCCGGATTTGTCCTCATCTCTGTGAACACATCAGGGTAGCTCACTTGAGAATCATTGAGCCAGGTGAGTAGATCAAGATCCAAGACGTTTCCCGAATACACAACAAGGTTACGGCTCTTATTTTTAATTCCATCCCAGGTATAATAGACGTCGCCGGAGCTTTTCAGACCGTAGAATGAATTCCGAGCATCGGATGAAAGGTGACACATATACCCAAGGTAAGGCGGGGTTGTTGTATTGACAGTAGAGGAGCCGTCTTGGTTATAAGCCTGGCATGGAAAGTACCAGGCAAGGTCTCCATTATCATTCGTAGGAATGTCAGAGCCCTCGGCGAGCGTGATAACGTCTTTGCACGCACCGTTAACATTCTGAAACATAAAACTGCCGTCTTGCCCGCCATATTTGTGTGGAAGATCGTACAAAACGTTGGAACCAGCAGGAATTCCATAAGCGGCGGGGTGCTCAGATCTAGACAAGTCGTAAGCTTCGCCATGAAAAATCATGTAACCGTTGTCGACAGAATTGGCTTTTAAGCGCACGGCCTGCGTGCCGCAAACCGCCGCAGTGAAGCCTAGGGTGATGAAACCAACAAAGGCACAGCACAGTGCAATTACACCGATCAAACCCATCTTCTCCCGCCATGCTCGACGCTGATCTGGCTTCCTCATACCAAGGCACATCAGGACTAGGTCGGGTGCCCAGAATGTGATCAACACACAGTATGCGTACCATGGGCTGGGAGGGGTAATTTGTTGGCGGGCCTTTTGCTGGCGCTTCTCCTCTGTTTCAATATCCTTTCGTGAGCTTCTCCGATAAAGTCTCCTTCTTTTGTGGCGTGAGCTTGGAGCCCGCTCGATCCGCTCCATAGGTTCATTCAAATTGCCGTCGAGGGGATACGCATAAGTTTTCGTGCGCGTCTTTACAGAGCTATCAGTGCTGCCAGTTTCCGTCTCGGCGGGGCCATCCAGGACCGGGTCATGACCAGTTGTTGATGGATACGTAGCCATGTTAGGATTCTGAGCATGCTGCTGGTAATGGTAATTAGGATGATCAGGCCCTATTTGGTTCCTTTCTGGGCGGACTAGTGTCCTTTTCCTGCTTAGATCAGTGGGAGAATCTTGTGATATCGATGCTCCTCGTCCTCGCGAAGATGAATGAGAAACATGCCTCCCATGTCCATGACGCCTTGGCGATGTAGGGGTGTATGGAGACGGAGCTACATCGGGGTAGGATCCGGACTCAAGGTCACGGCGACGTCGACGCGATGAGTCTCTGGGTCCCGACGACCGACTCTCCGGACGTCGCGAGGATGGAGTGCTGTCTGGCTTTCGAGGAAGCGACATTATGGGAAATTATCTGGGGGATCTATCCGATCAAGGGAATGTCAATTATAAGTGTCCACATTCCACGGTACGGGACGAGCACGTAAACTCACCACGTTTTGACCCGCCAAATTGCAGCCCCAGGGGAGTAATGACGACAGAAATAACAATGAGAGTTTGCCTGTTTTTCGCTCCAAATCAAAAGTCTTCAGGCGGTCGACATTTGGAAGGTTCAGTTCAGGGTGAGATGCTGATTTTCTGCACCGGGGTTGATTTCGATAATAATACACTGCCGGCGAATAAATAAGGAGTAGTCGAGTGTTTCGTTCAAACAAACGCCGAAGATGGCCGTGTGGGCTTTGAAGAAGCGCGCGGATTATGTCCGGCTGACCGTGATTATAAGCGAGAGAACGTCGGCTAATGGAGGCTTGCAAAGCGAAGGAGCAAATCAATAAACGGACACGACAAATATGTATGCTATGTATGCGTGTATGTACAGCAAGGAGGCTCAACGAGCGGGGAGCGGCCGCGATAAGGTAGACCTGCCCGCTCTCTCCTGATCTGTAAAGCGCAGCGGATGCGAGGAAGCGATTGATGGTAACAGTGTTGTCTTGCTGGGAAGGTGAGTGAGCGAGTGAAGCGATCGAAAAGAGAGAGGGAGAGAGGGAGGGAGAGTAGTATGCACCGCAGCGGAAGAAACAAATGGCAAGCGCAGCTCAGTGAGACAAAAGGGTCAGGGGCGGTCCACCAAATCACGGGACTGCGACCAGATAATCTTATATCAGACTTGATTTGACTACATAACTAAGTAGTTCTAGACAGGTACTATTCTAATCAGTTGGTATATTTTAATTACAAGGGCTCAGCCTGTTGCACCGTTGTAGCATCACGTTATCATCACATGTCCCAAGGCGATGGCGATGCAGAGTTTTCGCTTGGCCTCCTCTCGAAGACGAACGTCCAATTTCAAGAAAATTGTGAATGTTTATTGACCAAGCTGGCTGGCTGCCTTGGTTCTCAGGCCCGCAGCCAATCGCCTCGCGCAAAGATGGACTATTCGGCACTAGCCGGCCTGCCGTACGTTGATTGGCTGTAATTTATGGGACCGTGGACATTGGCCAGTGCTTCCATCGGGGGAGCCAATCAGAGGGGGCTCGCGGCGTCACGTTATTCGTGCTATTTTCGCGGTCCGAAAATAGCATATGCGTTGATTATTGGAATGATTATTGAACCGATTATTGGATGTGATGCTGGTATAGAGTATATATACTGTACAGAGCAGATCGGCCGGGACCTGAGTCCTGAAGCGACTGCCGCTTGTTCTCGTGTTCAAGTTCAAGGTTTTCTAGCTGCCAAGAAACATGGCCACAGATGAGGCTGACGAGAAATTGGATTTGACTTTGGCGTTTTTGAATATGAGAGCATTGCGGAGTACTCCGTATTATGTATCAAGAAGGCTAGCGTGGAGCATGAAATAATGTCCGATCCAAAATTGAAAATGCCCTGGCTGTTAAGGAGTCAATTGGCTGAGACGATGAGATTCACTAAGGAATCAAAGATCAATGATCATTCAGCAAATGCCAGATGAGGCAAGAGGAAAAAAAAAAAAAGAAAAAAGGCCTAAACTCTGAAGCATGCTCAGGCGAGGTGGGAAAACACTGTCTCAGACTAGTCCGTATCGGGGCTAGGCGGCTACCTTTGTCTCTTGGAGTCAGAGTCCGTAGGAGAATAACCAGCCAATAACCACAACTACCTAACGAGAAGCACTTCCTCTGCGGAATGAAGATTTCCTTTCGAACCAGCCCTGCGAACATGTTTTCTAATTATGCACCGGGGTGTGGTCTTTGGAACCCAGTGAGCGGACGGTTTGCAGGGCATTCCGGATAGGACTGGGCAAAAATCGAAAAATGGGCTGACTGAGTGAACCCTGATGATAACGTTAGGCCATCGCCCCACCAGACAGGTGCAAGTGGCAGGGTTGCACTTCTCTGCATGCATCGTGAAAGCCGGCATTGAAACCTGGCATGTTTTTGTGCTACCGATGATGATATCGAACTCTGGACAATGGCATTGACGTAGGATGATGGTTGACGAAGTCATTTTGCGCGATCGTCGTTTAATCAGAGTTGATCGGAATATAACTACTCCGTGCTCCAGAGCTTGGAGTCCTACTCGGTAAAGCCATCCCTTTTCTTGACTCGAAAGCGAAAGAGTTCGCTAAGCCAAGGTTATATCCATCAACAAACCCGCTCGGATCCCACGGTTCGACAAGCTCGAGTGGAGAACTGGTACGCACAGGAGCCAAACGAAGCAAAAGGAAAATACGCACACTGTCTTACGAGGCCCGCAATTCTGGTAGCTAGTGAGGTGCTTTCTTAATCGAGCACTGGGGCATACGGCAGTAGAGGCACGTCGTATTCGATGCAGACACCCCCGCCAATGGTCAGAGACACCTTGGCTGTTTTTCCCTGGCCGCCGACCGGTCTTTGGTATACGATTTGCATAGAATAGAAGCAGTGAGAGTGCGTTTGCAAAGCGAGCAACAAACTGAGACTGACGGGCTCCTTCATAAAATCCTAATGCCTGCATTGACAGACTTAATACACGGTAGCACTCAGCGCTTGCTACTTGAGTACGTAACGCCCAGTAATGCTACTGTAAAGTGCATTACTAGCACTACTATTGTTCGTCGCCATTTTAGTTAGTGAGTGGTTTATCGTTATTATTAATTGATTAGTTTGAGTAAACTGAGCGCGGGTGTGCTCTGAGCCTGAGGCTGCCTTAAAAAACGTTCTGGATAACTTACGTGCTTGGCCGCATCCGTCAGCCACGCTCGCTCTCGCGCTCGCTTTCTCCCTCTCTCGCTGCAACTGCAACCACCTTCCTTTCTGACAACAGCCCTTCGCTCGCTGGTGGTCGACTGCCACGGATCTTAACGTCCATTTCCATTCGCTTTCGACACTCGCTTCAGAGGGGAGGGAGCCTCTCTTTATTCGTTTCTTTCGGAGGTAGTCTCAGGTGAGACTTCCGCGCCTTCCACCACGCCCCTGTAGTCTTGTCCTCGCCATGTTCTTTATTCATGGAGAATGCACAGTGCCATGCTGATTCTACGACTCGCTCTCACAGGTTCCATTGTGACGATTCGAGACACCGACTGCCGCCGTTTTATTTGTCTGTACAGTATTGTTCAATCCTATATTCGATTGCTCGCCCGTTTCTCCCACTCCAACCGAGTTACAACGCCTCCTGTTTGTTGTATTTCTTTCATATAACGAGGGCATTTCTACACCCTGCTCAGCCCCGGGACTTCCGGGTCAGCCTTCCGAGTCCATGCTATAGCAACTTGTCGGTGCACGCAGCGAAGTTGAAAGAATCTGACGGAGCAGTGACTCGCATCCCAATTGCCTCCCACCTGGAGCAACATTGAAACGCAACGCAATGGCCAGCCCGGTCAACGATTACTTGGTTCGCCCTTCCTCGATTTCTCCTCCACCGCCTGTATATCTACGATCATCTCCCCCTCCCCAGTCAACAAATGCAGACAGCTCGCCCGATTCCATTATTTCCCCTTCAGCAGACCGACTTTCCTCGACGCCAATTCCCAGGAAGCTAGTTCCACCAGCTGCTCTAGCTATCAGCCCTGAACCACATATCCAGCCTTCTCCTCAATCACCCGTGCGAATCGATGCCTCGGTCTTTGATCCGCAGGCTTCCAGTGCTATGATTGAAGGCTCTGATGATTCTGCTCTCGCCCACTCGTTCAACTTAGACTTGTCGTTGTCGAATATGAAGATCTCGGAGCCAGATGACGCGGGTGCGTCTGCGTCTGCGTCAACACCGCACGTGGGCTCCATACCGCCGGAATACTCCCAACATGCAGCCGACCGCCATACGTCCGCCAGCACTGGTTCATGGTCGCTAGTAGGTGGCAATGAGAGAGATGACGGCTCGAAGCGACCGTCTACCGAACGTCCAGACTCGGCTTCGAGAGCCTATCATAATTCCAATTCGTCAGATGCTAGCTTATCGAGTTCACAGCAAATGGACTATCAGCCGCTGCAATATCACCATCGACCCTTTCGTGACTCACCAACCGGGCGCCGCTCGGGCTCATCATCTGCAGAAAACCTTCCGCATGGCAATCAACTACTCGCCCCAGCGAAGGGCATTTATGGTGCTGGGGTCTCGCGCCCATTGTCTGTCTACTCCTCCACATCTGATCTTCGAGCTCGCTCTCCAAACGGTTCTTTTATAAATCTACACGGCCGTCGTGCATCTGGCCACTCCCCTGATTCCCGTCCAAAGTCGACTTATGTAGAACTTCTGAGCACTCCATATCCCCAACAGGTACCGTCGCCAGCCGCAAAGAACAATGACCACCTGAGAACGCTGTTGGGGAATAATGTCTCGTTGTTAAGTCATAAACAAACATTCGAGATGTATCTTGCCAATGTCAAGAAGACTAACGACCCGGCCGTTCAATATGAGTTCGCTGTTTTCATGATCAGTGCCATTCAGGAAATGTACTCCAATGAGGATGACGAAGTGACATCGGTCTCGCTAAATAAGGAGAAGGAGAAAGCCGTAGCGCCAGACATCACGCGGTCTCGTTTATTGCTCGAGGCAAAAGCGATTTTGCAGAGGCTTTCGGATCGCAGCTATCCCTTTGCACAATATTATCTAGCAGATGGATTGTCATCCGGGCTCTTCAGTAAAGGGAAAGTAGATTATGAGCATGCACTGCCCCTTTTTGTGCAAGCTAGCAAGTATGGCCATGCAGAAGCGTCATACCGTGCTGGGTTGTGTAACGAATTTGGCTGGGGCTGCAGGGTGGACGCTGCCAAAGCTGCCAATTTCTACCGGGCGGCTGCGACCAAGAATCACCCCGGTGCCATGCTGCGACTCGGGCGAGCGTGTCTCACTAAGGATCTGGGTTTAGGAAACCGTTACCGAGAGGGGTTTAAGTGGATGAAGCTTGCTGTCGAGGCAGCCGATTTTCAATACAACGCAGCCCCTTATGAATTGGGCTTGTTACATGAAACTGGATTTGGAGATGACATTTTCAAGGACGAAGCATATGCCGCTCAGTTGTTTACGAAATCGGCCGATCTTGGCCACGCAGAAGCAAACTTTCGAATGGGAGAAGCATACGAGCACGGATATCTGAAATGCCCTCACGATCCGGCATTAAGCATTCATTTTTACACCGCGGCTGCCCAGCTGGAACATCCACAGGCTCAGATGGCATTGTGCGCGTGGTATCTGCTAGGCGCGGACCCTATCCTAGAAAGAGACGAAATGGAAGCGTACGAATGGGCCCGTAAGGCTGCCGAACAAGGTAAGGAATTTTCATCAAAACCGTATGAACTAGGGCCGAGGCTAACCAAATCATTGCAGGACTGGCCAAAGCTCAATATACCGTAGGGTTTTTTACGGAGAGTGGAATTGGATGTCGACGCGACCCTCTTGAAGCCAATGTTTGGTATGTGAAAGCCGCTGATCAAGGCGAGGAGCGGGCAAAACATAGGTTGGCAGCGATCCAGGCGGCTTCAGATGGAGCAAATCCCGTTTCGGCGGCGGCGAAATCCCGAAAGAAGAACAACGATAGACGGCCTTCCCAGGGAAAAAGTAAGTCTTCTAAACAATCGACGATGTTTTCTTGCGGCATTTTTAACCTGCATATAGAGGAAAAATCAAAATTCCTTGGCATATTCTAAGCCTCCTATGAACGATTTTCACCTGATCTGATACATGATTTCTAACTACAAAATCTGCCTTTCATTTGCTCGCCGTTTATATTGCATCTCATTTCTTGTGTGCGAGCGCCTTGCCAACAGCGAATTTTCAATACCAGCCGAAAAACCAGCTTTTCACCAATCCCTACTCTCTCATGCTTCACGCTCCCAGTTACATTGGACCATATCATTGGATTTTTTTTGGCCATTTTCTCCATAAAAATCCCATCCATCATCTCGGCTAAACAGCAGCTCGATCTGCCAAAGTTATACCAACGTCAAGTTTACGTTCACATTCACATACATCGCCCAACAAAACAACCATCATATACATATCGACGCCGCCCTTACCGGACCTAAGGGTTCATATCATTGTTAATGTCTTTTTTCCTCTGCTATTATCGTTGTTATTGATTTGACGAGGGAAAGGAAGGGCGTGTGAATAAAATGCATTTTAATATACGAACCCAGACTTGACCAACTTCATGATGAAAATTGATCAAGTCTCAGCATGTCTTGAATCCGATTCTATCTTTTCTCCGTTTCGTTGCGTTTTCAGGGGCGTTGTGAAGCATATAGGAGCTTTGTCCTGTCGATTTTGATTTGATTTTATTTTTTTTGCCTTCTTGCAATGAAATGCAATCCCCTCTTCCTGTCTCACGCATATAGCTACTATCAATCGGGTATATATAATAGTATAATATAAGCAGTTTCAAGCGTTTTCATACTGTTCTGGATCCAAGCACACCAATTTTCGTGTATCTTTATATCCGCTTATTACAGAAAGAGCAGCCCCGGAAAAAAGTCATCGTGATGTGTATGTGTGTGCGTATGTATGTAGTTTTAATATCCCCTCCGCCTCTGAAACAGATTAACCAATCTCCCCCCCTCCTGCAACCTCTCCAAATTAATCCTCAACACATCCAACGCTCGCTCAAAATACTCATCCCCCACCGAACTAACATGCGGACTAATCTGTATGCCCTCTACATCCCACAACGGATGCTCTTTTGGCAACGGTTCTGGATCCGTAACGTCTAGCGCCGCGCCGCGAATACTTTTGCTGCGCACCGCCTCAATGAGCGCGGAGGTGTTGACGATTGGGCCGCGGGATATGTTTGTTAGGAATCCTTTTCTTGCCGAAGAGGAAGGGAAGGAGGAGGAAGACCAAGCCTTGAATTCTTCGCGATCAAAGAGATTGGTTGTTGCTGGCGTCAGGGGCAAGGAGATTACCACATGGTCTGGTTTGGTTGTCGAGAGGAAATGCCGCAGCTCCTCTTTGCTGGTGCCATGGTGCCATTCCACTGGTATAATGCCGTCTGGGTCGCCTGTGCCGGGCACGATGTACCCGTTATCCTTGCGTGATTCAGCTGTGTTTTTGGCTGAGGCTGTGTAGGCGTAGACCTGGGCGCCTAGGGAGACGGCGATTCGGCCGACTGGATAGTAGTTACGAGTCGTTAGTAAGTCAAGCGAGACAAAACGGTCGTAAAGAGAGAGAAGGGAAGAGGGAAAGGAGAGTGAACAAACCCTGCCGTCCAATACTCCCATATCCCAAAATGGCAACTCTCTTCCCAACATGATCCGTCAGTCCGGAGGGGGCATACTGTCGCGCATTGATCCATTCATGTCTCTTCTGCCCTTCGTATAGAGCATGGTAGTTCCGCGATGAGACAAGCCAATTCAGCAGAATCCACTCGGAGATGGGCGGGCCATGGATTCCCGAGCTGGTGGTTAGCGGTAGATTGGTGCGTGTGATGTACGGCTCTTTGATTATTTGGTTTACGCCGGCGGAGAAGGTGTGGATGAGCTTGATGCTGGATATCAGTTAGTAGAGAGGGACAATGGCTTGGGGATATTGAGAGGCGTACTTTGGTATACTCTCAGGCAGAGGCAGGTATTTTGTGGTGTTTAATGCGATGACGGTCGCCTCAGCGAGTATATCTATGATATAGTCAATGTGAATGTCAACTAAACCTTCTCCGCAACTCTTTATTATATAATAGATTCTTACCCTTGGGCACCGTCTCCTCAAAAGGCTTGGTGATGTCCACCGTCAAACCTGTGATTTTAAGATTGGGAAACTGTCCACGTATCTTGTCCTGCCATGAGTCTGGCCAGTCAGTTGCTCGCAATATCAGGAGATGGTCCAGTTCGCTGTTGAAAAAGCCTGCTTCGCCCATTTTATCGGTCTATATAAGGAACTTAATGAGGTAGAAGCAAAAAGAAAGGGATCGGTGGATGAGAAGTTATAAGTAGTCGGTGCGGGGAATAGTGTGATATGATAAGCTGCAAGTATGTAGATAAAGCAAGGCCATTGGCTGCTGAAGCTGTGACTTCAGTTGAGCATTGTGCAATAATTACTGCGCACAGAACTGCATAATTTTCGACATCGACATCGCGAGAGAGTTAGAAGTGCTTCTCAAATATTCAAATTGTGGCAAGTCATGTGATTTCAGAGCGCCTTCCCGATTAGGCAACTGGCTGGTCGTTGCTTCCTGAGGCACAATTGGAAACGCAATGGGAAGTTCCGTTTGTTCTTCTTGCTCCTTTATAACACGTCAATCTTCAACCTCTTCACTCTTGCCATATTCATGCTCAATTCATCGTTTTGATGAAGAAGAAAGGCATGGCAACTATGGCCATGAATTCAACTTTTATCCCTGCTGAGCTCCAGCACCTTCTCCCTCTTGACAATGAAATGTCCTTTCTGCTGGGAGTCTTGAGTCTGTTGGGTACGGGCAATGAGGACTTTGTGTATCCTGAGTTTTTCGAAGTGCTCTCCCAGCAAAACCCCAATGACATGAAGCCATGCCGGGATGGCAAGAAGTAAGTTCACCTCATTCAATTTGACCGCCTAAGTACTACTGGCAATCTACTAAATGTTTCAAGATTGGAGGGCACTTATCCAGGTCTCGTGCAGCGACAAGTTTTACAGCCGTGGACCAACGCAGAAACTCTCATAGCCTACTACCCACGGTTCGATCGGTCCGGTTTTCTGCACTGTTTGAGTCTCGAGCAGAAGACGAAGGCATTTGCAGCGGCAGCTAGATTGTTTCGAAAGTTCTTCCCTGAACAGCATGGTGAGACTAGCATGTATCTGCAATGGCTCACTTGCAAAAAGTATGCAGGCCATGTTCTCGCCTTGGCTGCGCACTGGGGCAACTTCGATAGCGACAATGAGACCCTACGAGTACCAGTAGACTTTGTCTACATACTACGGCACTGTGCAGGGTAAGTTCTGTTGCTGTCTTGTTGTACACCGCTTATACTGTGGTAGATACTTTCGTGAAATCAATCTTCGGGCCAATGCTATTTCCATGGTCGACATCGGCTTGATAATTATGAGTACTCAGGACTTTTCTTCATCACAGGAATCCAAATCGGATCTTGAATTGTTGAATGCTGATTTGCTGAGTATCCAAGCTTCTGTTGCTATCCAGCTCGGTGATCATGCCACAGCAGCAGTAGCCAATTCACTGTGTCTCGAACTTCGGAAAGCCAAAGACGCAGGAAGATACTACAAGACGTATCTGCTAGACCAAACTTCAATAAACTTGGCGTCATTTGGCGCTGCAACGGGTGAATACGAAGACGCTCTGGATTTGTGCAATCTGGTTATAGCACAGGCCCGCCAGCATGGAGCTGGATCCCCTGAAGCTAGAGACGTGGAAATGCATGCAGCGACTATGGCGGGCAAAATTCACATCTTACTGAATGAGTTTGACAAAGCAGATGACATGCTCGTTTTTGCGAGTCTCATCTTCAATCCTACCTCTGATAGTCCCGTTTTCAAGCGAGCTGTTGAGCAAGCGCGTGGGACTTTGCGTTATGCGCAAGGAGATTTCGTCCAGGCTAGAGACCATTTTACCAATTCGATGCTTCCCCTACAGTATGGGAAAGTGATGCACTCGGGGCTGCCGGACCAGGAGCGCACCATCAGCATCTACTACAAATTAGCCGTAATAGACGTGCAGGAAGGAAAAGCCAGAGGCGCTGCGTGAGTACAAGCTCAGGTCCATTCAAGTCCTTATTGTGTGATTGTTTTCTTACTAACTTTGCTTACACCAAACCTTTGTGTTTACGTAGAATGAAAATTCGCCTCGCCTTGAAGATGTGCATGGGCCCACCCTACTTTAACGTATGGTATGGCCTATTCCACTTGCTCTGGGCACGAGTCCTGAGAAAGTTCCACGAGTTTGCAGCTTGTTCGGCACGCACGGAGAAGGACTTCCCGGAAGATCATGACAGAGAAGCAGAAAAAGTGAAGACCGATTTGGAATCGATGGGATGCCAGAGCGCTACAGAGGAGCAGTTCTTTCAGTTCATTCCATGGGATCTGCGATGATCTCAACATTGTTCCAGATCCCCAGAATTGCCTGCCATGGTAATCCACGAAATTGAGATCCAAAATTTATGCTATTTCCTGCCTTTTAGTTTAAAAATACACTATTCTAGGTTACCCTACATTCCAGCTTTAATCCTGTCCCGAACAACAGATAAAGGCACATCTTCTTCATCGTAGAATTCAACGTCTTCATCAACACCAAAATCATTGAGCCTCTCCCCCTCTTCATTCCTCCAGGCTTCTTCACCTTCATCAATATCAATATTGCGATTTGATTCACGCACTTCATGCACCCATTCTTCTTCTTCTTCTTCTTCTTCTGCAACATCTGCACCATTTTCTTCCTTTTCCTCTTCTCCTTCTAAGTCAGCATATATCTGCGATTGCCCATTAGAACGTTTATCTTCCTTGAAGCGTTCATGAAACTTTTTGCGCCGCCGAATATTATTAATATCGACCCCTTGGCGTGCCAAATCTTGCTCCTGCCGTTGCCTGAAAGCTGCAATTTCGTCGGCAGCAGAGTCGAAATGAGGAACACTGAATGGGTCACCTTCCACGACCGGGCGTGGCCTTCGCGGAATGCGATCTGGATCTGGTGGTGGCCAGGACACATTTGGATCTGGGAAACAATAAGATCAGCATTGAAAATATATTGGATTGTTCAACCGGTTGATTCTATTCACCTTCGAAGCCATTAACTTCAAAGTCCAAACCAGATTTTCGATCAGGTGTTGCCGCAAAGGGCCAAAACCAGCTGATAACCTAGATCAATCAAATATTAGATAGATCCCTTCAACGTCGAAAATACCCATGAAAAAAAAAAGAAACCATACATTCCAACTACCGCCCATCCCGGCTTTAATATTGCTAAAAATCCCAATATCATAGGGAAACTCCTGCTTTTTGATCCTGATTTTCAAGCCATCAGGCCCAT
The DNA here is from genome assembly GCF_001907595.1 of Talaromyces atroroseus. NCBI lineage: Eukaryota > Fungi > Ascomycota > Eurotiomycetes > Eurotiales > Trichocomaceae > Talaromyces > Talaromyces atroroseus. Next base: position 336,549 of record NW_017971440.1, on the reverse strand, counting down.
CAAGATAACCGCCAAAGTGGCGCGCTCGTCGGAGAAGCGTTTTGTGGCGCTCGATCTCCCACGACTCGATTGTGCTGACGTTCGAGCCTAGAGACCAAAGACTTCGGAGTAGGAGGACCACAAGGGCAAATAATGTCATGCTATTGACGACTATAAGGATGAAGAAGTGACATAGCGCTGGTACGCTGGGGCCAAGGTACTGTTTTTATTATCATTATTTATAAATGTCAGCCACTTTTCCTCCACCCTTGGATGGATTTCGGTTTTCTCACACTAGGCAAGTTCCTGTTATCCCACAGAACATCAATTCTTGTTAAGATAAAAGATTCAAGATAGATCATGGAAGTAACGGCATAAAATAGGAAACGCATAAAGTGCGGGAATGTGAAATGAGACACGCAGTTGCGTGTCCAAGGGCAATGGTGATCCATTTTCGGTATACAACTATAGCTTCAATTAGCTATGTATCATAGAAAATAAAATTGCCACGAGATACACATGTCATTACCGTTGACAGGTCTTGCAATGATGTGCTCTCGGCGGCTTGAACGCGGCGCACTTCCTGCACCATCGTTGCCGAACCGAAACATCAGCGTCTCCCTTACTTTTGCCGTCTTTATCCTTTGCCACAGAAGACGACTTTGGCGACCAATCTTTCGGCAAGCGGCCAGGATCGACAGTGCAGGCACGGTAATAGCTGATCCATATACAAGCGACCAGGGTGTTGAACTTCCATGTCTCAGCCTTGCTGAGCGGTCCTGGTTCGAGGAACAGGAAGAGAAACTGAGATGAATATGCAAGAAAACTTATGAGAGCGGTGACGGCGGGAATCGCCAAAGCCCCGAAATTAAGCGATTCGCCTGCCATGGTGGAGGGAATCAACAGTCGCTGTGCATGTTCAGGAGGCGTTGTCGTTGAGGCGGATCACAAATCATTTCTCGCGGTCCCGGCTAGCTACGGCCTGGGTGCCTGATCTACAAGGCAGAAATTCCTCCAGGGCCATTGACACGGCGGTTTTGGTGTGCTTGGCCTAACTGTCAGCTTGGACATGTTTTTATTTTAACCATGCCCACGATCATGTTAGTCCAAGATGGTCACATGAATCAAGCAGTATTTCCACGATGCGTGAAGTCGATCACATGACTTCGCGTGTCGGTCGCGGTCACGGGACGCTCTTTCCATTCCTGACTTTGAAGTCTTGATTTACAACTTCCAACGTCAGGCCTGGGCAAGGGCAGACAGCCTTCAAAATGCCAATTGCAGCACTGCCACCATCAACCGCGCAGGCAATTGGCTCGTCGTCAATTCTGCCCGACCCTTGCAGTGCCGTCAAGGAACTAGTAGACAACGGGCTGGACGCAGGCGCAACATCTATCTCCGTGGAGATCTCTCAGAACACGCTTGACGTGATAACAGTCAAAGACAATGGCCACGGCATCGCGCCGGCAGACTTCGACCATGTGTGCAAACGGGCATACACGAGCAAAATCCAGACGCTGGATGATTTGAGGAACCTCGGTGGCCAGTCGTTGGGATTTCGCGGTGTGGCTCTTGCAAGCGCCGCCGACATGGCTGATAATCTCACCGTCACAACGAGAACGAAGCGCGAAATCGTAGCTTCAGTGTTGAAGTATGATAGAAGGGGCCAGCTGGTCAGGTAATGAGACGAACTTCTATAAGAAAATTTGTTAAATTGATATTGATAATGGCAGTACCGAAAAAGCATCTCATGCTGTCGGGACTACTGTATGTTTGACGGGTTTTTTGAAGAATGTCCCTGTTAGGCGCCAGACTGCAGTCAAGAATGCTTCTAAAACCATTACCAAGCTAAAGAAACTTCTTCAAGCCTATGCAATCGCGAGGCCGGTCACGCGTTTGTCTTTCAAAGTCCTACACAGCAAGAATGAGAAGGATAACTGGACTTACGCACCATCATCAACTGCAAACGTCACTGATGCATCTCGCAAAGTAGTCGGCGTCGAAATCGCCGGGCAATGTATTTGCAAATCCTGGCCTGAGGATATTGATGAAGAATCCAATGCGTCAATAAAGCTATTCGCTTACCTCCCAAAAGCAGATGCTGGTAGGTCCTTTCTCTCCGGAGTGGTCAATCAACATCTAAAAGAACACAGAGTTTTCCAAGATCGGCACTTCTGGTCAATATATCTCCGTTGATGGCCGTCCTCTCTCTTCTATGAGAGGCACGTCTAAGGAGGTTGTCCGATTATATAAGTCTCACATTCGTTCCGCGGCGAAGACGAGAGGGATTACATCGCTATCAGAACCATTTCTCTGTTTGCACCTCTCGTGTCCGAGAGGTTCTTATGATGCAAATGTAGAGCCTGCAAAGGACGATGTTCTATTTGCAGAACGAGACGAACTTCTAAAACTGTCGGGGGAATTTTTCAAATCAATTTATGGTGAGCTTGACAGAAATCCAGAAGTTACAGAAAAACCCTCAGCTCCTGTCAATGGGTTCAATCTTCTCTTACGTCAACCTGCTGCACAAGAACCGATTTCACCCCCATCCACTAATCATGTTCCTACTGTCATAAATAATCCAAGACCTACTGATGAGATACCACAAACGAACTTGCAAATTTCTACTCCAAGCGAGGACGTATTATCGGACGTTGGAAATGACGAAACTTTATCACATGACAATAGCCTGAATCCTTGGTCTATCACCAAGACGAATTTCTTCAATAGGTTGCCACAGTCGAGCAGAGCAGATCAATTTGTTACACCAACTAGGCAAAGTTCGGGAAGACAAACAGCTGGAAAACATGCAGAAGCCATCCAATCCAGTCACTCTGAAATTTCAAGCCCGCATTCTCAATTGTCTTCAGCAGAAGTTAGCCATTCGTTGCCTCAAAGATCCAGTTCGACCTCTGTTAGAGAATTCCGCAGTTCCAAAGGCTTTCCAGAGGCGAGAAGACGTGATAGAGAAAGACATGGAAATGGATCTCTTGAAGCATGGTTCATGAATAATAACGGACCCACGCTACGTATAGAGCAAGCATCTGATCTTATAGAAACGGAGAGCGTTATGCTTGATGATTTTGACACCGACGACCTCATCGAGTATTCCCCAGGAATCGTCAGCAAACCCTTTAGAATTCCACTACCACACGAGAAACGTGACTTTACAAATCGTTCACGACGGCCTCTTCACTCTCCCGATATTGAATCACTTGGTGTTTCATCACCGGAAAGAGGACAAAGTTCTCCAGTCATGGAAGAAAGGGCATCAAGTCTTCACAGAGCTTCAGAGATATCCAACAGCCAAGAAACGGAGAGAGCACTCGATTTTGAGCGCAGGAAACGCGAGGCTAACATCGCCCATCGACAGCAACTACAAGACCGGCAGCGGTATTTAAATACACCAGCGAGCAGCCAATCTACCTCAAACTCTCCACATCATAACCGGTATTTGGCGGCCAAAGCAGCTCTTTCTCAGCATAACCAACAAAACCAACCGGTGTTAGTACATCGGCAGAAGGGGGTATTTTATTCGACCGACCGAGTTCAAGAGATTGACCCTCGCGTATATCTGATGCGCCATCAAGCCGAACACCAAAAGGAATCTTTCATACCACAAGCGAATAATGTAACAAGGCCAGCTACAGAAAGAATACCGACAAACCGTTTACCACTAGAGAAGATCCCCCATGGTTTCGGTGTCCACAATCTCGGTCTAACTCTCGATATACCTCGTGATACGAGAGATCTAGCTAAGCAATGCAAGCATATGGTAGATGTTGACTTCTATGTTTCGGGAAGAGAGGCAGAAGATATAGACGTGGACTTTCACTCATTCAACCCGCTTCATAATCCTCATCTCCCGGAGATATGCAAGGTGTGGGAAACCAAACTAGCGAATCTCATCAAGGGCCAATATCGTCCGAAAGATGTCGATTTGTGTAGTGCTTCTGGTGGATCTGACGACGCGCTACTCGAGAATCTCGATATTTTCGCTGCTATCAATTCAATGAATGCAGAAAACTGATCTTCATTATAATTATAGTTGATCTATTACATGAGATCGATCCGTGTTTGAACTCGAAGTGTCTTAACTGCTAGATCTCTCGATTATGAAATATTTAGCATTCATCTAAGCTGCAGCTTTCTGAGCTGAGGGACACTTATTTGATGATCGTTGTTGAATGGGTAATGGATTACTAAACAGATATGGGTTATTGTGTATTATTAGGCTTTTCACATTGAAGTCCATACGACCAATATGATATTAAAATTGCATAAATTCCAAAGAGTGAGCTAAGAAATTAAACTCCATAAATAGATACAAACAATCGCTCTATAATCGCAGTCATGACCGTTCGTATATACAAACATAAGTTATTAGAAATATCCCATAGAGAATTGAACGTATACTAGGTAAATTAGAAAGGTGATACTCTCAGCCGTTGGAAAGTGAGATGCCAACAATCAGTTAGATCAAGTCCCATCTAACCCAATTCAACAGTAATCGCAATCGCTATTGCGAGCAGCGCTAATATAGCCTATATCCAATCCATTCAGTTAGTGTATACAGAAGAATATAGAGAGAACTAATACATGGGAAAATAAAGAAAGTGAGAGGGAGAAAACGCACCAAAAAAGTCAACAAACCGACACAATTCACCTCCCAGCCCCCAGAGACAATCTTCCCCCTGGCAATCGCATTCTGCTGTCTCCAAAACCGGTATGCGCCCACAAGCGCCACGAGGATTGCGCACACCTGATATGCAACGCTTATGGGAACACCGACAGAGTGGAAACTGAGATGCGCAGGATGGTTGCTGCTCTGGCTTTGGGACCTCAGACGAAAGATTTGTGCGACAAGAACCCCTTGCATAGAGAAAGTGGCTGCTGTGCGCATGTAAGCTAGGAATGTTCTTTCCAGGGCTAGAAGATCATACATATTGTTAATCAGTTCGTATTAACCCGAAAAATTTGTGAGGGAAAATGGGAGATATACCGAAATAGTCCCTATTCCCCTTCTGAGGAACGTTTAAAGTGACATGCCGTGCCCAAAACCGTCTCAGCGCTTGAAAATGCTGTTTCGTTGTACTACTAGCAGACGAAGCGGCAATACTGCGGGCCTCGTGGACACTCTGTCGCGGCGTAGAGCGGTATTCGTCGGATGATATGGATGCTGTGGAGGGGGTACTAGGACTGATGATTTCGTCGAGCTCGGTAGCTTCGCGCGGACGACTGGAGTTGCTTACGGTGCGCGAGAGCACGGGTCCTCTTCTTCTGTGTTGTTGTTGTTGCTGCTGCTGTTGGTCCTCGTGAAATGGACCTGACGGTGAGTCGTCGCGGTCAACGCCAATAGGTGTGTGAGGGAGAGGGTCATTATCGCGATCTGCGACTGCGACTGCGTCTGCCATTGAGCGTTATCTCGACCTCGTCGAATGGACGATGAATCCGTGCTGCTGTGCTATATGATGTGTCGCATTGCATTGCCTTCAACTTTTCACTTTCCGTCCGAACTCTCCGTTCCGCTGCTAGATAATCTGTCCGATTGTCTTCTATGTATCTGTTGTCTGTCTGTCGGTACCATCGAAATGACGCATTCAAGCTTTCAGGCTCCAAGGCATTCAATCCACCTGGCAGCCAATGAGAAGAGCCCCACGTTTCTAAGACTCCGCCGCACGTTCTCCATATTTTCCGCTGGCAGTGCTCCAATCAGAGCTGAGCAAAAGTATGGTGCGAAATGCGTTGATTGACGCAGAATACACATTTTATCCAGCTCGATAGGAAGATAAGTGAAGCTGTCAGGGCAAAATGCACCTCAGCCCTACCGCCGAGGAGGCTAAGAAGCTAAGATCGATCAAGCACATTGATCTGGCCCAATTGACCAATGGCACTGCTTTGCCGCTATGGCGACATCGTTGGCCAATTGACACGCGCTGCTCACGTGATATCTATCTATCTATGTGGATATACAGGTGTACTTTTCAAGGCTGTAGATTCAATTGTCTTGTTTTCATTCTTGCACCTCTTTACTCTTGCAGATGAATGCATGCGCTGCTTGCTATAGGTATAGTTGGTATCAAAACATTAAATCAAACCAAAACAATGACAATGAAACTGTGAAAGGACCATCGTGAAGTCATGGAAACAACAGAAACAAATAATCAGTCACATTGCAACAATCCCACGAATATCAGAAACGAAAACACAAAAACTCCTATGCATTCCATTACTCCCTTTCTAAGCCTCGCATATTCGACATCGCTTTTTGACCTGCCGTTTGTTGTTGTTGTTGTTGTTGTTGATGATGATGATCATACCGCCTCTGGGTAGATGCTGTAGGAGGAGGGTCTCGCTCAGATACATCAACACCATTATTGGCTGTATTCGGAGCCATGCAGATATATTCGCCATCTCCGCCTTGAGCACCGACGGTCACCCAAACATACTTTCCGACTCCGCTTGATGGACGTTCCTGCGGGCCATCCCAGAAGATCTCAGTGGGCTGAACATTGGAACCGGTTGTTGTGGGAGAAGATGCCGATGGTCTGCCTCCTAGTCGTCCATAGTAGATCCAGGTGCTGAGGACTTCCTTGATAAATTTCATTTTGCGTATGAAGCAATTTGCCTGTAGCACGTCTCGTAATCGGTCATCACCGCCATGCTCCGCCGAGCCGCTGGCGATAGCTATGAAAGTGGCCCCCTCATCGGAGGCAACGGCGCGAGTGTCAAACCCGGACGGGTGCATCTTGCCTTTGGTGGCTAGATACCGTGCGGCAGAAGGCGATAGGTGATAGAAGTCAATCCATGGTGATGAGCCTCGGCTCTTGCCATGTGAAATCACAAGCTTGGTGTGGTCAGGGAAATTGAACTAAATATTGTTAGTTACAAGATACACGAAGATATAAAGCATAATATACCTGGAAAGCTCCATCGCCAAACCCCCAGACGCCAACATTACCCAGTCGCTGGTAGAATTTAATGCAGGCATCCGATTCCCTTGCATCGTCATTGTTGGAATCATCTAGACCGTGCCTACCCAAGGATCCAATCATATATTTCCCGAATTGATCCACGAGTTTGACCCTTTTCACCTTCTCTGCTTCTGACTTGGCTTGGTCTGCTCCAATATCGGTTCTGACTTTGATCCCCATAGCTCCTGTTCCCGCACTGGACATCTTAACCTCAAAAACGTCTGGCTGGATGAGAATACGCTTCATTCCACGAGCCTCTGCCGGGCCCTGCTCTGTATTCTCGTAGAACTCAACGGGCTTCCCATTGCGCGGCACAAGCTGATCCACCTCCGAGTAGGCATATTGGGCTACGTTCCGGTTCTCTAGGCACCGAGACTTACGACGAATATGCCTCTCTCCATCTCGTAATATGATACCACTGGCCGCCTGCCCGTGTTCTCCTTTGAAAACACAACCAACTGTGCCATCGTCCAATATGTAGCCGATTCCATAGCGGTTTGTATAATCAACCCATTTGATGACATACGGGTGCGGGCGGCGCTTAGAGTGGGACCGATATGTACGAGATGATGATGGCATCATATTCCGAAGCATAAGCTTGATATCAACAACGACGTCTTCTGCTGAAGAGCGAGGGAGTAAGTCAAACTTTTCATTCGGATGTATAAGCGGACTGGCGCCAAGTGTTGATCGTGGCTTGCTTGAGGATGTACTAGATTTGCTCGACTGTCGCTCGTGACTTTGCGTATCTCCCGCTGTTGGTACTTGCGAGGTTTTGTATATCTTCTTCTCCATTGGAACTTCCTTTCGGCTTTCTGGTTGCTCTGAGCCCGGCGCTCGCGCAACCCGAGGTCTAGACGACTTTGAACGAGGTTCTTCCATCTGTGGTGTAGTAGAGCGCACTTCATCGTTTGTAAATTGTGGCTTCACAGATGCATCCATAGCAGCTTCATACTGGCGACGCGACTGGGATCGTGTCTTGCCCATAGCAAGACCGTCAGGTACACTTTCGGACTTGGGCATTGGTGGAGCAACGATTCTGTCAAGCTCGCGTAGTGAAGCTGAGTATGACGCAGCAACTCCCCTAGGAACGCGAACGGGTCTTTGAGCCAGCCCTTTTGGAGGAGACTCAGGAACGTTATCATGAGATGTAGACAGGTTCCTCCTGGCATGCGTTGCAGTTACGGTAGGGGCTCTCATAGGGCCGGCATTCCTGCTCGATTGGCGAATAGGCAATGCTTGTTGACGAAGCGAGGCTGCATGGCTCTGTGGTTTCGAATCGATCCGTCGAGATTGCGCTGCAGCCAGTGCAGCTTGTGTTCTCGCAAGCGACATTCCATTCGTCCTCTTCGGAGATTCTACCTGAGTAATCTTTTCGCTGCTATCATCAGAGCTGGTTGATTCATTAAACTCGTTAATTGAAGGAGCTACATTGTCGGGTACGCTCCAGTCCCCATCGGTATACGCTGGGTATTGGTAAACAACGTCTGCCGGCAATGGGATAATTGGCGAAAGCATCTTCTCCGTCTCTGCAGATGTTTCTGAAAAAACACTTTTAGAGGAGTGTTTGCCGCTACATTTGCGCGGGGTTCCATCTCGTTTGCGACCAACTCCGCACTCACTGTAAAAGGCTTCCCTAGAAAGTGCATACCTTTCTCGGGGATCTTTAATCTGTGTTATCATGCCGCGGTATTTGCTCTCGTAATCCAAGCCATATCCCTGTATCATTCGATCACCTTGAGGCTCTTCCATTTTCAACCATACCGGCTTCATCTGCTTACATGAAGGGTCCAATGATCTAGGAATGCAGCCTGGATACATATTAAAAAACTCGTGTTCCACAATATCGTCTGGCAAGGGCCGCTTCTCCTCATCCAGATTCAAGCAAGAGCTCACAAGGCTCTTTGCCTCCACCGGAATGTAGTTTGAGCACTCGCTATCCTTCGGCCACACGTAGTTCAAATTCTTGACCTTTTTATAGATCTCCTCTTGGGTCTTAGATTGGAATGGAGGGAACCCAGAAAGCATTGCAAAGCTGTGAAATGTCAGGACACTTTTCCGTATGCCAAGTTTATTCGAGCAGTGAATTACCAGATGACTCCCAGTGACCATATATCTACCTTCTGATTATGCCCGCCTTTGCTTCTATCAATGACTTCTGGCGCGATATAATTTGGAGTACCGCAGAGAGTTTGTCGCCGCTTTGCTTCCTTTTCGGACAAGATCATCGCTGCCAGTCCGAAATCTCCGACTTTGATATCCATGTTCCGATCTAAAAACAAGTTACCCATCTTGAGATCCCGATGAGCCACATTTCGCTTATGTAGGTATTTCACCGCGCCGCAAAGTTGCACCATGAAGCGTCGCACCTCCGGCAAGGTAAGGCATTTTCGTTTTCGAACCATATCCATCACTGAGCCATTGGAGCAGAGGTCAAGGATCACGTAGGTACATTGGTGGAAAGCGAATGCTCGGTGGAAACGAACAATGTGTGGATGTCGCAATTTGGAGTGAATCTCAAGCTCCGTCCGAAACTAATCTTCCACTGTCAGCCTTTCTTCCTCTCTCTCTCTCTCTCTCAGTAATAACTCTTCAATGTCACCTTTTCAGCCATTTTTTTCTGGGTCATTTCTGATCGGACGACTTTCATCGCAAATACCCGGCCATTACGCACGAGTTGTCCTTCGTAGCAGACTGCAAATCCTCCCTTCCCAAGAAAGAGCCCTGTTGAATATTCCTCCCCATCGTCCCCGGGTTCCCTAACAATCGAAGGCGGTGGCGGCGCATGGATTTTCGAAGGCGCAGCCTTCGCGGCCGCAGAAGCGGGAGGAGCGTGGCGATCCACCTTTTGACGAGTTGCAGGTGGCGGTTTATTCTGAAGCGGAAGGTTTGTTGAGCGGGGGGAGAGCGCTTCCATATCAATATGAATGATTGACTATCGTGGTATCCCTGGCTGGATGCTTCAGGCACATGAGGCAACAGGACATGGAATAAATCTCGCGGCGTTCGTGGATCGATCAGGTCAGATGCTAGGATCCCACCAAATTCGACGTGACTAGCAATAGAGCGATGGCGGGTGTAAAAACTGTGTAAATATCGTCTTTGCGACTCCTAACTAATTGTCAAGTTGCGGTTTCGGATGGAATGTTTCAGGTGCTTGGCGGACCCCAATTAGGATCTGCGGTTGAGGAGCAGACAATGAAGACAATGAAGTGTCTTTGAAGGAAGTCGCACAGGAAGAGTGTCGATGCCCCAGAGGAATCGCCTTGTTGCTTGGTATATATCTCGCTCGCAAGCGGAAGTGCATTGGAGGAAGTGTGGTGGCTGGGCAGTTGCCTTCTGTTTTGGGAAATCCATAAACACGGGCCACGGCAACGGCGAAATGTTTGTCCAGGGGCCCATCGCCTAAGGCAACAACAAGAATCAAGCTCCGCGGCCTTGGCGGAGATCCCGCCGCACTGCTCCATTATCATCTGTTAACAGTTCATAATATTATATTGTTGGTTTCGTCCTGCCAATATCGCCAGGCTGTTTGTGTGTGGCATCAGATTGCCATGTCTCTTACCTTAAAACTCTCGTCCCTTGTCATCCGCACGCTCTCAAAACCCATCGCGGTATGGAACGCAGCAACTCAATGTCAGGCAAAGGATTCTAATGGATAATAGAACAGCATCAAAGCCCAGGCTCGCGAACATGAACGGTTTCGACGAACCTGCGTTTCCATCGCGCAGGCAGTTCACCGCATCGACATGCGCTTGAGATTGGGCCTTCTACGAGACACAGCTGCGATCGAGGCCCAAGCCGCGAAGGAAGCAGCCGAGGCCCAGGCGCGAAAACATAAACCAAAATCTCCTACAGCGAAAACAGAAGCGGAGAGCAAAGCTGAGGAAGAGGAAGCCGCACAGGCAAAGAAACAAGCCATAGAGAAAGCAAGATCAAAACCTCTGCCGCGAATTCGGCCGCTTTCCGAATCTAAAGCTATTGATTCGGGAGCAAACTTCATCAGCGAAACATTTCTTTTCCTGGTAGCAGGTGGCCTGATTGTGTTTGAATCGTGGCGCTCAAGGCGCAAAGAAACGAATCGCCAGACAAATGTCCAGGATCGATTGAATGAGTTGGAGGAATCAGAAAAGGCTGCCCGAAGGGCATTGGGTATACTTGAGAAGGAGCTCATACAGCTCAAGGCGCATCAAGGGAAACATCCCGTCAAAGATGTAAAACGGATTCTTCCTAGTGATGTCTGGGAGGACGATGGACAGGAAGTAGTCCCTAAAGCGGAGCAAGACCAGAGCTGGGCTTCTTGGATCTCGTCTTACTTCCCTTCTTCAGAAAAAACAGCCCAGAAACCAGAAGCAGTTCAGCCTATTGTGCCTACTTCCACGGCAGACAAAGCCACTACCTCGCCCTCAGGCACGGAGTCGCCTCATTCTATAATCCCTACGATATTGACTCCTCACCCAACAAAGCCTTCACCGAAAGAGTGAGCTCCTTTGATCTAGTTGTTGCATAGTCGAGTGCTTGATACCCTCTGCATCTCTCATTTTTTCTTCATTGGACCCATCTTCGCATTAGTATCGCCGTTCTCATTTTGTTCCTCACTAGATCAGTTCATTTCATGGTGTATATAAACGGGTCCCTTCCTTCCTTCCCGGCGATCATGTGCATCGGCATCTCTGCTCTCGGCGTCTCTCTTTACTGTTTATATTTTCTTCTCCTTCCATGTATAAACATACCTTGCAATATTCTGGCAAATAAATTTCATGAATGCATAAACGAACATGTCTGACAGTTTCCACGCCGTTGTGTCCGCATCTCTTCGAGGCCGTCCGGTTTGGGAGGTGCTCCTTCCTATTCTTGACTCGAATAACGAGCTCACGTTCGAAGGTGTGTCTTGTTGGCGTTGTCGACCTTGGAAGTCAGCTTATTTCTAAATTGTTTATAGATTCACCTGATAATATATGTGATCTCACCTTCTATTGCCCCAACGAAACTTGGGCGTCCAACGTCGAGGTACATTGCATTCTCGTCACCCCTCCTGATATCGAGGCAACCAACAGACAAGCAACATTGATTCGTGCCGAAAAGCTTGCGATTGCAACGCATAAGAACGTTCAGAGTCGATGTGATCGAGTGATTGTTTTCGTGTGTTCAGCTACGGCATTTCAAACAGCAAGCAGATACTGCAGCATAGATGGATTTGTGTCTTTGCAGGTACTGTGAGTGCCATCATTCTCCCTCCCGCAGTTCGAATTCGAAAACAGCAGTTCCTGGAAGCAACAAGAATGTCGTTGATAGTTGCATAGCCTTTTCGACTCGCCGTCAGCTGCGGCTTTGCCCATCATTATAGTAGGCGAACCTAGCGAGCTATTGTCATCGATCAAGGAGCGCTGTCAAGTTCTCCAGCATCACCTCGACCAGTCTCCTGAACGTCCCCATTTGGGAAGTTCTGCATCCTCGCTGCGCCTCTTAGAGCATATTGTCGCCCATGCCTCTGATTCGGTCACCTGCCAGCAGAACCTGAATATTCTCAGCGATCTTTTTCCGTCGCTTCGTGCTCTAAGTGCAGCTATCAGAACAATGGAGGGTCGTCAGCTTATTGCAGACTACTTAGGCAGCCGTGTTGCAAGAAACATTGTAGCGTTTTGGAGCGAGGAAAGGATTGCGGTTGAGAATAGGGTATTTTGATCGCTCGCTGAACAAAATCCGGGGGCTCTAGATGGGCAAGTATCACAGATCCCAGAATAATGTCCTAGAAGTACGTGCTAATTATTATAAGACGCTGAGTAACTGACCATGCTTAACATCGCTATTATAACATTCTAATATCTACATCAACTTGAAAAGAAAGAGCCATAAAACTGTACAATTACCCAATCAGAGTCTTCAAGTCTCCAAAAGTCGATATTTCCAGAAAGCGTCACGAATCTCGGTCTTGAGCTCCTCACGCAGTCTTTGTGATATAATGAGAGACATTAGTGAACCCAACCCGACATCGGCAATGTTTGCATCATCAGTCAGCATGCGGATGTCAATGGCCAACTCCTCAGCTATATCTCAAATGCACGGACGACCGACATGGCTGTTGACTCATACTTGCTTTCCTTTGGATGGACGCTCGGCGCCGGCGAAGGGGGAGTCAGCAGGCCTGTAACGATTTTTGAGTCGCTCGTAAAGAGAGATGGCTGAGCTGACTGCGCCTTGGGCGTGATTTCACTGGAGTCTAGAAAGATATCAGATGCTGCTGCCTTGGTAGCTGGGGGCCGGAAAATGCGATCCAACATGACTCGTGGCCATTGCGTGAATACAATCGCCTCGACGACACCGACAATTTCGTTGTCTTGAAGGATGTACACGTCGCCTACAAAGTCATGGTTGTCCGCAGATACCATTCGGACGTAGGCTAGGTATTGGCTGCCAGGCGCAAGCGGCTTTGCGAAACGCATAGATTTCCAGGACGGGGTTATGTAAAAGCATTTGGTGTTATCGAAACGGGTGCCTCCGTTCAGGATGAAGCCAGACAAGGACACGCATCCGTCTATGAAATGGGGAGGCACCGTCCATGTCCCCGCGGTACCGGCAGGGAACTCTACTTCAGCCACAGCTTCATCTTTGTTGAGAATCACAGATTTCATTGCTCGATACATGTCTGAGTAGTCGACAAATTTCCCAAAGAGGCTGTATGCAAGATTAGTCGTCAATTTGTCGGCCATGCCGCTGGTGGCCATATCGTTCAGGGCCGCTATACGACTTGTCACAAGGCCTGCTAAACGGGACCATGTCGACAGCCAAGATGAGGGATCTTCGTAGAAGACAGTCGCATGACAGTACCACAGGTTTTTGGCCGGGTTATACCACTTGATATGGGCCTGTCTCTTTCCCAAATCGGCCTCGGCACTTCCCACGATCGGCTGAGTCTCAATGGGATTGTGGTGCTTGACCATAGGTTCGCGATATTCGAAGTCGGCAACGTTGATGCCAATGTTAGCTGATCTTAGAAGCCCTTTATCAAGAATACGTTGCGCGACTGTGAAAGCTATGTCTGCGTGAAGGAATTACTGATGTTAGAAACGAGATATGTGTGTGTGCTAAGAGTCAATGAGTACATACTTACAGAAGAAGCAACTCCGTAGTTGTTCACAGCATGTCCGTCAATAACATCCTTGAGCACTAGGTCAGTCATGTCCGACTCAGTTACGAGCTGGGCTGATGATCCAGTGTAGTTCTCCGAACGGATTCCGTGGATGTTTGTCGTGCGGAAGCCCTTGACAGTCTGAGCCATAGCCTTGGTGGTGAAGTTTGGATCGGACAGCGCCTGTTTCTTGGTCAAGTTCCAGTCTTCACTGTACTGGATCCAATAGTTTTTATTATTCCACGCGTACGCCGGGGAATCGACCAGTCGCAGAGCCTGTTCAGAAGGCAAATGGTACTCTGCCCAATCTATGTTTATACCGACATTGTATAAAGCAACGAGTGCCTTGCCGAGCATGGTCTAGTTATCATGGTCTCGATGCAACGCTGGGCATGTCAATCGAGTTTCTGGCAATGCCTTTGAGACAAAGCCGACACAGCAAGGATGATGGCCAATTTTCATCCAGATGGTGGATTTCGACACAACGCCAGATGTCCAAGCGGCATTGAGTCCACCAACAAAGTCGACTGTTTCTCGAGTTGCCTTAGCCAGATACCCAACTTGTCGTCGGTGTTGAAACCGTCGCCATGCTGGCCTCAGGGTATGCCTTAGGTGGTTTGTTAACCAACGGTCGTCAAGTTTGCAGGAGCCATGAGCTTACCTTTTGCGCATTGAAATCTGCCACTACTTTTTGGGTCTCTTTGAAACCAGCTCTGCCCCGGAGAGCAAACCTGGATCCCGTCCGATAAGCACGACATTTTCTGCTTGAAAATTGTATTCAAGAGGATGAGCTTCGTGGTAGCTTTCCAAGTGTCGACGGGTCAGTGCCTTTGCTTTGCTATGCTTTTCTTGTTGAACTTACGCAATGAAGATACCCAACTGAAAGACAAGAACAAGAACTCCCTCAATAGCTCCACGCAACGGCGTTTTCCTGAGCTCGATAACACTATCGGTCAAGTCTAAAATGCTTTCAAAGACAGGGGCCAATTCCCTCTTGAGGCTTCTCCAATCGCCGGCATTCTTGCTTCGAGGCAGTAGTGATCGCCTCGAGAGTTGATGCAAGGATAGGGTGATTTCTCTCTTTGCTCGGGAGATACAGTTTTCTAAACAATGTACGCTGGTCTCCTTCGGGACCCCCTTGAGGGATTTCGCCAGACAAATATATTATCTTCGCACGCGTCATGGTGCTTGGGCTTCGCATAGAACCTTTACTATGCGAAGTATAGGCAGCGATTCAGCATAAAAAAAGGGGCATTTACTACGTAAATAAGTCTGCCCGTCGGTAAGCACGTCGAAGTGATTGACTATGGCATATTGATTGGCTTAACTATCCTATCAACTTATTAGTCATCTAATGAAGGGGTCCGGAATCCGAATTCAGACAAAGACTACTCGTTAATCAACCCCAGCCGAATCCCGAAGCTCGTGTTATATGTATCGGACTCTCGGCTGTACCCTAAAGCATGCAGGATCAGATTTGAAGGATTGCAAAGCGTCGAGTTCAGATTTCTTAAGAAACATACCTCTGTAAAGCAGAATAATAATGCTAAGTGATTGATTCAAAACACTCTTCCAGCCTGCTTATAATACCGAGCTCGATACCTACTCATACTCTTCTCAGCACCCGGAGAACCTGCATGCTCTTATACAGTATATGGGCCTAGAGCAAAGTGTGCGAGGCCGCTGGCTGAAGGAGTATCCATTTGAAAAGCAGACGCAGGACTGGAATCCAAACCCCGATGAGGCACTTTTTGTGGATATCGGTGGCAATGCAGGACATTATTATGCTTTGTTCAAAAGTGAATTCCCTGGTATCCGAGGTCGTATCGTGTTGGAAGATTTGCCTGACACTTTGACTCATACTCTGCCGACGCCGGGAGTTGAGAAACTGGGACACGACTTTTTCCAACCGCAGCCGATCAAAGGTGTGTGAAAAGTTCGGAGAACCTTGATGCCAAATTGAGTACGGCTTTGGTGATTATATTGATAATTTATTTTCTGGTGCCAAATTTTATCATCTAGGCGGGATTCTGCACAATTGGAGCGATGACCATCTTGCGCCAAATCAAATCGGCCATGAGTCTAGAGTCTGTGCTGCTCATTAATGACATGATCCTTTCAGAAACAGGAATTCCGCCATATGCCACTGCGCTGGACTTGGTTATGCTGGGTGCATGCGGTAGCCTAGAGCGCACCGAGGAGCAGTGGAAGGATGTGCTTGGAGAGGTCGGCTTGGAGATCAAGCAGGCCATTGTATACGACCATGAACTCTTCCATGGTATCATCTCTGCAACAGTAGCTTAGACCAACTAGAAATCAAATTTCAGCTTTTACAAAACCGACATATTATGTTAATGACACTACAGAGGCTTGCTAACAGTCTTCGGATTTGTTTAAGTCAAGCACCGCCCCTCAGTCAACGGATATTATTTGGAAGCTGATGACTTTTGACATCGGTCCGGTCATATTCTGATTGTTTAAATTCCAGAGCCCATTGATTAGTTACCTGAGTCGAGGAGCCTTGGTTTTACTTGACTCCTTTTCGCTCGTAATAAGGCGGAGATACACTCATTATTCCTTTCTTTCCCTCTTTTTTGGGAGCAATGATAGTGAACATCGGACCTCATTGCCCTTGAAAGACTCCGATTGGTAGTTGAATCCCTTAATAATGGCCGGACCGATGCCGCCGAAGGCTGTAGTGCTATCAGATGTGAGTGTTGTGGCATGAGAGTCGTTCTCACGCCGATTGGCAATGGACACGGAATCACGTGGAATCACGTGATAACGCATGCCCAAGAGTGTACGCTCACTAATAGACTACGTACATAATTTTTCATTCTAAGCTACTCTATCTACTTGTACACTGAGAGGGCCAGCAAAGCGAACCACACGTAATGTATCAAATCTCTTCTCTATGTTCTAGATCCCCGCCGTTAACTAGTTATCTCATTTGGAAGTTCGCGGAGGATCTAAAATTCTGTTGGTAGATTATCTAGAAATCATTCGGATTTTTGTCAATCTCAACTACTGTATAATTATATAATGAATATTATTGGCTGTTTTTGGGTAGTTAGCTGTCCGAGTTCACTGAACTAAGCCATTAGGATTAGAGCCCTCTTTCGGTCTAGCCCCTTCGGTCTAGTTTTGGTTTCCTTTGAAATTCAGATCACATGATACTACAACAACGCGGCCTCAGGCCAAATACCGGATAGCAAACAACGTCACATCATACAAAATACAGGATATCGAACTACACCAAAAACAATCTCACTTGATCGGGCTGGCCTGTGTCACAATGAAGAGCTACGACGGCTGCTGGACGTGCCGCTTGAGAAAGAAACGGTGCGATGAGATACGGCCAGTGTGTAGGAACTGCTCAACGCTGCAGATTACCTGCCACTTCGGCCATGAGAAGCCGTCATGGATGGACAGCGGACTGGGACAGAAAGAGAAAGCCGAAGAGGTCAAGCGCGAGGTTAAGAGCGCTGCCGCGCGGCGTCGGGGGACCTTGCCGATGAATGCTGTCAACCGACAAAGTGCGCTGTCGACAGAGTGCCCACCATTTCAGGCCGAGCCAACTCCAGACTCCAGCCCTGGTTGGACTTCTACATATTCGCCACCTAGCACGGAGCCATCATCGAGCAATGCCTACCCAGATTCCTGGAATAGGCTGGACGGCTGGTCTATAAGCAACTCACCTGATGGGAAACCGGCGGACTCAGAGCTCGACCGCCGCTTCATGATGTTCTACTTTGACCATTTCTTTCCGTTCCTATTTCCCTTTTACCAGCCCCTACTGCTTGAAGGCGGGCGTACCTGGATCATGGAGCTTGTTGCAGGCGACCAAGCCATGTGGCATACCACACTCTGCCTTAGCACGTACTTTGTCTCAGTCGCCCTAGATGGCGCAGTTTCAGGACACAACGTATGCAAAACGCTTGCTTGGGAAAAGCTTCTGAATCAGATGGGTGTAACCTTTCTGATGCTCCAGCGTAACCTCCAGGAAGTTGTTGCTTCAAGCATTACGCCGGAGCTAATATCCAAGACCTCCCGAATTATGGGAAGCATTATCCAGCTACAACGGTTTGAGATCTCGGTGGGGAACTTTGAAAACTGTCAAAAACACCTTGGGGCGGCCATTATGCTGTTCAGACAGATATTCCGGACTGCAGAGAGTGCCATCAACATTCCTGCTTTTTACGGCGTGTTGAGTCATATGGGACGGCCACTCTGGGCTATAATGTCTCAACAGAGCGGAGCCTGGAACTCCGATCAGGCAGCTTTTCGATTTTACTCCGCACTACTGATCGTGGACGATATTATTGCCAGCACATGCATGGGGGAACAGCCTAAATTGCTCGAGTATCACGCTCAACTCCTCACTAATGGCGGCAGCTCTGACGAGAAACCTCCCCTGAATCTCGAGGATTTTGTCGGCTGCGAAAACTGGGTCATGTTGCAGATTGGCGAGGTAGCTGCCCTCGACGCGTGGAAGAAGTCCAGAAAACAGGCCGGGAAGCTCGACGTGATGGAGCTGGTGGCGCACGCGTCAACAATCAAGCAGACACTGCTCGGTAACCTCGCGCGCCTCGACGCCACAGAAAACACCCCCAGTACCAATGGGCTCGGCTTGTTCACCCTTTACAACGACCAGTTGCCGCCTATGCCGGGTGGTTGCGCCGCATATGTCACCCGTGTCTGGGCGCACGCCGCATTACTCTACCTCTCAGTTGTGGTCTCTGGGTGGCAGCCCGGCAGCGCGGCGATCCGGGAGAACGTAGTGCGTACACTAGCGCTGCTGGAGCAGATGCCGAAACCCGAGCTGCTGCGCACTATGGTGTGGCCCTTCTGCATGGTCGGCTGCCTAGCCGAGCCCGGGGAGGAATGCCGCCTGCGGGCCATGGCTGATGCGCTGGTCCCGCATCGACTGTTTGGAGCAGCGCGGAAGGCACTTGAGATCATGGAGAACGTCTGGAAGTGCAGAGACGAGCTCGCCATCGACACAGACTTTGCGGCGTGCGTCTGCCGCTTGGGTTATGTTTCTCTGTTAGTCTGAACCACATCTCGTGCCTCACGCGTGAGTAGCACTCGACCACGTGATCAGGTCCAGGTCCTGGTTTAGTACTATGTACTGTTACCTATTTAGGCAATTTTCGTCGGCCCTACCAAGAGGACATTTCCGAATGCCGGTGTGTGCGTATACATAATGATGAGTGCCTCGGGAAATATCACATACAGCAATCGCAAGGACCTTGTTCATAAACAGCAACTACTTAATTCTGCTGTCCAGTGCTGGGAGACACTGCGGAGAACAGCCAAGAAGGAGTTTATCTACATGGGCCACAAGCAGAATACTGTGGTCAACCGATACTGCTCACTATGAGCCTTGGACATTTGCTCACCCTATTTCATCGTCGCACCAGACACTCAGTACTCTACGGTTAGTCCAACTTTGACCCGAAGAGGAAAGAGTGACGACTAATGCTCCTAAGGGCCTTTTCTACATTAGTGAGCGCAATACCGATTGCAGCCAGAAGTTCGTGCAGCTTTATAATGACGCGCATGCTAATTTCTTCAGAGGAAGAAGTGCCATGGCATGCCACCTGTGTCCAAGGACAGGGTTACGACAAGCTCTAGATGGAATAATTTATGCGGTCAGCAATTGATGCCGAATACGAAGCCCACACTTATTCTGTCCACGATGAATCAGCGTGCAACTCATCAAGAAGTCTATGTGGGATCGGATCACTGTCGACTTCAGTCTAGCTTGATACAGTGTTTTCACTCAATGCAGCGCTTTACACAATCAACTGAAATGTTCTCAAACTAAGAAATGCAAGTGAGGATCTAGTTAGGGCCGTAACTGTCGCAGGACTAGCATAGTTGTAAGTTACCCGTATTAAGATGTTGAACCTGGAACTAGAACATCCTGAAGAAAACTAGTCCCGAAGGATTATCTTTCTCAGACGAGACATGGGCGACAACAGTGCAAGCGCAAGATCTAATTGGGTACGCATGGTCGTCCGAAATCTGCTCTTTTGAAGCTCTTCATCGCGCGCGGGATGGGAAATCCTGGAGTATTCGTCCCGCGCGGCTTGTGGAGCTGATACGGACTCATGCTACTATTCCCATCGACTTTCAGCACAGCGAACACCGATTACATATTCTTCGAAATGGGCCAGTTTATTCTCTGGTAGTACACATTAAAGACATCTTACGTGTTGCTCTACTCCTCGTTCACGACATAACCCCGTCACGATGAACGGGTACGAATTCCTCCCAAAAACACCCGAGCTTGTCGAGCAGCGACGCATTGCATTAGATTGGTACGCGAATCTAGCGCAGACCTCGCAGCTTACAGTTCACCTGGTTATCTTGATCTGCGAATTAGTCCAGGTGAGGAAATTCACAAAAAAGTCTCGTCAGAGAGGCGACGCAGCTGTGCTGGCAAGAAACCTGAAGTTTACATTGAGCACAGAAGTGGTCAAGGGATATGGCACATATGGGCAATGGGTCTTTGGGATAGCCTGGACGGCATGGCTGGGATTCTTATGTATTACCGAGACTGCGCCTGGTAGCTACACCTTCTCTCCGGGATAAATTGATTGACAAGCATATACTGATGGTTGGCATAGATTACCTGCACCTCACGAAACGGTTCGGACTCGTCGCAGCCTCGCAACTACCGATTCACTACCTCCTCGCTGCGACACCTCTTCAGCTCGCTCTTAGGAGTTCCTCCTACAGACCAAATATGTCATTACACAAAGTCACCGGAAAGATTATCATCGCCTTCTTCGCCGTCCATATGTCACTCTACAGCATCTGCTTTGTGCAAATGGGCATATTTTGGAAAAGTGTTCAGCAGCCAAACATTGTAGTTGCTTTGATCAGCGCTGGTATTCTGTTTATCATTGGAAGCACGGCGACTCAATTCTTCCGTCGCAGATATTACTCGTGGTTTTATATGTTGCACGTTATCGGATCAACTCTTGTGCTACCGCTGCTCTTCTTTCACGTTAACCATATCAGAATATATCTATTTGAGAGTGCGGCGGTTCTCATTATCAATGCTGTCCTTCGCTCTCGAAACTGGTAAGCGGGTTCGGGGAAGCGGCGGATGAGGATCCTAACGTGTCTTGCCAATGGGTTAGTAATATGTTTTCTCTAATCATTCACATCTTCTCAGTGTTGAGTATATCTACAGAAGACATTGACGGCTTGATCTATCAACCCCTCGTTCAACACTCAGTCCTGATTCCTCTCTCGCAAATTTTACCTTGCACACACTAAAAACGCCACAAAGAGCAAGCAATCCACAAATATTGACAAAGTCTTATCTATAAGCATGATGTCGACATTGACATCAACCGTTTGTTTACATAGTTCACATGTCAATTCCGTCTGGGCCAGTTTTTTTGGCCCCTGCCCCTCTGCCCAATTTTACATTTGTCCAATCACTGAAAGTCATTAGCAAGTTGACAGCGGAATACAAGGTATAATTTACACATTTATCAGAAGGCCCATTAAGAGGTCCCATTCTGGTGGCTTACTGTTTACTGGTTAATATTCAGTTGAAAGCACATGCGACTGCCCAAACGAGAACTGGCTCCATTCGTATCTTCGAGTACAACCTTGTTCTTTTTAACAAACGGCCCGCAAACGGCCCCCGCGACTTTTAAGGCTTATCTCAGTATAAGTTTACATACAGAGCACGGAGTAACGCCCCTAAATTGACTGGAAGCCCGGGATGCCTTTAAGACAATGGTGGATACACTATTCACAAGCCCAAGCGTCAGCAGCATTCATGTGCGAAGCTCGGCATATAGGATTCTAGACTACAGTGCATTAATCCACCATTAACTGCTTCCAACTATTCAGTGGCTGTGAGTTATCGATAAGCCGCTTCTGGTACATAGTGTTGGGTCTTAATTCCGAGTGTGAATACGGGTGGCATCTTACCATTACCAAGCTGTAACTACTGCAAAAGGGTTGGTATTCTTCTAGAAATAGAAAAACAAGCGGCAAAATCAAGAAAGTATTGGCTCTCATCAGTGAGGAAACTTACCGCCATAATGACTCAACCGTGACATGTCTGTAATTTTGTTTCAATGAAATGTAATTATATTTTTACAATACGTACCCAGGTAACTACACCAACAATAGCTTCTAGTAACTGTAGTACCACGACTAGTCTTTGGAAGCTAGAATATCACACTAATTGAGAGACTACCTAGGTATCTGAGCGTCTGTCAAGTTGCGGACCAAAAAGTAACCATACGCCTTCCTGCGTATGCTTACGTATGATTCAGTCAGCACCATAAGGGTGTTGTAAGGTGTGCCCTGGCAAATATATATAAAGCATATTTATCTAGTCGAAGAGATCTCTTCTTAACCAATTGAGACAGATTTTCAACATAAGTCGTCAAATATATTCTACACTGTCTAGCCATCGAAAAAGAGTATATACAAAACGCATCCGTTCTTGGTATAGTGAAGATGCTGCCGCTGATTGAGAAAATAGAACCAAAAACACTCAGAAGAGTCCATTTCAGACCAAGCATGTACTCGTTGCCGTGAGCGCAAGATTAGTTTTAACCGTGAGCTCCCTCAATGCAACGAGCGCCTGGTTAACATAGAATCGCAGCTCGGCCGCCTCTCGGTCAGCATCGCAGAGAGCATGGACCAGGCCAATTCATCAACCCGAGAAGCCTCAAGTTTTGATGAAGAGAGTGATGAAGAAGATCATTTGATGAATCCTTCGCTGTACAGCGATGACTGTACCGACTTGCATGTCTTCCACAGCCAGGTGGATATGGTCGATTACTATCACGGACCACTGTCACTGTTTGTCCTCTGCAAGCAATTTCGATCTTGTGCCCTCTCTGTAAGCGATGCGAAATATGATGCTCCTCCTCTGCGAGATATACTGCAGAGCTTGTGTGAGAGTGCTGGTGTACTTGAACCTTTCCCACCCTTTGGCGACCAGCCTTCTATAAACCTCCTGCCTAAGCAACAGGCCAACACCGTTCTTAGTCATTTCTTCCAGCACGTTGACTGTGTCACCGATATCTTTGTAAAGAGTAGTCTTCTTGCCCATGTCGAACGTATATACTCGCACCAGGCAGGGCGTGAGGAGCGAGGTATGGGTTATCTCTCTCCAGGCCACCATTGTGTTTGTTTGGGGCATGGAAATCTCTGCCCAAGCAGGGAACGGCCTATTTGGCGACTTTGAACGTTCATTCCTCCCGAGTCGAGCTGCACTGGTAAACTTCTGTTTGCTGACCACATCAAGACTCATTAACGTTCAGATTTTGATAATTCTCGTATATACCGGCCTCTATTTGATGTCATTTCTCAAGCCAACTGACCCGTTTGTATAGAGCGTCGTAGTACAGCAATTTGTCCTCCGGGATGGGCTGAGCTTATCTTCAATCACGCATGTGGGCTTGCAAGAACCTTCATTAGACTACATACACACTTTGGTTCAGTAAATTCGGCGCATGCCTTGGAGACTAGTATATCAAATATGTTCGATTAGCTGAGACAAGGCGGCCCAACAATCCATCTACCACTTCAACATTCTTCCGGCAATTCCACTGGAGGGTGGTGCCACCTATACAGAAATATCCGCAAAAGTCGGTTTGTCTGAGAGGAAACTTAAGACCGTTGTGCGTAAAGCAATTATTAACTGTATGGTGCGCGAGAATGCCCCTGAACATGTTGTTCACACCGCCTCCTCAGCCCTGCTTCTGCGAAATCGTAACATGATGGATTACTACGGCTTCTTCGTTGAGCAGATGTTCCCTGCCAGCGCAAAGCTCGCAGAGGCGCTGGAGAAATATCAAGACTGTGCAGCTGCGCAGGATACTGCTTTCGATCCTGCCTTCAATACGAACGAGACCTTATTCAAGTTCCTCGAGCAACATCCCAAGTTGCAAGCTCGGTTCGTTGGTGCGATGGAGAGTGTGGGCAAGGACCCTAGCCAGAGCCAGAAACACGTTATAACAGAATATCCGTCCGTGGGCAGAACTCGGAGAGGCTACTGTCATCGATGTAGGTTCTGATTTTGCTTCCTTCATTTCTCTCTATATGTGAAAAGCTAACGTAGATGGATGTATAGGTCGGCGGGTCATCCGGCTTCATGAGTGTAGAACTCGCACAGAGATACCCGAACCTGAAAATGGTAGTAGAAGATTACAAAAACACCGTTGAGCAGGGCGCTGCACAATTGCCACCCGAATTGGCGGATCGTGTGAAGTTTGTGCCGCATAATTTATTTGATCTCCAACCGGTGGCGGGTGCAGAAATCTACATTTTGCATCATATCTGCCACGACTGGTCAGCGGAAAACAGTGTCAAGATTATTAAGCAGATTTTACCGGCCATGAAGCCGGGCAGCAAGATTCTGTTGGTCGAAATTGTGGTTTCGGTATCAAATAGAGTGATGTCGAGTATCGCAGAGCGTACCTGCGGTAATTTTTCTTTCCACTTCGCAGTCAACTATTTATATAACGCTAAACTTCACCAGAATTCGTGACCTTAATATGCTTCAGATGCTAAATGCACAGGAGCGAAGTGAGTCTGGGTGGAGGGAAATTATCACCAGGGCAGATTCCAAACTTGGGCTGACACACATCATCGTAAGCAACTCTTTCTGATCCGAGTGACTCAT
Organism: Talaromyces atroroseus; assembly: GCF_001907595.1. Taxonomy (NCBI): domain Eukaryota; kingdom Fungi; phylum Ascomycota; class Eurotiomycetes; order Eurotiales; family Trichocomaceae; genus Talaromyces; species Talaromyces atroroseus. Next base: position 311,792 of record NW_017971440.1, on the reverse strand, counting down.
AACATGAGACATTTTCGTTTGAAACAATGCCACAGATCGAATCTTCTAGTATAGGCAGTGCTAACTTTGTGATGTGATTGTGCAGACGCTTCATGGCAGTACCGACTCGATTATCGAGATTTCGTTGAGGGAGAATTGAGGCAAGTGATTCATTGGCGGCAAATGCGGGTCTAGTTAGGGCTCTAGGTTGTAGCCCTAACTAGTAGTGCCAATTTCCAAATCTGGAGATATTCTTATTGGAGCTGTATTATTAAATCAATAGGCTCTAGCGAGTTTTTAAAAGGACCTATAAAGGTCTTCCTTTTCCTTTATTTTCCCATTTTTGATTCTTTGTGCTCAAGTCTACTTTTGACAGCTTTTTTTTATCGCCGACCTATAATATCTATAACTACCTATTCCGGTGAGACAATCCTTTGAATTAAAAAACATTGAATTAATAATATATTATAAATCAGTAACAATGCCTGAAAGTTGCGGAGTCAATTCTTGTTTACCAAGTCATAACATCATTTTTCGCCGTATTAGCATCAGTTGCTCCAAAACTTCAGGCCAAAAAGGCCCGAACCAGCCGTCATCAACAGCGCCATTTAGGAACTTCGGAGTTCATATATCAAGCTATAACTAGCTAGCAGGCATCGAGGGCAACCTAGTCTTAAGAGACGGGTTCCGGGAACCGAGTAACGAGATCAAAAAGCATAGACTTGACGGTTCCATGTTCATTTCAAAGCCTCGCACCCGCGCGGTTCCCTTATGCCGCGCGCCCTAGATGCCGCTGCTGCATACGGCACTCTTTGTTTGATTCCTGCAAGGTTGTAGCTCAAATTTGAAACGGAGCGTAAAATAGGATGTCCCGCGCGGCTTATGGGTCTCACCCCGCGCGGCTTATTGTTAGCGGGATACTTAGGTATCAAGACAAAAAAGATACACATGAAATGAGCATTACCAGAAGCCCCATTAAGGAGTCCATTCTAGCGACTTAGTGCTCGGTATCCTACGGAGCTGAACTGATATAAGCAACCCTCTTTCCTCTGGAATTAACACGGGGACATAGCTTGATCAAATCATCCAACACTTCTATCTACATATTCTTTTTGTGTTCATGAGATTATTCTCTGCAACCCAGCTGCGACGCTATTTTACATCCTCGAGAAAAATGGCCACCCGTACCGTTCTTATTCTCGGCTCTGGCCCCCGTATCGGTGACGCTGTCTCTGAAAAGTTCGCCGCAGAGGGATACAAAGTCGCTCTTGTCTCGAGAAAAGGAACGAATTCGATCAACGAGAAAGGCTATCTTTCGCTGCAGGCTGATTTTGCCAATACCGATCCCAGCCTCCTAGCTTCCATCTTCGACAAAGTCAAGAGTGAATTCAACGCGGCCCCTAGCGTTGTCGTATACAATGCCGGGTCTATCACTCCTCCGCCTGACGCCGATTCGGTCTTGTCTATCCCGAGTGTAAGTTATACTTCTTCAGTCTTCGAAAGAATAGAGAAATGCTAACTTTATCACTCTTTAGGCTCGTGTCACCAACGATTTGAACGTCAATGTTGTCAGCCCGTACATTGCCGCACAAGAGGCCATCAAACACTGGGAAACTCTGCCCACAGAGGGCAAGAAGTTGTTTATCTACACAGGCAATATCTGTAATGTTGCCATCCTGCCTGTACCGCTGTTGCTGAACGGTGGTATGGGAAAGGCGGCAGCCGCCTACTGGCTTGGTGTTGCTGACGGCGCATACACAGCCAAGGGTTATCGGTAAGTTCTCATCCATCCTTCTCTTTCGAGGTTATGCTGGTGAATAGGCTCTGATGTTCCCAGATTCGTTTACGCCGACCAGCGCCAGGACGATGGCAAGCTTGCAGGCCCAACGGTCAACGGTCCTGCGCATGCCGATTTCTTTGCGCAGTTGGCGGCGACCGGGGCGAATGATATCCCATGGCATGCGACGTTTGTCAAGGACAAAGGCTATGTCAAATTTTAGGCTTGCTAGCTAGCTCCTCTCTAGGTATATCGGTGCTTATTGTCTCATACGGGAATCCTCAGCCGGTGTACTGGCAGTACCTGGACCAAATATCAATATATATTCAACGCGAAGGACGCGTATACCAGCAGTTCCTATTTTGAAGTAGTACTATTAGACGTATTGATCAAGTAGTGATAGAACCAAGAGAAGAATTGTCGGTGCCTGGGGCGATGGAAGCAGCCGGATATTCTAGAACAGTGCCTAATCAGGCACCAAGACAAGGGCCGATGACGTCGGAGTCTCCACGCGGCGTTTAAATGCTTCCATTATTTTATTTCCCCCTCTCTCTCAGTATGGTCGGTAGTATAGACTATATTTTGTAATTCACAATAGAGCCATGACAGCTGCGATCGTATAATGTAAATCATAAAAAAATCATGCCTAGGGAAGCACTCGGGATGACGCGTCGGGAAAGCGGCACTGTGGCGGACATGTGTGGCGCAGCTGCCAAGCGGACAGGCCCCCGCTGTTCTAATTACGGAGAACCAGGGCACGGCCGCCTCCAACTGACCCTACCATCGTGCTCCTCATTCCTCACTTGCACACATTGCTCTTTCTATCTTGTTGCTTTTTGACCAAAGCTCTGCCATAGAGCGCTGCTTTATTGTTGATTACGCCTGATTTACTTATTTTTCTTACCGGGTACATAGCCAATACACAGCGGCACAGGAGAACGTCTAGCTCCCCCCCCTCAGCTTACAGGTGTCAAAACTGATACGTCAGAATTGGTTGCGGTGTTCGGCACAACGGCATAGAAAATGGTTCGTCTTGACCAGCGCTGATGTTGATCTTGCAATTCTTTGCTTCCTGCGTGTTAACATGCTCATTTCTGAAATTAGGGTCAATCGCGACGTCCAGCCGGCGGTGAGAAGCGCAGTCGAGGTTTTGGCCGGTCCAAAGCGGATGCCGACGTGGGTGATGGTCGACATGCGAGAGGAAAGCCTCAGGTCAAGAAAGCTGCCTTTGAGAGCACAAAAAAGAAGGAGATTGGTGTATCTGACCTCACTTTGCTGAGCAAAGTCTCCAACGAGGCCATCAATGACAACCTCAAGTTACGCTTCGAAAATAGGGAAATTTACGTGGGTGATCGCTTCTGGAATGGCGTGGGAAGAGAGAGAGTCATACTGATCTATTATTTTGTGTAGACATATATTGGCCATGTGCTGGTTTCTGTCAACCCTTTTCGAGACCGTACGTTTCATGCGCCCAGTTTGCGATTTCTCAACTAATCAGATGGCAGTGGGTATATACACCGACCAAGTCCTCGAATCCTACCGTGGCAAGAACCGACTTGAGACGCCGCCTCACGTTTTTGCCGTCGCGGAATCTGCATATTATAACATGAACGCCTACAAAGACAACCAGTGTGTCATTATTTCAGGAGAGTCAGGTGCGGGGAAGACAGAAGCTGCCAAGCGATTAATGCAGTATATTGCGAGTGTCTCAGGGGGCACCGATTCATCGATTCAACAAACGAAGGACATGGTTTTGGCGACAAATCCTCTTCTAGAATCCTTTGGTAATGCGAAGACGTTGCGTAACAACAATTCTTCGCGGTTCGGCAAGTACTTGGAATTGGAATTCAACACACAGGGACAGCCAATCGGTGCCAACATTACGAACTATCTTCTGGAGAAAACGAGAGTAGTTGGCCAAATCACGAATGAACGAAACTTCCATATTTTCTACCAGCTTACCAAGGCCGCACCCCAAGCCTATCGAGGTGAGAATAATGAAAAGGCCACTTCTTTCGTCGTTCTTCCCCTTCCAGCGCTAACGCAACAATATATTTGCAGAGAACTTTGGTATTCAACAGCCTCAGTCGTACCTATACACGAGCCGCTCGAAATGCTTCGATGTCCAAGGCATCGACGACACTTCCGACTTCGCTGATACACTCGAGGCAATGAGAATTATTGGACTAGCACAGTCTGAACAGGATAATATCTTTCGCATGCTTGCTGCAATCTTGTGGTTGGGCAATGTGCAGTTCACAGAAGATGACCAGACTCACGCATCGATCATTGATCAATCTGTTGTCGACTTTGTCGCTTATCTCCTCGAAGTCGATTCTGCCCAAGTCAATAAGGCTCTCACGATCCGTGTGGTTGAGACGGCACGAGGTGGTCGCAGGGGCTCTGTCTATGAAGTTCCGTTGAACAAAGTGCAAGCAACTGCTGTGCGGGATGCTTTAGCAATGGCCATCTATTTCAATCTGTTCGATTGGATTGTCGAACGCTTGAACATGTCTTTGAAAGCAAAGTCGGCTGTCACGAATTCAATTGGCATTTTGGATATTTATGGATTTGAGATTTTCGAGAAAAACTCTTTCGAACAGCTCTGCATCAACTACGTCAACGAGAAGCTACAACAAATTTTTATCCAGTTGACTTTAAAAGCTGAGCAGGAGGAGTACGCCCGAGAGCAGATCCAGTGGACGCCGATCAAGTATTTTGATAACAAGGTGGTTTGCTCCTTGATTGAAGACAAGCGCCCACCAGGCGTCTTCGCTGCGCTGAACGATGCATGCGCAACTGCCCACGCAGACTCGTCGGCTGCTGACCAAACTTTCGTCGGACGTTTGAATTTCTTAGGTCAGAATCCCAACTTCGAAAATCGGCAAGGACAATTCATCATTAAACATTATGCTGGTGATGTCAGCTACTCTGTGGAAGGAATGACGGACAAGAACAAGGATCAGCTGCTCAAGGATCTGCTCAATCTCGTTGGGTCATCGAGCAATGACTTTGTGCATGTTTTGTTCCCGAACCAAGTCAACCAAGATGATAAGCGACGTCCCCCTACTGCTGGCGATAAGATTAAAGCATCTGCAAATGATCTCGTTACCACGCTGATGAGATGCCAACCTTCTTACATTCGAACGATCAAGCCAAATGAGAACAAATCCCCTTCTGAGTACAATGTGGCGAACGTGCTTCACCAGATCAAGTACCTCGGTCTGCAAGAGAACGTTCGCATTAGACGAGCAGGATTTGCTTATCGTCAGACGTTCGACAAGTTTGTCGAGCGCTTTTACCTCCTATCTAAGCACACTTCATACGCGGGTGACTATACATGGACGGGCGATGCAGAATCTGGTGCTAAGCAGATTCTGAAAGACACTGGTATACCAGCTGAAGAGTATCAAATGGGAGTGACAAAAGCGTTTATCAAGACTCCGGAAACCTTGTTCGCTCTTGAACACATGAGAGATCGTTATTGGCACAATATGGCTATTCGTATTCAACGGGCATGGCGCAATTACCTACGATATCGTATAGAATGCGCGGTCAGAATACAACGTTTCTGGCGTCGCTTCACCGGTGGCTTAGAATTCATTAAGGTGCGAGACCAAGGCCATAAGCTATTACAGGGTAAGAAGGAACGTCGCCGCATGAGTTTGCTCGGGTCTCGGCGATTCATGGGCGATTACATTGGCATCGGTAATAATGGTGGTCCTGGCGAGGTAATTCGTAGTAGTGCTGGTATTAGTGGTAAGGAAGCTCTCTCTGGCTCTTGATTGGATTCTGGACTAAAACAGTTGTGTATAGCATCGGAGCCGATTCTTTTCTCTAGTCGCTGCGAGCTCTTGGTGGCCAAATTTGGTCGCTCGAGTAAACCGATGCCCCGTATACTGGTTTTGGTGAGTCTTATCTAGTTCTCCTTGTTTATTTTTTGGTCTTTGGTAGTCTTTCAAGCAAGATTTGCCGACTTACAGAAAACACATTCTGACCACTTTTAGACTGCACGACACGTATATATCATTGTTCAAGCCATTGTCAATAACCAACTTTCCATATCTTCGGAACGAACGATTCCCGTGGGAGCTATCAAATTCATCGGTGCATCGAACTTGAAGGATGACTGGTTCTCGCTGGTCGTGGGCTCGCAAGAACCCGATCCACTTTTAAATTGCGTTTTTAAGACTGAATTCTTCACCCATCTTTCATCTGCTCTTAGAGGACAGTTGACTTTGAAGATTGGGCAGACGTGAGTATTATTATCTCACACATTTGGATTACATGATCTAAGAGCAAATTTAGGATTGAATACAACAAAAAGCCCGGAAAACTGGTGACTGTTAAAACAGTTAAAGACAACACCGTTCCCCGTGACGATCTTTATAAGAGTGGTACCATTCACACCGGCCCTGGTGAGCCTCCTAACTCGATTTCGAAGCCGACACCGCGGCCCAAGCAGGTTGCTGCCAGACCAGTTACTAAGGGCAAACTGTTGCGGCCTGGCGGCCCCAATGGTGGTCCTTCTAAGCTCAGTGGGAATCGCCCAAATGGCACTACACGACCTGTTCCAACTCCTCAAGCACTTCCTACAGCGACCCCCGTTGCTCCCCGGTCAACGCCAGCACAGTCACGTGTCGTTCCACAGCCTGTCGTTGCCGCTACCGCTGCAGGTGGACACCGTCATACATCATCTCAAGCGTCAGTTCGTGCTCCTCCGCCACCACCGCCGGCACCGCCGGCAGCAGCTTCAGCCGCGCCCAAAAAACCTACTGCGAAGGTCTTGTATGATTTTTCCAGTGACCGGGCCAATGAGCTCACAATCCATGCTGGAGAAGTCGTTCAGATCGTCTCCAAGGAAGGAAACGGTATGTTAAAATCCATTCCCTTGTTTTGCACAACTTACTCATGACTTTAAAAAAAAATCATAGGTTGGTGGCTATGCATGAACACAACAACGGAAGCACAAGGATGGACACCTGAAGCCTATCTCGAAGAAATTGTTATAGCAGCCGCCAAACCAGCTCCGCCACCTCCACCCCCAGCTCCGAAAGCCGCTCCCAACGGCAATGCAATAGCGGCAGCCAAGGCTAAACCAGCCCCTCCAGCACCGCCCGCCAAAAGACCAAATGCTGCTGGACGTAAGCCTCTTGCACCGCCAACACGTGATAGCGCCGTGAGTATCAATTCGCAGGATTCATCTGGAGCCAGTGGTCGAGCGACTCCCAACAGCAGCTCGAATGCCAGTCTAGCCGGTGGTCTTGCCGAGATTCTGCGCCAACGAGGAAGCGCCATGCGTCCATCTAACGAAGAAGACGACGACTGGTGAGCGAGGGTGACCGTGTTTGTTTTTTCTCTGGTAAATCCATATGCCTATGTATTTTTCTTTTTTTTTTTTTTTTTTTTTTTTACTCTGATGAAAAAGAACGATTCAGCAACCCCTTTTTTGTTTGTTTCCACAACTTCTTTTTCCCGTTATTCGTCATGACGATGGATGCATATGGACTATTTTGTATTGGGGCGTTATAAAAACTCTCGCCTTGCAAATTTCTACTGTTGCTTTTATTTTTCTTTATGGTTTTATTCTAAGGCAATGCTTCGCATATTCGCTTTGAAATTGACTATTTTTTCCCGTTCTACTTGCTTAAGTGCTTCTTCTTTTCTTTTGTTTTCCCTCGATTTTTTTTTTTTTTTCTTTTTCTTTTTCTTTTTGCTTTCTTCGCCTAATTTATTCTAGAGCGCATATGTAAAAAGCACTGGATAGCACGTTGTTGTAGAGCATGGTTGATTGTATGAGCACTAAGCAAGCAACTCTTTACTAAATCTTACCAATCTAATTTTCAGAGTATACACTCAATAAGTGATCTACTGTGTTATGATAGATCACAACTTTAATGCTATGTCAGGCAGTGCCAAGGCTGGTACGGAGACTGTATGGTAAAATGTGACTGCCTATACTCGATCGATAAGATGACGTCGAGATCGTGGCGCAAGCAGCTTTTTCATTGGCTCTCACCAGCGAAATGCGATCAGATGCCCCGCTGTTTCTCCACAGTTCTCCGTGTTTATTTCCTACATTACGTACTGTATGTACAGACCCCTCCCCCTCCTTTCCCTCTCCTGATTTTGCTCTTTTCTTCCATTCAACATTCATCTCCCTGAACGAACTCCCTATTGTTATTATTATCAATAATATTACATATACCCCTTATAACCACATCATGTCTTACGGCGGCGGATACGGTGAACAACAACAAAGCTACGGCGGAGGAGGATACGGCGAGCAAGAGAACTACGGAAGAGGAGGAGGATCGTATGGCGACCAGCGATTTCGCGGAAACTACGGTGCCAGCGGCCCTGACTTCTCCGACCTTGCTAGCCACGCCCAGAACCACGGTGGTAACAGTTCGTCGTTCTTTAGCGAGGCAGCCAATTATTTGCAGCAACAGCACGGCAACATTTCCAACCAGGGCGTTGATGAGAGTCATATGGTGAACTCTCACCAGAGATTTTATGGAAACGGTGGCGGCGGTGGTGGTGCCCCTGCAAGCTCGAATGAGCTTGGTGCTGGTGCTGCCATGCAGGCACTTAAGAAGTTCACTAGTGGCGGTTCTGGCGGTGGACAGAATCAATTTATTGGGCTGGCCATGGCTGAGGCTGAGAAGCTTTTTGACCAACAGAGTGCAAGTGGCAACGCGGTGAGTTTTCTTTCCTTTTTCTTTTCGTTATTGTGTCGCGCAGCTGTTGCTGACGTTGTTGTTTTGCTAGTCCGGAGACAAGCAGTCTGCTATCAACTCTGCTGCTGAGACAGCCCTCAAGATGTTCACCAAGGGAGGCGGTGGTTTGGGAGGTACTGGCGGCCTTGGAGGGTCCTCTGAGTTGTTGAGTTTGGCCAGCAAGTTCTTTTAAACGGCTTACTTATATGTATGTATGGAATGGCGAGTACTACCGAGGCATGAATATATATGAAATGACGTCTTGATTGAAGGATGATCATGTATACAGAGGGCATAGCAGAGTAAACCCAGGATATAATAGTAATATATCCTTTATCTATTTTATATTTAGCATATTTAGGCACGCTCGGAACGGCAGCCGAGATTGCGTCAAACAGCGCGAGACGAGGAGGGGCGGCGGCGGAAATTTGTATCTCCGAGCGGCGTGACGGAGCGACATTTTTTGTCTCCCAGGCAAGAGAAAAGAGAGGAATTCCTGGAATCCCCTTCCTTTTACTCACTTTCTCCCTTTTCCTCACTGATTCCTTCCTCGCTTCTTCTTTATCCTCTCGCTCTCATCTTGCACTGGCGCACTTTCCTCCGTCGGTCACCCAATCCGTTCCTATCAACCAGTCTGACCAGCCGGAAATCCAGATCCGATGCACGACCACGCCGCAGAACTTGTACTCCATTCCGTGTAAAATCGCGCCTCTGGCGCTACGATCGTTTACAAGCAATGGCTCTCTCGAAATCGAACAGGATCATTATCCTGTTGATCATTGATACAATATTTTTTCTCCTAGAATTGATTGTCGGTAAGTGCTTGTTCATCGTGACTCTTAACTATGCGTACGTAATAGCGTCAAACAAGAGACATTGCGCTAATCAATGGATGAATTCTGCTGCAGGTTACGCCGTACATTCACTCGCTCTCGTCGCCGACTCGTTTCATATGGTGCGCTTTATATCTATTATTAACAAGCAATAGAAAGATACTAACTTCAACGATCCCAAATTTAGCTTAACGATGTCCTCTCCTTGATCGTGGGCTTATGGGCTGTGAAAGTTGCAAACCAAGAATCCAATTCTAAACAATACACATACGGCGTAAGTGGATAGACCGGGATAATTGTTTTATATGTTTTCGTTTTCGTTGACAATCTGACTGGTTCAGTGGCAACGTGCGGAAACCTTGGGTGCCTTGGTCAATGGTGTTTTCCTTGTGGCGCTGTGCATGTCGATTTTCCTCGAAGCAATCCAACGGCTGGTTGAGCCTCAGGAAGTGAAAAATCCCAAACTGGTCTTGGTTGTTGGCTGTTTCGGTCTGTTGTCTAACATCCTTGGTTTGCTACTCTTCCACGATCACACCCATGGCCCTGGAGCTGAGGAACATGGACATGAACATGCACAGGGCGAAGAGGGAGATTTGCATGCTGCAGAGGAAGGGCACATCCACGAACATTCGACCCGCAAGATGGCCGACGAGAGGAACACTGTTGCTAGTGTTATGCCTCAGAATGTTGTAGGCGTTCGCCGTACTGATTCTGAGGACGTTGGGGAACGCCCTCAAATAATCGGCAATGAGAATGCAGGATCCCAATCTCAGGAAAGCCGGAGGTCTAGTTCCGGTCGGCGCGCTTCTTGGGGCTATAGTGGATCGAAGCCGCGAGCCTTTGCTAACCTGGACGACATTCATGTCCACCCGGCTGATCGATATCAGAATATCATCAATGCTAGCCAACTAAATGAGGAACCAGCAAGCGAGTCTGAAGACGGTGGTGAAGACGAGTCTACCGCCACGGAGCGCACTAGTTTACTTGGAAAAACGAGTCGCACACTACGGTACACCAATGGAGACAGTGCCCCGGCATCTAAAGCTGTCAAGGATGACATTCATCGGACTCATAACCACGCTATCCCGAAATCTGGAAAGAAAGGCCATGGCGGACATTCACATGGAGATCTCAACATGAGAGGAGTCTTTCTGCACGTTATGGGCGACGCACTGGGAAACATTGGAGTCATTGCCTCCGCGGCTGTGATTTGGCTAACCAGTTATTCTTGGAGATTTTACGTCGATCCAGGAATTTCACTCGTCATTACAGTCATTATTCTTTGCTCGGCTATTCCACTCTGCAAGGCCGCATCTCGGATTCTTTTGCAGGCGGTCCCCGCTGGAATGAGCATTGACCACATCCAAGAGGACATTAACAGCATCCGCGGTGTCGTAAGCTCGCATCACCTACATGTGTGGCAGCTGAGCGACACTAAGCTTGTTGCCTCGATACACATCCAAGTTGGAAGCGAGATCAAGGATGAGGGATCCGATAGCTACATGGAAGTTGCGAAAGAGATTCGCCGATGTCTGCATGCCTATGGGATTCACTCATCGACCATTCAACCCGAATTCGCTCCTGATACTGATTCCGAGAGCCAAAACGGCGCTGTATCATCTTCTCACAGCGGAGGTGACAATACCCGTATCCCCAGCCGTGCCAGCAGTTTCGGAGACGATAATGCATGTCTATTGGACTGCGGCGACGAATGTCCTCGTGGACAATGCTGCCCTAAGAAATAAACCCCTTTCCTCTTCCTTTCCTCTTTTCTTATGAATGCACACACATACCCCTTGACTCCTCACTTCCCCGCACGCCGCGCGGCCGCAGACAAATTATTTCTTCTGCGAGTTCCCCTTCATTCATATTCATTTTCTTCATACAAACTAATTACCTGTAATAATAAAAGCCGAGCTGGACCTAATCCCGATCAGTTTTGACTCCTGTCCTGCGTTTTTCTCTCTGTAAAACTTGCAGATTTTCCTCCTTCTCTTTCTTTCTTTCTCCATCGGGCTGGTTACGGTGTATTCCTATTCTCTTATTCTTTCTTCCCCATCAGAGTTTTTGTATTTTGTTATCTATTTGTATGGTGTTTGTTAGAAATGAGGACTTTTTCATACCTTTGTTAGTTTATCATTCCGTATCTGATTAGACGGTCAATGCTAGTCTAGAGTGGTAATAGTGGATTATGCTCTGCATTAATTTTCATAGTTTTTCACTCATGGTATAAAAAGTCGGTATTCAGAATCAATGGCTCATTCCTCCAAGCTTCCCAAGCCTGTTTGTAGGCAACTCATATAGGGCACGCTAACTTAGCCCTAACTATTGACCTAGTCGCGTGGCTATCCAACAACTATCTTCTTCTCAGTGGTTATCTTACTCAACGTCTCATTTGACAGATTCAAAGTATCTTGCACAATTTGTTTGGGAGTCAATCCAATCCACTGCGCGAGCGACATGTCTGATTATTTATTCAAGTCAGCAAGTCTTCGAAACAGAAAGGTGGGAATAGATGGAAAAGATGGAAAAGACTCACCAGAGTAATGGTCTGCCTGCAAAACCTCCAAAACAATAAGTACCTCATCCCCAGTATTCTCGATGTAATGGCTATTCGACTGAGGGAAATAGGCTATGTCGCCCGCCATATAATCAAACGTAGTAGCCTCACTAGGCGGCGTGAAAAGCGTCGCACGGCCCTGACCCTGAATGAAAAAGGTCCACTCGTCACTCGACGGATGCCAGTGAATCTCCCTCATTGCTCCGGGGTTAATAGTGACCACAGCCACCGAGAAGTCGCTAGCAATGGGGAAGGAAAGAGGATCAATGATCTTAACGGTTCCACCTTCAAGGAGTTGCGGAGGCTGCTCTGAGAAGTGGTACGAGTAACTCATGTTTTTGGGTATGTTTCCTGCTGAGCCGGTTTTATTCTGTTCTTGTATGTCGGTGGGTGCTGGTGTGCCGGGGAAGATGAAGAGTTTGTGTTCGGGTATGTTTTGCAAGGCGGAGATGTCAATTCCGAGATCTTTGGAGAGGACTTCTTTCTGTTATTTTGTGTTAGTTAGCTCTTCTTCCCTCCCTGGTTCTTATTTTGACTTACTGGATTATGAGCAAAAACTTCTGATGCAAGGAATGTGTTAGTTTCTGAGAATGAGCCTTGGTCAAAGACGAGCATGAACTCGACGCCGTTCTGTAGTGCTTGGATGCTGTGAGGGATCCCTCTAGAAATGATTTTTGAATCAATCATATATTTCTTTAAAAGGAGACTACAAAGTGAATGTGAGCGCTTACGGTGGGAAAAACCAAACATCTCCTTCGCCGACATCATCAACGAATGTCTCACCCTCATCGTTTACTGCCTATATTTTCCATACCATTAGTCTTGCCATAGAAATACTTAACCGTAAAGGAAACTGTGCAGCATACTTGAATTCTGCATGACCCATTCAACACAATAGCCCACTCAGCAGCCACATGCCAATGGAGTTCTCTGTATCCGGCTGCTTCGAGTCGCATGTTTACTCCAGCCATTTTGGTAGCAGCGGGCATGACATTTGTATTTTCTTCACGAGACCAGCCGGATCTTTCTTTTCCTAGTCTGTGTAGTGGACCATGTTAGGGTATACATGCACATGCCATAACGTAACGAAGAGTGTTCACGCACGTGACTGAGCTAAGACCTGTTAAATTGTTAACCACCAGATATTTCCTTTACTGGAGATTGTCAAGAGAGGATACATGTAACAACATACCTAGTGGCCATTGCGCGTTGATTGTAGCAACCCCAGTGTCTGTTCCTGGAGGAGCGAGTTTATCCGGGTTGATTTTGTCATAATTCAAGTTCCCTGTAAGCAAATAATCAATACAAATCTCAGTCAACCTTTCTTTTCTAAAAAGGGAACTCGTTGCATACGCGGGCCAGGATCCGTGCCACCGGTATCTCCTCGGATCGGCTGTGGATTCTCAACCTTCTCAAAGTCCAGATACAGACCGATGTCAGGATTGGCTGTCTGGCCTGGCGCGTACTGAAATGAGATTGTCTCCGTGTTGTCAACGGGGACCGTGTTCGTTGGCGAATATCCTATCAAGCGTGGACCTCCTCTCAGAGGATTTGATGATGCTGCCGCCGGTGCTGCAGTGACAGCGTCGATGGCTGAGAGGATGAAGACGGCGAGGGGGATGAATCGATTCATTGTCACGGAGAAAGAAGAGATTTTCAAATGTACTCGAGAGCCTCCCTAAGGCTTTAATGTCTAATACCAAGGCTATTTGGATAGGTCTTGAACGAACACGAAAATCTGCAAGTCAGGGAAAGGAGATAGTAGGTGCTTCTTATAGCAATTCCCGCATTCCCAGGTTTCCCCAATTTTTTCCTATTTTTATATCCACTTCACTTTTTTCCCCTCATGTGAAATATAAAAATATCTCTCTCTCTGCTCGCAGACTAGGGGAGGGCAAATATCAAGATCCGTCTTTGTGTGGTCCACCGCAACCTCATCCGACCCATGCAGCAGAGCGTCTCCTCTTCTCCTCACATTTGACGTCAGCAAACAATGCAACGCACTATTCTACCCCTCACGACTTAAAATGAGTGAATTAAAAAGTAATAGACGAGAGCTGACCGGAGTTTCACAATATTTGCATTGATACTAAAAATTGCAGGTAGTCTAGATAGTTATTCGGGTAGATGAAAGTATTTACTTGTACGCTATATTCTTTGACTGTATGAACGAAACCATAGGAAGAACCTTATTGTAGCTGTTCATCTAAAACATCTTAACGTAGTGGAGGAACGTATCTTGGTCACTGTTTTATTACGCAAAAATACCTATATATAGTATACATGCAAGGATGAATCTAGTATTGGCTGAATGATTAATAGCTGAAATGCGCCGCCCACTGGTGGCACTACAGACAGAGATGGACATAATAGTAAAATATACCAAGTTCACAGGATATGACTGGACGAAGTGAATGATTGAAGAAATAGGCTCCGCGGGTGAGGATCTTATGGCTTGTCTACTAAAGATCACCGGTAACTACCTAGGTAGTAGAAGTTCATATGTTGATTATATTTGTGGACAGCTAGAGAGTATTCCCGGGTTTATTCTATACGTGCATACGTTCTCGTGGCAATGCAGAAGATTGATTACCTGTAAGTTTGTCTGCCGGCGAGATTCAATAGTCAACCGGAGAGAAACTATTCTTATATATCAGCTGATCAACAGAAAACAATCCTTGAAATAGACATATCAAGGGGTCTTCTTCACTTACGTGAAATTATTCAGTGGTACCCTCTTCAAAAAATCCCTCGAGAGATTTAATTCAGTGCGTAATTTTTCTTTTCCCAAACCGGTAATTACCAAGCTCGAATATGACCCCCTCACCTTAATACAGGGCTGGTTGGCACATGGTCAAGGGCCGTATAATAATCCCGCAACCTTGGAACTCTTTTGATCCTAGGGGTTGTGACCCTGCCTACTTCTTACACATGCCGATTCATCCGGATTATCCGGCGCTTGGAATTCAAGAAGAAGGTTTCCCGGGATTTTCAAATACTGCCTGGATACACAAATATCTTAGATTGGCCACGTATCTATTTATAGAACCAATCGCATCTCTAGCCAGCAGCGAGTATAGGTGAGAGCAAACAGACAAGTTCTCAATTTTTCCACTCTGCGGTTACAGAAAAAAAGAAAAGAAAGCTACCAAGTAGAAAAAGGGAGGGGGTTTGGATTCAGCCCCGGTCACTTGTATATGCACCTACGTTAGAAGTCGGCAAATGAAGAAACAAGAGTTGCCAAGCGTCTGCAAGGACAAGGATGATGCAGATGCAGCATTCGTCATGAGCGATTCGCCGAATGACGTCTATAATCTATGAATAGATACACACATGATTTACTCTCGGTAGATATGGACCGGCTTGGCTGTGTAATTCCAATGTATGGACGCATAGGACCTACCTTATTCCGACGATTTGGATATATCCTGAACTACCCAAATAGGCAACAATCTAGCTACTCCGGGTGGATTCAAAGAAAACTCCGGGTTCCAGCATGCCGTGGTTTCTCGGAGGCACTGCATAATCACACCAATTTCCCTAAAAAATCATAAGCTATTTCTATTTGCAGAGGAGCCTATCTAGGTATGCCATTTTTATATAAAAAATAAGTAACGTGCCCTTTGAAGTTCAAAGTCTAGAATACCTCAACAAATCAGTCAATCAGCAAACTCGTAGCCAACTATTTTCCACCATGCTAGTAGTGCTTTCCCAATATTGTTAAGACGTTGTGGTAGAGTTAGCGTTGGTTTGTTTGATGGATAATTATATGTATGTGTGGGGCTGAGTGGGAACGAAAAACCTCGCATCTTCCAAGACGATAAGCCCTTTTTTTTTCCCCAGTGATGCAATGAATCCCTTTATTGGCGTATTCCAGCCAAATAAAACATGGCATCGCATCGGTCTCACTTCCGAATTCCCGGATATAGCCCAAGGCGATGATGGCTGCCGGATAACACCCAGCTGCAAAGCCTTCAAAATTTACAACACAATCGGCCAGGGTCCAGTCGAAGCAAGCGTCGATCTACCGGGGGACCTGAAAGATCAAGTGCTTATCTTCAAGTACAAGGGCAATTTCCATGCCATTGATCACGTATGTCTTTCAACAAGAGATTCACTGTACTCAAGCAAGACTGACTATTCCAGCAATGCCCTCACTCTTCATTCCCGCTTTCTCAGGGCAGTCTGTTCGATATTGAAGATTTTGGAATCACTCTCAGCACTGGAATTACGTGCCCCAAGCATGGCTGGTCATTTGACACTGTAACCGGCAAGGCAGACCGTGGAAACTATAGGCTCAATATTTGGGAAGTGCAGCTGCGTGATCAACCAGGGTCTAACACCAGCGATAAGGAGGTTTGGGTGCGGCGGAAACAAAGGATTGGTTGATTATACTAAACGATAATATTTTCATATTCTAAAACAACAACTTCTAGAAGTAGTGAACTCAAGAAACGGTGCCTTTTGTGGGCTCTCTGCTTCCCAATTCTAATTCATAAGACGAGCCTGGCCTACTAGTTTGTTTTTGTAGGTATACCGCAGGAACGTACGTACTGGGGGTGTGGTTTCGCGGAGACTCGGTGGCCCAAGTCCGTGAACTTCAATTCAATGTGACGAGGACAGCAACAAATCGAAAAACCAGAATATTTGCTGCATAATACTGCTAATATAGCTCCTGTTGAGCCTTTGACTGTGTGGAAACTATCCGGCAGGCCCGTTTCCAGGCTCCAAAGGTCATTTTTACAAGTCGAGTTATCCATGCCTGCGCCAACTATAGGTCTTCCCTCAGATCCTTGCACCGAGTACATATCGTACTATGTTTGGCGGGCTGGAAATATAGTCTCCCTGGTATCCCTGCTGATACTTGCGGAGCACATGATTGTAATCATTGTATACGTAGCCTCGAATTCATCCCTAAATTGGCCCACCACATACCTAGGTAAACTTCTCTTAATAAAGTGTATAAATCCAGGGGGGTCTTGGAAGATTGCCGTCCTTTCCGACGGAAATGAACTCAACCCCTCAAGCCCCCAATAATCGTTTCACCCCGCAAGAGTTGCGTGGCCTGCGTATAGAAAATTGGAGTATTACTGATCAATCGTCCATATGACCAAAATGTCCTCGGGTCTACCTGTCTATTCGATGTAAGATGAGCCCGTGCGTAGGAGCCGAAAGCGAAGAAAACAAGGGTATATGACATTAGCTAATATATACAAATCGAATAAAGAACAGCCTGGCCAGCGTGTGTTATATAATAAACAATAAATCATAAATATACACAGGAGAAGCAAAGTAGACAAACGCCGTAAAATCAGAACCGCGGCACTCGACAACGGCTTTTCGCGTCTTCTGGCGCCGTCCGCCACACCACATCTGCGACCTCCTTGCCCACTTGCTCAATGGCATCCATTGCCCAAAGAACATCCAAGTGCTCGTAATCATCAATGATCTTGTGGTGCACAAGATTTACATACGGTTCTCTGCCATTGCGTAATCTGCGTAGAAGTCTGCGTCCATCCACCAAATCGTCCGAGCCTGCAATCCATAATGCGAACGGTGGTGTTTTGGGCCCATACCACGCGTTCGCTTTGCGATGATGATGATGATCAACAGCAACTTCTGCTGAAGACGAATAATCATCCGGATCAGGTGACGACGACTCGGCGTGAGTTTTGGCAGCTGCACTCCTGTGCTCATAGGCTCGGTCCTCTTCTTCCTCTCGCAGTCCTTGCTCTTCAGTGGCCAAAATGCACTTCTGGACCGCGAAACCGTCACGCCCAAGCCACCATCGCATGCTCTCTGCGCTAACATAAACCGGTGAGAATTGAAACATGCGGTCACGTAGTCCCCGATCCCACCGTTTGTCGCTCCAGTCAAAAAGATAAGAAAACACACGATAGCCAAGCACACCGTACAATCGTGACGGTAACAGACGGTGCATCGTCATCATAAAAGGAATGAAAGCGTGGATGCCGAAGAAAAGCCGAAACGCACTCGGAGATATTATTCGCATGAAGCGGAAGTAGGCTTTCTTGATCAGAGGCCCGGCATATGCCGCCGGTGCAAGGGCACAAAATACAGATATGCGCTCGCCCAACTCAGGTCGTTGGTCTTCCGCTAGGGCCACCATAGCCTCGGTGGTACCTTGACTATGGCAAATAAGGCCTAGAGTTTCAAATCCAGTCTCGTACAGAACTCGAGAAACAAAAGCTGGAAGATCCAGCACACCCATGTGGCGAATATTCCAACACCACATACGCGGATCGTTATAGTGGAGTGTCGTGTGTTGCGGCTCAAAGCCACATCTATTGTTGCCCAACCAAACGTCATATCCAGCCTTGCACAAAAAGAAAGCTAAGCTGTCGTCATCGTTGGCACAGTAAGCGCCTGCACTTTGAAGCAAGCCGTGGATCAACAGGACAGGATATCGGTGGTTTGATGACGGCAGTTCACCGGCTTTCTTATCATAGAACACTTCTGGTTTCCGGAAGGCCCTCTCGCTCTCCGGGAACGGTGTATATTCATGAGGATTATAAATGTGCCATAATGTTAGAATAAAGCCATCCTCCGTCTGGACTTTGAATGTCTCGACATCTAATCCAACACGCCTAGCGTAGTAACCAATGTCAAAGATTACCGGGTCATCTCCGCCTTCTAGAGGTGGGAACTCTCTATCTGATTCCGGGTCCTCGACTGGTTGATTATTTTCTTGTCCGAATATCGTATCCATCTTCTCCGTTCTCATCTCTCGTTGCCTGTGTTCCCACCTCTTCGCAGCTTCCTGTCTCGTCAGCTCTCTTTCCATCTCTTCCTTATAGAATGGCCTTTCAAACTTTGAATCTTGCCCCCTAAATCGCAAAAGAAGGCTTCTAACCCCAATACTTATTCCACTCACACAAGATCCCATGACTATCACACTGAGAAACGAAAGTGAGAGGCAAAACGAGACAGCGCGAAAGGTCTGGCATTGCAAGGTTCGCAAGAGAGACGGCGGGCCATAAAGTGGCAGCGGGGGAAAAAGCGGATGCGTATGTGCTGGAGGTTTAGCTATATCAAGCGGACCGCCATGCCCTTCAGGCGAATGATTGTTCTCCGAGCGTATTATCTCAGCAGGTAAAACTTCATCCTTCGTTTCAATCTCACACGGACTCGACTGCCCCAATAAAGGGAAGGTATGTTGATCATAGGCAATAGCTTCATTTCGTAGACGATTTAATTTCTGTGCTTCCTCCACCGGCACTGCAGGTAAACGGTCTCCTTCTACGGTCTCAATAACTGCATCGTGTGGGGTTATAAATCGCCCTGCAAGTGCAGTATTTTCGTCGCGCTCGTCTTCGTTACGTCCACCCAGAGATAGTTTTTGGGCCTGTTTGGCAAATTTAAGAGCCTTTGACGGTTTGCTGCGATTGGAAGCGTTGGTGGACGTAGAGGACGAGGGCACCGGGGAGGACATGGTTAGGCATAGGTGCCTTGACGTGAAGGGGTTCTGACACGGTAAGACGGCAACATGAATGACCCCAACACGGTGTAAACACGGTGCCTGAGAAAGATGAATTGATTCTGTTTAGCAGGGGTTGATGCGGAGTCTAATTTAAGTCGGGGCTAGGCCTTGGCAAGTGGGGCCGCAACCCCGGCCTATGACGTTGGGGCTCAGATCTCTGACATTGTGGCTTAGAATAGAAGCAAGTAGAGAAAAAACATGAAATCATTGCAGTTGTTCTTGTTTTATATAGATAAAAGATTTAATAATAATCAACTGCTTTCTATTATACTAGTGCTCGCTCCTAGCTGCCTTTAGATTGTCAAGTAAGTTAGAATTGCTTAATCACACTCGGCCTGGTGAGTGAGATTACAGGCTAAAACGCCATGTGTATTCAACACTGAAAAAATTCAAATTACAAAGAAGAGATCCTAAGCCATCTTGTCATTCTTGTTTCTCTCCCTGACTCTTTAATTGACATCATCTTTATTGTCTTGACTTTCGACTTTCACGCCAATCCCTCAAGTCTTCTAGGGCCACTTACAGAAAGTATTAACTTTCAACTGTCATGAGATGATATTTGGCTGGTGAATTTGGCGGTGTAAATCGTCCAATTCTAATAACAGCAAATTTCAGTCTTGCGCAACTGCAGGTTGTTATTTAGCTACGAAAAATGGGTGATGGGCAACCCGATTATGTCCGAATTACGGTTCCTAGCAGATGGCTTATATTCTCATCAATTCCTCCTAGTCTCGACTATGTCCTGAGTACTTTTTTAAACAAAAGATTGGTAGCTAGTACACGATTATTTTTGCTTGCCCTCGAGGTCTGTAAATAACTCATAGCCAAAGTCCTTGCTCGAATCATTGAAACGAAGCTTCTTATCGAGCTGATCAATTTCTTTGATGTCCGAATCGTCAAGTTTGAATGCAATGTCGAAGTTCTGTTTGATGCGCTCTGGAGATTTGGACTTGGGAATGACCGAGCGGCCATGTGATATGCCCCAGGCTTGAAGATTTCAGTCACGTTAGCAGCTGTAGGACAACGTAAAGACAAAGATCAGACATTCTTACCAAGAGCGACCTGGTTCGATGTTTTTCCATACTTCTTCCCAATCTTCACGAGCTTCTCGTCGTTCACTAGCTGACCGTATTTCTCACGGGAGCCATAGATTTCGTTTTGGTTACCAAACGGCGAATATTGGGTGACATGAATACCTTTCTGCTTGTGGAATTCTGTGAAGTCCTTCTGTTGCAACCACGGATGTAGCTCCATCTGGTGAACCGCTGGAACAGTGGATGCATTCTCCAGAATGCGCTCAACTTCCTTCTTGGAGAAGTTGCTTATTCCAATAGCTTTGGTCTTTCCCGTTTTGAGGAGAGCCTCCATAGCTTTGTAGGTCTTCATTTTATCAGTAATGCGCGATTCACGTGGATGAGATTGGTAGAAGGAGGGGGAACTAACGTCAAGATAATCAATGTTATCAGTAATCAATCTACCATCTTTATCGGAGGGGAAGGGGTCGTCTCCACGCTTAAACGCAACCGGCCAGTGCATCAGGAAAAGGTCGAGATATTCGAGCCCCAAGTCATCCAATGTCTCCTGTAATGCCAATCCAACATCATCTGGATGGTGCCTGTTGTTCCATAGCTTGCTGGTAACAAATATATCGTTGCGCGGCACGCCACTCTGTTTAATGGCCTTTCCCACTGCTGGTTCAGTACCGTAGCTAGAATTTCAATTTAGCTTTTGTTTCAACAAGAAATGAGTAGTGGATGAAATACCATCTTGCGGTATCGATGTGGCGATAGCCTGCTTTGAGAGCTGCAAGGACCGCGGCCTCCTGAGCCCCCTCGTCCTGCCATGTTCCTAGTCCAATAGCAGGAATCTCAGCGCCAGTATTGAGCTTGAAAGTCTTCTGGTTCTGGAATGACATATTGGTATTGTTGATCATTGGAATTTTGTATGTGACGAGAGGCACAGAACAAGGACGCCTCTTTTAAACCATCAAAGAGACCCATTTTCTGATGTCAGGATTTATTAATCGTTACGTTGCAATGACAAGAGCGTCACGGTGTGAGGAAATATATCTTGTACCTAGATATAGAAAGGCCCATGACGTCAGATCTGTCCCACCCTGTCTGAGTCCGGATATGGCAGTAACCCTAATCCCATACTCCAATTCCAAGGTTCTTCTCAATGCCTCAGAACTTAGAATGCCAATTGAGTTGGAGATTCTGGTTGTGGTGGGGCAAAATACTGCTCCGTCCAATCCTGCTGGGTTTCTGTAAATTGACGAACCTGCGCTTGTTTTGGCGATGACTTGACAGTTTCCATTCTGCAGACAACTGTTTACCTGGCCACTCTGGCAATGATCTTGCCTTTGGAGGCTGAATGGGATGCGTATTCGACGTCATGATTCCCTGATGTAGCAGCCCGAACATGTATCTCTGCCGCGTTGACCTGTCTGCCTTTGATGTGATTCTTTAGCGCGGCGGGACGTCTCACAAACAGACAACATATAAAAAGAACACCATTTATATGATTTTATTAGAAGCTCCGTTGAGGAGTCCCGTTCTGGTGGCTTGATGGTCGAAAACATGTTGTAGATCGCTTCTCTTTCTCCCAGGCATCAACTTGTTGGACAGATTTGCATCTAGCGTTTCCCCCTGAATTTTTGTCATCAGAAGACATTTGACTCATCGATCGTGTGCAGATGGCTCATACGCCCGGTCGGGCTGCGAAGTCTAAGACAGTAACAGAAACTCTCCTGAGGAACAGTGACTTATTTTTACGAATATGTCCTGTGTTGTTCTGCACTAACAGTCACGTGAAGTTCTCTCCTTGGTGATTTCCAAATAACCACATCGGCTCATGCAAAAGGGAAATGGGATATCGTAGTTTTCTAGTTTTCTCATACAATTTCCTGGTTCGATGTCGCATCCAATCACAATACTGTCCGGTCACCTATCTAATACATAAAATTGTTTTATGGATGCGTTGACACTGGTAACTAGAAAATCGCCAGCGACAGAATATGACGAACCTGATGTAATCTCTCTTTAGAGGTTCTTGATGATACAGAGCCCAAGAGAGTTCTGGGATTTTCTGTGATTGCAATGCACTTAAGTGCACACAGCCTCCTATTTAGGGAAGATTGCCTAGAGAAGCCAGCTGAACAGAGAAAATAGACCGCTCCACTGAAGATGGGCCCCCGTCAAAGAGGGAGGGTGGCTGGGATTATCAGTGGTATTTGGTCCTACTTTTTCGGGTTCACCAGCTGAACTCTTGGAGTTGGATGATGAAGGCGTGGACGACTAAGTCTCAACCTTAACCCAAATGCAGTCTGAGGATTCCAATCCAAAACCAGGACGACATTTGGCGACAGGCAGCAGGAGCGGTATAGGCAGATCACGATTGATCCGGACTGAAGATTCAAACCCGCTCCTCTATATCCACTGGGGATGAGTATGAATTTATAGCCCTTGTCTGTCTTGAAGGCCTCTGCGCATTAGTCTTTGCTATTGAGTCCATCGTTCCGTTAGAGGCATATATCCATGAACGTTGCCGTGATGACACAGGAAACGACGTCCAGGAATCGTAGAAATGTAGGAATATAGAAAAGATGACCACTACTTACCCGGCCATTTGGTCTTGATATGACGGATGAGCCGAAACACTGCACGGACCCTGGATAACTAAATGAATTCTGCTGTACTGAGAAGGTCAAGTTGCTTCAGCCCAGACAGCGGTGAGACACGCACAGAGGCAGTTGGTGCCAGTTAACGATGCCGCATCAGTGGCGTGACTGGCAGCGCATCGAAGCAATGCATCTCAGCGGAGTGTCTTATGGCAGTAGTGCAAAAATGTACGGGCCAAGTTAACCACAAGGCACGAAAATTTCGTTGAGATACAAGCTATGTTGAAGCACTAGAACCGTGCGAGTGCTAGGCTGGCCGTATATAAGCGCCACCATTGAATAACCATGATATATGGAGACTGTTGGTGGGGTCTATGTGACAGAAAGTCTGAAACTAAAGTGTGCTCACATAGTAACAGTTATGCAGTATGCTTACAGATCGGGGTTGATTGGTTCCTGTAACCCACTTCTCCTTTCCTCTCAGATTCTCAATCCTTGAAACTTAATTTTGATTAATAAATCAAACCGTATTCTTGTGCTAACATTCTTCGACTATAAAGAGCGGTCGGATTGAATTGTCTCTTACATACCGCATAGACGGGATTGCTATGCCTTGCGACATTAAAAACAGCTTCTAGTCCATGACGACCGAGTTTTGCCCTTTTTACGCAGATTCTTGAGGTATGGAAATAGTCCATCAATTTAGCTCTGAAGATGATACTAGCGGCTTTACAAGTCATAGATTCTACCGCACACGTTAATTGGACGCGATCATGACGCAGCAATACGCCGCCCAACAGTTACAAGGTTTTAATAATCGCATAGATACTGTTGCCATTATCGGAGTACGCACTTGTCTGAAATCTCCAGGCGACCCTCTAAATCTATTCTAATATCCTCCAGGCAGGCGGGCAAATTGGTAGATTCTTCACCAAACATATCCTCAAAACTGGAAAGCATGTGGTCACAGCTATTACACGGCCTGGCACCTCCCATGCTTTCCCAGGCGGCGTAAAAGCAGCCGCTATCGACTACAATGACGAAGACTCTCTCGTCTCAGCTCTGACGGGACAAGATTTCCTCATTATCACTCTGTCCCTCGCTGCACCCCCAGATACGCACAGCAGGCTAGTTAAAGCGGCGGCGAAAGCTGGTGTCCCATATATCATGCCGAATGCTTATAGTATCAATTTCTACGACAACGAAATCCTTCAACGGGACATTCCAGTGGGCCAGACTGTCCTCGAGAGGATCGCCGAGGTCAAGCAGCTAGGAATCAACTGTATTCCAGCCATGGTCGGCTTTTGGTATGAATACAGCCTTGCAATGGGCGAGGACACCTTTGGGTTCAAATGGGCCAGTCGCCAGGTCACATTTTACGACGAGGGCAAGAAGTCCATTAACTGCTCTACATGGGATCAGTGTGGCCGCGCAGTGGCTGCTTTGCTCAGCTTAAAGAGACTGCCTGACGACGAAGACGATAAGTCGGTAACTTTGTCTCGGTTCCAAGACCGACCACTGTTTGTGTCGAGCTTCACTGTCAGCCAGAAAGATATGCTAGAGAGTGTGAAAAGGGTGACAGGAGCTACCGAGGGAGAATGGAAGGTGTCTTACCAGCCTAGTAATACTCGGTATAAGGAGGGCTTGGAAGAACTGTACCGGGGTAAGCAAACAGGTTTCTACAAAGCGATGTATGCCAGAGTGTTTTATCCCAGCGGCGACGCGGACTTTGGACCAGACAACATGCTTCTTGGACTACCGGAGGAGGACTTAGATGAGGCGACCCGTAGAGCGATTGAAATTAGCGAAGAATTTTGAGATAGTCGTCCTAGTCTACTAATGTTATTTCCGTGACGGCTAGAGGAAAACTCACGCTCTTTCCAGTTTATAGTCTCAGTAAGCTACTAAGGATGGATAAAATTCTTTAGCAATTTACATGTTACGAGACATCTCAGAATTTGTTCTGATTTGACAACACCTTCTCGACAATGCGAGGAATAAAAGCCTAATTCTACGAAATCTATTAGCCATTGTTTGATTATCACGCTTAAAATTGACATACCATGAAATACAGGTTTAATGGTGTGGCCGAACAAGAAGATCGGTTGCTTATTACTGAAGCGAGACACATCCGCCATAATCTCAGCGGCCTCGGCACTTTCGAAGGCCTCCTTCAACCCCTTTTCGCTTTCCCAAAACACCTGGTGTCCAAAGGCATACCAAGGATCGGTACCATCCAATGAGGGCATAAACTTGGTGGCGGACCCGCCCTTTGGGGCCAAATTTGGTCCAATGCTTTTCAATGAGGGGCATATAATTCTGCGTATAATAATCGATGTCGTACTGAGCATCAAGCTCGTTGGGGGGAAACAACAGTGATCGTGCACGCCTTTTATGATTTTAGAATGCCTGATTAGGCGAAAGAGGTTTTCTATTCTGGGAAAAGATAGCAAGTGAGAAAGATGATTGAGTCTGGGGCAACGGTAGGAGGAAAGAAGAGCGACTTCTATATTCGTCTACCCATTATCAAACCCAGCGGTGCCACGTTCTTCCTCCTTGATTAGAACCTAATTGGAAGTGACCACTCAAAATGATTTTTGCCCATGTTGAAGCACTCTGAAGCCAAGAGAGTATTAGGGGCAAAAACAACAGTACACTGTTCACCGCTCAGAATCCTCCCACTGTGATGAGGCAATTTATAATCGAAGCGGCGGACTTCAAGAGTGAGGACGCTTGCAGATGGAATTTAACGTTCGCGAATGTAATTGAGCCACTACATATAGGAGCAGCCAGCCTATCAAATATAACATGTAAGCAACCCGCCTCAGATCTCCACCACTGCCAGGAACAAAACCAAGATAGATGTGACCAATGACGGTTGAGAAATAAGCACATAAACATCTTTACTATGTAATCTAGAGTAGGAAGCTTCGGTGAGTAACCAGGCGGAATATGATGAAAGACGAATGCAATGGGAGTTGCAAGACATCTACTGTCTCGTCAATGTTCTTCAGGTAGATACAAGTCATTTCGAAGCTCCGCGAAAACGCACCAATGCCGTCGGAGCGGTATCTTCACACAATTTTCCGAACACAATTAGAACCGCCTCAGTAGCATCGGTTATCTTTCTGATGGATGTATATTTTTAGGCATATAAGGCTCTTCCACGTACTGCTTCTCCTCCTCAGTTAGTTGCACGCTGATAGCACTGACGGCCTCCTCAATTCTCCCGACACTGTTGAGTCCCAAGATAGGATTCTCGCCATTGCTCAAGCACCATGCAATGGCGACCTGGGCCATGGTAGTTCCCTTCTTCTTTGCCAGCTCTTCCACCCGGCCAACAACAGTCTCGTCTGCCACTGTCTCCCGATCGCGGATGATACTTTTCAAACTCATATCTGTCGACTCGCGCACGGTTGAGCGGGAGCCCCAGGGTCGAGCAAGCACGCCGCGGGCCAAAGGCGACCAAGGAATGAGCCCGATTCCCGTATCCTTACAATAGGGGATCATCTCTCGCTCCTCTTCACGGCAAATCAGGTTGTGCAAGTTTTGCATCGAGATGAATTGATGCCACCCATTACGGGCAGCTATATTTTGAAGGGACTGGAATTCCCAGGCTGCCATCTAGAATTGAGCTCCAGTTAGTTGACCATTATCCCCCCCCCACCTCCTTAAACAAAAAACCCGAAGATTGAAGTAACTAACCGAACTGGCGCCGATATATCGTACTTTACCGCTGTCTATGACATCGTTCAGTGCCCTCATTACTTCCTCCCGCGAGGTATTGCGGTCGAGGCGATGGATCTGCAGAACGTCGATGAAGGTCCCAAGTCGCCGGACACTTCCTTCGACTGCATCAAAAACATGTTTTCGAGACAAACCCACGCGGTTAACCCATTCTTTTCCATCATTGTAGATTGTCGCACGATTGGGCGGCTGGCCACCTTGATCATCCACGCCGAAATAACATTTGGTCATGATGACCACGCGGTCGCGAGGGATTTGCTTCTCTCTCAAGAATTTACCAATGATTTCCTCTGAGCGACCATGAGAATAGACGTCCGCCTAGCTTCCACCATACACGTCGGTCAGAAATACATCCGATAGTTATATGTCTTCTTTGGCATACCGTGTCCCAGGTGTTGATGCCCAAGGCATAAGCATGTTCTAGCAGCGGAAAAGCTTCTGCTTCGTCAAGGACCCAACTTTGCCAATTGCTGCTGCCATATGACATGGTGCCTAATATGATCTTGGATATTTTAAGGCCCGAATTGCCCAGTCTAAAGGTTAAGGGGGCCGGTGTATCAGTGGCATGCATTCTCGAGCGGGTCTAATGGCAACTATACCGGACATATTCCATTTTCTGCTCCATAACGTCCGAAGATAGGGTTGGCAATCAGCTCGAATGCTGGGTGAGGATCGAGAAGAAATGGAAGGTAGTCATCCCCATGACAAAACAGGACCAACAGCCCATGAATAAATAATACAATAGGGGTGGGGTAACCATAGTCTCGACCTTCGATGATGGTGAAACTCATAGAACAACATCTCCACCCAACGCAAGCTTCATGAACTTACTGCATGGAACCTTGAACTATGTGATGTAACCATAACGTTCTATCTTACTCGTCCTAAAAATAAGGGGGAAAGAAAGTAGAGAATAAAGAAAAGAAAAGAAAAGGCTGTTCTCAATTTTCTGGCACTTCGGAACACTGAGAGTTAGAGCCTGGGGAACGCCAACTGCTTACTCATTTCCTCTGATTGGCTGCGATAGCGTTTCGGAGTTTATTGAAAGTGGCGTCCCATTTTGCCCGGACGTATGCTCCTACTTTGAGTATATATCCAGCAAATAGAAGTCTCTCGTTTATCGAGCTTTCTTTTCACGGGCAAGGATGGCATATAGCGTTGACAGTGGGCCGATCTATCATGCATACGCTGGATGACTCCACCACGTACGCTACCTGCTTACAGATCGAAGTTGATTGGCTCGAACATAATACTCCTTTGTTGTTGGAGATGGCAAATCATTATCAGCAACTGCTTGAGTGGCATCTTGTTGGATTCTTGGCCGGGGAATGGTTCTGACCAATCCGAAGCCCGCGTACACACGCTTTACTACAGACAGACTTCAACCGGCATAAAGCGAAGAAGGAGCTAGCACTATTAAGGAAAGGCGTCTAGTTAAAGCAGCGAACAGCATGACCACGCAAAAGATATATATCAACATGTATTTCAGAAAACAAGAGAAATGAATACTATCATATATACTAGGAGAACTATATAGACGCTCTCATTCATGTGCCTAGTTACTGCTTGGCATAGCTCTTTAAATCTGGTAACTTTGATTGTACACTCAGAGTGTCAGCAAGGCAAACATACTTAAGATATTACAATACCTCAAGGGACTTCTTCTATCTTAGTTGTAAGGCTAATCTTTATCCACCCAACAAGCATCCTGCTATCCAGTAGGATTATTTAGATAATCAAAGCCTCGAAGAACCTCTGGGTGGCTCAACCATCGTATTGTACCTCGACATCGCCAGTGACAGTTAAGATGGATACAGGTCCATGACACGTACCTATAGGCTGCAGTAACAATCATAACTGGAAAAAGCTTGATTGAATTATGAAATATAATAAACCCACGTAGTATTATTATCTCTTTCATAAAGATTCTTGTCAAACAACGGTAATAGTTGCATACTAGTTATCTTACCTAAAATACCTAGTCTATGCTTGAAAGGTATATCCTTCAATATTCCTGCAACTGAGGGAGAGAAAGAAAGTCAGTGAAGTGGCATGCAGGTGCCCCATTGAGTCCTCGATCAAGTCCTGCCAGTCACGAAAAGGGAAGCGAACAAACGAAATTACGGATGCGCTGGTTAGGAAGGATGGTACTCCAGTATACATTTCTATGTATCCCTTCTAACTTCAGAATTAGCTTTTTCGGGGCAATAAATTCTGCGTTCTGCTTAATGAGCCGTTTCTTTACTGGTGCCTGTGTCTTCACTGATACCACAGCTGGTTACATCGCTTTGATCAGCATTCTATTCAGTTGCGATATTATCAATCTTTTCAGAAAGCTTTTGTTTCAACCGCTCTTCCTCGTTAGTTTCTTCACTATTATTGATTTCTTCTTATATAGTTCTCTCCTGCTCTTTGGTCTTCTCCTGATCAGCCTCGTTCATATGGATATTGTCCGGACCTAGGGAACTGACGGTTCGATGATTCATACTACTCGAGTTTTACATTTCTATTCAGCACTACTTAAGAGTTTGATTCTTGTAATATTTTTCTTTATTATAATGCAGTAAATTAATTTATCGGTGATTGGGAATCAATCATTAGATAATACACTAACTTCATTATCTTTCTCACACAGTCATCCCTGAAGCACCTTACCTATAAATCCGGAGAACCGCTTTCGAACGAGTGCCTCCTATTATTTTGTACCGTATGAAGTGCATATGATGGCTTCTCTGTTTTCTCCAGCCTTCCGGAGCTCTGCTAGCTTTTGTTGTCGCCTAACATGCTTTAGATCTGGAGTAAGTATCATGAATAGTCTTCAAAGACTAGGTTTTTTTTTGAAGACATATCTTCGACCTTCTCCAACTCCCGTATGCACTATCTTGTTGAATCGATTTTCTTAGAAGGTGTGGGGAACAGCGAGCTGAGGAGACTTCCACTCAGGCCAAGGACCGATCAAATGATCAAACGACGGGGAGTTGGAGACGCGAGGGGTAAAGTCCTCCAAGTCCCACAGGTAGCCAAGGGTCTTGAGAACAGAGGTAGCGCTGTAAGGCTCGGCCTGGCCGTTGGTTGGGTTGACACCATAGTCCTCAACGTAAGCGGGAAGGGTGTAAGGTGAGATCAAGAAAGTGGGCATACGACCACCATAACGGTCGAAGTAAAGGGTATAGTTCTGGCCATCGACAGCAGTTTCCGTGTAAGTTTTTGAGTCTGGTCTCACAGCAGCGGGGGCCGGAATATGGTCGAAGAATCCACCTCGACGAAGTTAGCTAAAGAAACAGTATGAGGTGGCGAAGTTCTTACCTGTCTCATCGTAGGTCAACAAGAGAAGAGATTCTTCCCACTGAGGACCGTTGCGAAGGGCCTCGTAGATTTGCTTAACGAAAACCTCACCGTAGGAGACGTTACCGCTAGGGTGCATGGAGTTGGTGTTAAGGCCACAGCAGGAAGGGTTCAGGTAAGACAGCTGAGGAAGCTGGCCCAAGTAAGCATCTTGGAAGAAATTCTCGATGGGGACAACGCTGGACTTGGCGTTCTCGGCAGTCCAGTTAAAAAACAGACTGTCTGGAAGAAACGCGCCATTGGTGCCATCGTAGTTGAGCCAAGAGATGTTCTTGCTCGTAGCTTCTTGGAAGATGCTGTTAATGTCAACACCAGAGGTGAGGAAAGAATCGTCGTTGTAACCATGACCATCCGAGGTACCTGAAACGGCACAAAGACGGTTGGGGTTTGTGGGCTACTCAAATATCAGAAATTTGTTCTCGAATGTCTACATAGAAGACACAAATGCAAACGGAAACAAAACATGGAAGGCACTTACTCCGGGAACACAAGAGAACCAGTAGTTGAAGGTGACGAATTCATCTACCAAGTTGACCATGACGGGGATCTCGTCCTCAGAGTAGTAGCCCATGACCTGCTTGGCAGCAGTCTCAGCGGTGATATGCGGATAAGAGATCATCTGTTTCTCAACGAAACCTTGCTGGGTTTCTTTGAGACTGCCATTGGAAATGGCGTTGTTGTTTGGCGAAAATTGGCCAAAGAACTCAAAGTTGTTGCCGGTGACTGAATGGTCCGGGTCATTGACCACGGAGTCAAAGTCCTTGAGGCTAGTGCACCACTGCTGACCATTTGGCTGGCTGAGATTCTGTGGGATGCAGTAGTCACCGTTGTTGGTGGGGTTGTCTAAACCACGGCCATGGATACCACCGAGGATATTGTCGAAAGAACGGTTTTCAAGCAAAATCCAAACAACGTTCTTGATCTTGCTCTTCAAGTTGGCAATCGACTGCTCCGATCCGGCCGTGTAGCCAAATGGCGCAGAGGTGTGCTTATTCATAGACTCGCTTCCAGTCCAACCAAAGTGGGCTGAGGTCGGGGAGGCCAGGGCCGAGGAAGCCAAGAGGCCGGTGACCGTAGCAGCAGCAACGCCAGACTTCATGATGGCACTTTCAGGTAGCTTCTGAGGTCTAAGTGTGGTTGACGATCATGAAGGTAGAGGGAGTAATTAGGCGGTTGATGCGCGCTCTTATATGCACAGAGGGGAGACGTCGTGTCACTTGGCAACTTTCCTCGACTGAGAAATGACGCCCACGTGGGAGTGCATGCTGCAGCACTTAAACAGAACTCGAAAGTGCCAAGTCTTTTTGCTCGCACTTTGGAAATGAGCATTCCGCACCTTCCCGAGAAGCAGTGTGCATGTTATTCTTCGCGATTTGCACACGTGCCTCCTACCTGCTTCTGAGGCTCCAGCGGTGCTTGCTTTGTGTCTGCGGTGATTGGAGAAATCTTTTATGCGATGTTTTGCATAAACAGTGAAGGATGGATAAGATGGCTCCATTTCCTGCCCACTGACGAATCAGAACGCACTCGCGACTTTTCGTAGTCTTGCTCAACATCGGCGTGGTCGAAGCTCTGCCGCTGATTGGTTGGCAGTTGCATACCTTAAATACGCCTCAGGAACGGTGGGTGGGCCAGGTCTTCAATCTAAGTCCAAAGTGGTCTAGTGTGATATCAAGTCACTGAATGCTAAACAGTCGCGACTACTAACCTTTTTGCTATGCATCGACTTGGGCGTTTGGGACGTGCCATCATAGTCTATCGCTTTGTAGGACATATTAGCTTTAATTTCTTGCCTTAGTCTCTGAATGTTCCAAGGGACTCGCGGATTTAAACTTCGATTCTCAGAACTGCCTTTTGTCTTACAATCATGGTGACAACCTCAACTCAGAGAAGCATTCCCAAAGCTATATTACTGTTATTCAAAGCTCAGCTCATTCATCTTTTCAACCCATTTTAGACAAGACAGCGAGCAACGACAAATTGGTACATATCCGAAAAGGTACTAGTCGCGGCTTATTCTTGGAAGAGAATGTGGGGGGACCGATTTCTAGAAGACGCCCGTTCCACCAATGAAAACCACGGGATATACTGAAATACCGGAATGAATCACTGTTTGGCAAAGCCCTGAGGCTAAGTGCATAGTCTATAATGACTCGCGATCGATTGTAGGCGACATGAATGTGTACCTGCATATGCGTTAGCTCTTTCAGGGCACTAGTCCTCAGGTGGAAGGCGAGTGCTCCAGGAGGTTGCTGTAGGGCGTTATGTGAAAGGCAGCTTTCCAGAGTAAAGGGCAGATGTGGCTATACTCAGTTTAGAATACAGATGATTCTCCTATACATCTAGCGAAGATGTCCTCAGCAGCCTGGTTAAATCATCGCCTGTGTCATAGCCACCTACGTCAGGTTTCTTACCTGAAGTCGAAGAATACCTAGCTATGTAAGTGGCGGGAATCCTTGCCATGCAAATCTCCTTTAATTGCAACTAACGGTTAAAAATAATAGAACGAAAAAGCCTTCTCGTTGAGAAGAATGAGAGGATATCCAGTCTGTTTCAATCTGGCTGCGTGCCCGGTCAGGTGATTCAATCGGGCACGACAAAGAAGAAGTGACAGCCCGACGGTTATGTTAGGCAGGAGCTCATCATCCTTTGCTGCTATCCTTCAGCTTCATATCATCCGATTTCTCCAAGAATTGGTCCATGTCAATGGGATCATTCAATGCACCGCCAATTCCCGTCACACGCTGGAAGAACAGGGTGAAATTAGGAAAGGCGCTGCTAAGTCGTCTCCGACTTCTTTCCTGCTGCCATATACTAGTTTCGAAGTCTTTCAGCGACGATTCCGTCTCTGGTGGGAGGCTGATATTCATCTTCCTCGCGGTTACCTGAACCATTCGCAAAATACTCTTCGCAAGAAACCACTGTTTCGAGAATGCCTTTGTCGCAGAGCAGATATCTATGAATGCGCGCCGACTGAAAGGATCGTCCAGTTCCTCAAGTAGTACGAACAAGGCTATTGACACCCAATACACAGCTGTGCCCGATATGAATTCGATGCTCCACTTGGAACGGTAGAGGCGGATCATTTGGGCAATTTTCAGTGCCGACTCGACGCATGTTTCCCGCGCTTCACGGGGTGTGATAGTCATTGGGCGTGTTGAGTACCGATGCGAGCTCTTCAACATCCCAAAGAACACCATTATCGTGGCGTGGTAATACATACTAATACGAATCCAAGTTAAACCTGTGGAGCTTGCGGTACGCGCAAGGAAAAAACTCACTGCAACACTAGGATATGTGGTACGGTCGACTGTCCATCCTGAATGCACCTAGGTAGGTCAATATACCAGGCTTGCAATCGTGGAAAAATAGAGGATATGGTTGTCTCCAGATCCGGACGAGACATCGGCTTCCGTGACTCGTCTTTAAGCAGGCGTCGAGTGCCTTCAGCGTTTAACTCATTGAGTCTAGTAAGGTTGTTGAAAACACAACCAAGATGAGCTGGTTGCTTTTCGCCCTGACGGGGGTAAGGATTCCAAGCCACGATATCCTCCTTGTGGTCATGGGGTAGTTGGGATCTCAGGGGTTTCTTTTGGTCTATGGGTTTCATGAAAATTGTGGAAAACATTCTGCAAAAGTCTCAGCAAACACATCTTTCTATCGGCAGGTTTCGCATCATATATCAGTTTGAGAGGTGGTCAGACGCAGTAAGATTATACACTCCCCAGATTGTGTTATCAATGGCTCTTCCCTCAGCACGCTTATGTTCATCAGCATGCAACTGCATAGGCAGATGAATGGCAGATGCCTCGGCTACCATTCGTCCCAGCTGGCCAAGGGATAACAAGGCGAGGCGATCTTTGCCCAGCAGAGCCATGCTATATATATATATCACGTCATTAGCCAAGGATAAAGGAATCTCGTTGAGTTATTACCTTGACAGCATGGTGGCGTATCCTTGAATAGTGGGAATACTGATCCGTCCATCTTCCAGATCAAGGAGTCTCTTTGCCTCCTTATAGAAGTGCATGCCTTTGGATTCAGGTGCATCTGCATCTTCATAGACCTCAGGATAGTCACAGTGGAACTATATTATCAGTATCTTTACCAAAGCTTATTGTGTGAAAAGTTACCAACCACTCACCGAAGCCTCAGCTAAGACACTATTCACTAAGAAGGGCGAGCAGAACTTGGATTTCGTGTCTCTTGATTTCATGTCTCTGATAAATAGGTCGCGATCAATCCAGTTGCAGAAAGGGTGACTCCACGTTAACCAGAGGGAAATAAGATACGACACCAGGCTGTCGTCATCTGTCACAGTTGTCCAGGGTGTTGCTGGTACTTCAACGACCGGAATATGCGAGAGCCACATCACGTCCAACATGCGGCGACTTGACCTCTTTTGCGCTCTTTCTTCGAGCTTGTCGAGGACTTCCTGCAGCTCGGGTGTCGTCTCAATCTCGCTATCTGGCACATACCCTTCAAGGTAAGCCTTAATTTCATCCAAGGAGCTGTTCTTGTTTCGGATCAGGTCCAAAAGTCTGACGACATGCTCATTGGAACTGTAACGCAGTGTCTCCACTAGTCGAAGTAGCAAATTCTTGTCTTCAGTGAGCTCTTCAAGCTTGCGTTTCACCGCGAGTCGACGACGATTGTCACTCGACTCGTCAATAATACACTCAGTATTGCTCCGAACACAGTTCTCACACGGGACTGTTCCACTGCACTGTTCAACAACACCCATATTAGCAAGATTCGGAGAACGTCGTTATAATCCACTCCAACCTTCCACTTTCGGGTCTTGCAAGCAGAGCAGGCGGTCGATATGTTCTTCCGCTGCCTGGCAGGTTCTGCATTTGCCTTGCGCTGAAATCCGGGAGGCGCAGGCGCCAAAGATCTGGCGATATTTGGCTCTGCCATTGATACTACTATTCATTCAATTCGATGCTGAATTCTTTTCAATAATGAGGGGATAGTTGAAAGGCGAAGAAACATTTGCCACCGGTGAAGGACTACGAACTTTTTATACCCTCGCTCTTTCGAGTTACTAGAGAGCGGTAATAACACGCGCAACCATACATATTCACCATCTCAGGTGTTGACAAATTTCCCCTCACTAATGAGAAGCGCAGTCATAATATCCGATACACACGCAGTTCGACAAGTCTAGAAAAATGAAACGAAAGGGAGACTCCAAAGCGGGGAGGCCCAAAAAAGACGAAAAAAAAAAGAAAAAGAAAAAGAAAAAGAAACACCACCGAGGACGCTACAAGATTTAGTTCAAAATGTTTCGCGCATTTTCGTTGGTGTCTTACATTGTATGAAATCTCCGCGGAACCGGCTTGGTTCTCATGCATCCCCGGCTTGCACACACTTTCCGTCTCATGTCCGAGAGTTTGCCGACTGACAGATTCAATTTGAGGACAACAAGCATAGGCCAGGAGATATCATCCAAATATCTAAATCGGCGATTGTCTAGACCCCGACTTCAACACTCCAAACCAGCTACTGAAGCGCGAGTAGTTCTTATTGGAGATCTGGCCAGGACCGCATACGATATCCAATTCTCATCAGCCCATCTGCAAGCGGTGGGCCACGATGATGCTCCCACGGTTTCTGCCTTATCCTCACATCGGAGCAGCTATACGCAGTATGGAAATAAAGAAACGAATTTGTCTCAGAGCATCGTGCAAATGGACAGTGGTCATGCGAGCCGCCAGAAATTGACTGCACCTCCCGCAACGACTGACAACCGACATATCAGTGCCCAATGTCGCTAAGGAAAAATACGAGTGTTCTACTCGGTGAACGCCGTCGCGTATTTATCTAATATTCTCTAAGG
The DNA here is from genome assembly GCF_001907595.1 of Talaromyces atroroseus. NCBI lineage: Eukaryota > Fungi > Ascomycota > Eurotiomycetes > Eurotiales > Trichocomaceae > Talaromyces > Talaromyces atroroseus. Next base: position 275,870 of record NW_017971440.1, on the reverse strand, counting down.
GTAATGACTGGTAACTGGTTATGGCAGTAGCCCATTATACTGCCTGAACTCTGCTATTCATACACAATTATTCGTCGTCAAAACCGTCAGGTGGAGCACGGCTTCGAAATCTTGGATTAGGTTCTTCTTCCCGTCCCTGGGAGGCCCAAACGTGGTAAAGTCTTCCAGCCAATCGAGTGATCTGTTGAACTTCGCCCCAAATTTCTCTGCGTCGCTTTGTTCCGAAGCGTTTCCAGATAATTTTTTGGTATCTTTATTTTTATTTCTATAAAAAAACGCTCCTAGGTCCGCTACTAAGCAAGAGAGGATAGATCTCGTTGATCAATATTTTTCAGTCCCTAGCACCGAGTTTGTGTTCCTTCGATGAAGCGAGAAATACGTGTTCGCCAACAAATTAAAACACCCATAATACAGAGTTGAGTCTCCCATAGCGATCTCGCTCAGAAAGACCACAAGTCACTACTGTTGCTCCTAGTCGGTGGCGAGATGGACGAACACTAGGTTGGCAGCTGATGGGATGTAGAACTAACTTATTTGTATACTACGGTAGTAATGCTAACTGCACTCTGCATTTCTAATACTATTATTTCGTCTCTTATGAATTGAATTCAAGTCCCTTCTCTTTTTGTCTTTCATCAAGATCTATACTAGGACTGGTTTTTCAACCGAGGAAAATTGCTGAACTGAAGACGAGTGGATTTGGGATTTATGTGCCTCTTTGTCCTTTTCTCTTTCTTTCCCTTTGTTTCATTCTCCTTGATTTCTCCGGAATATCCTAATCCTAGTTATTAGTATAATTAGTTAACATAGTACATGCATTAGTCGGTTCTGACCTGCCTAGGCACGGAGTTCTTTGTACCCAAACAATGCATATCCATTCATGGTGGGCAGAGTGTTCAACAAAGTTAGTAGTGAAGTAGATTTTTGTGCGACTCGAGTTTGCCAACTGGAAGGCAGATTAGTTCAAAGCCCGATTTGATGTTTTTTCGACACAAGAGACAGATTAATAGTCACTATGTAGTGTAAACAGTAAGTAGGTACAAGCAGTGAAGCACAATGCCCCCAACTGTCTAGACAGTAAGGGTAAAGGGCAAAAGCACAGAATCATGTACTTTTCTCTTCTGATCCCCAAATCACACACCTCCAGTCTTCCCCTTAGTCACATCCTCCCATTCTACCCATTCTCCATATCGTGGAAACAAGTGTTCCTCCCCAGCCTGAATAGGCTCAACATCTCGCGACACGACCGCTACACGCAATTGCCCCTTATCTGCTAGGTCCTGAACAGGCACTTCGCGCTGTTCCCCGTATGAGGAGGCGTCTGAGTAGTCTGCTGTCGTTATGCGCCATTCCAGACTGTCTGTCAACATAGGGATGACATCTTCTGGTTCCAGTTGACTATCCGGCAGTATCCCATTCGAGAATGCATTGGCTAGCAAGGGGGAAAGCGAGATTTGCCCCGAAGATAAGTCTTCGCTACTAGTGGACTTGTCGGAGAATGAACGGCGGCGACTGCGGTGATCATCCCCGCCGCTATTATCTGACGAGACCCTCGGACTGGTGAAAGTTCGATATGTACTGATCAAATTGGGTGCCTGAAAATATTCGCTCGGTTTAATCTGGTCGTCGGGTTTGCCATAGAAGAAATGAATCTGAAAAGGATTCCCGTCGAGAGCATGCCTGGTTGAAAGAAAAAATAATTTCCCGAATCAGTAATCACTTTCCAGTTCCGGCAAGAGAAAAAGTAAAAGCCCTTAACCCACTAAGACCAAGATAAAGATGAAAATGGAATGGACTCACTTATCAACAGCAACATTAATAGCCCAATTCTTGGGCAGATTATTGACCCCAATACGATCGAATTCGGTTTTTGTCATTTTACCAGTGACCGCGTTCGTTCCCATCGTCGTCGCGCTCCCAGAAGCATTTTGCGACCCGTCCAGCGTCTGTCTCCGCAGGCGCGCAGATTTCGGTTCCATTGGACCCTTGCGTGCGGGCGCGTTGTATAGATTGTTAATCGCAGTGCGCACATTGTTCTGTAGAGTGCTCTGATCCACGCCCCAGTCCTGGATTTCGGGATATGTGTATCCAAAATCCCGGGTTGAACGACTAGTGGCGGATGTCCAGAAGTCATTCGGGTCGTCAGATCGATGGAATGGGTATAGAGGTGTGTTTACGTCTTCCACGGTGCCTGCTTCGATGACAAATGTGCCGTATGTATCTGCCATAGGCTCGACATATGAGTCTGGGTTGATGACTTCCCAAAGAGCGAAAATGCGATCAATTGACCTATAAAGGCATGGTGTTATAGTTTAGTCATGTAGTCTTCTGGAATGTCAATCATACTCAATGTTTAAAAGACATATTAACTTACGCATGATGGATCCAAAAGATGGGATCAAAAGCAGCCATGCTGAAATATGACATGTGTCCTCCATCCCCAATTAAGGCGTGCACACCATCGTGGATGCTTTCTAGATTGTTGTAGCTGTCACCCCTATCTTTGAGGACAGAGTTGGAGAAAACGGTGTAGTTGGTTTCAGAAGAAAGAAGCTGGTACGTGCTTGATGTCAACCTAATTACTTGATGTTAGTTTATTGCCACGCAACTCTAGTGTTCTTTATTAGGAGTGTACCAACCATGCGGAGTTTGATGACATGCCAGAATTCACGTTGTCCATGCGACTCTCACCGGTTGAAGGATCTGGCGAACGGACCGTTTCATCGTATTTTGCAAGCTGTGAAATTGATTCACACTCTGTCAGCCAGTATTGATTTGATAGAGAAAAGAGGTTACCCACCGGATCGTCACTAGGAATATCAGTTCCAACCGGCAAGGGATGAAATTTATACGAATACAAAGGATTAGCCATCGACTGCTGACCACTTGGCGTATTGATCACAATATCCTGATACGTCAAGCTGTCCGGCATCGCCGAATTTACAGCCCAGTCCCAATACGGGAATCTCAATGTTGTCGCCGCGTCGACATATGTCTGTCGCTGATCATCCGGATATGAACTGGCAATGGTCTGCGCATACGACCAAATACGCTGCTCGACAAGAGCGACGTATGGCCGATGCCATGTCGGGAAAATGGGAGAGCCGTGAGAGCAGTATCCCGTTTGAAATTGCCCGTTTACATCATCCCATGATCTGTAGGGGTAGCCGTGAATTCCTATACCAATAAAATAGAATGAGTATCAATCAGCCTACCTATGGTGATATGCCAGCAACTTTTATAGAGGACTAACCTGCTACTTCGTAGTAAGAAATAATATCACTCTGGTCGTCGCTTTGCCATTGAGATAATGCCTGGATAAACAGATCGAATGCCGGGCCAGCGGACTGCAGATCCCTCAGATCAATGCGCGAGGGTCTCTCTCCAGTATCAGCATTGACACCACCAGATAATCCGGTAATACCATATGCATTGATTGATTCTGAGAAGGCCAAAACAGAAACCAGACGGGACCAACTCGATGCCTTCATCGCGGTGTCAACTTCTCCCTTGCGCTGACAATATGGCCAATGAAGATACACTCTGCAATAAGAAAGAGCCCTTTTCGCAAACTACTAATGAAGGAACAAGGAACAATCAACCAAGAAAAGAAACTCTCCTATTGTCAGTATCTTCGCACGTCAAGCAAAGCAAACAGACAACAAAAACAGATGACCTGAAAAAAGATAGGAAAGGCAGGGATAGACGGTTTATAACTCAAATATGCAAGATTTCGAAGCACGTGTGTATATTCTTAACAAGGGCATATTGCATGTATATACCTAGGTACAAGGGCGCAGGCACAAAAAGATCGCTAGCCTCACGTGGGCGCAAGTAGCCCTAGCCAGGGGTAGAATCGCGCATATGCTAACACAATAACGAGACAAAACACCATGTAACCAGATACGCATTTAGATTTTTACATACTAGATTATGAGAATTGTCACTGTTTTAGAGTTTTCAACTATTCAAATCAAGTATGCAGCAAATATTCTTGGCCGGGAGCACGACCCCCTGACAACGACAACATTCCTAAGGAAGCAGTACTACTTTCAACCCCTTGTTATTCTGAAAAATTTGCCAGCCTTGGAATGCAGCGTGTATTGGCGCCTGGCTATTTTCTTAATTTGCCTCGCAAGCAATAATACATTGCATAGTTCCAGCTTATGTGGATTAGTTATTACCGAGCTGCACTTCCCTAGGACTGGAAAGAGTGGGAAAAGAGTAGAAAAGCAAACCCACAAAAGCAAGAATAAGCTATCTATCAACGTATTATTTTAGCTCTGATCCCTAACGCCATGCCACAAAATTATGCTCGCTAAAAATACATCTTGATAAAGATAAAAAGAAGACGCAGCAAAGTTTTTGTTTGTTTCACCATCTCCATATCAACCAGAGATAAAATGGAAGAACTATAAAAGCGACCTGCTTGACGCTGCTCTTCAATTCATGCGTAAATCGACCAGTACTAGAAGCCGGTCCGACGCATTCACGCCCCGACTGGCGACTACTCGATAAGAGTTTGCTTATTCCTCTATCGTCTTCTTCCCAGTCTTCCCCCCGTTTCCAATCATCATAACGTTGAGTGCTTTTGCGTATATCATCGTCCAGACGATAGTTACTAGCAGGCGCGGTGGTCATTGAGTTGCTGCGGTTTGCTAACCGGGGATTTCCCCCGGCCGTCGCGCTAGTGATGCTGGCGGATGGTTGGTGTGATGTACGACTTGGTGTTCGAGAGTGATGTGGATATTCGTTAAGTGGTAGAGTGGGCTCGTAATCGGCAGGCTTGCCAAACGAAAGGAAGGTGACGGTCATAGCTCGAATGACCAAGAGAACAATTGTTACAAAGAAAATGATGCCATAATATATAAAGATTGAAAGTTGATCCGGAAGAAGACACAAGTGATTTTGAACTGTTGCTTGCGACGTCTCATCAACAGACTTTCCATTGCTGATGTCGATGGGATTCCACAGCGTAGTCATTAGGAACCCCGGACGTCGTATTCCCATTGCCCAAGAAAGGCTCTTCACGGTAGTCTCCTTTGGAGACCCGATATATTCTCGATGCGTAATCTCACAGTAGTCATGGTCATCTCCTGAATAAATATGGGAAACCTCAGGGCCGATTCTTGTCATTATTTCACTAGAGATGGTCGGCGTAAGAACATTCTGATACTGATAACCGCCATTGATTTTAAGAGCGTTCTGCTCGTCCTCTTCTGGAATTGGATCAGTAGAAGACGGCGGATAACGCTCACGTAAAGGACCACAAGGAGTTGCAGGTTTTCGAAACAATGGAACGTGAGTGAGTAAAATGGTTGGAAATCCCTGAGATTCGAAAGGTGCCTTGTGGATGACGGTATCCTGCGCAGCTTCTTGAAGCCCCTGTATGAATTTGAACCCCTCGCTCTCATTGCGTTGAGAGCGAAGCTCCTCAGTTTCCAGACGTACTTTCATATCCTTTACCCCCTTGAGCCATTCTTCAGTCGGGCCCCAAATTGCCTCGTTAGGGAGAGGCCCATCACCGGCACCATTTCCGGTACTACCGGTTTCTGGGTCAGGTTGGTCCATGGCGGAGAGAGAAACGCTGTCAACAGAAACAAACGTATGATTGCCTATAATATCTACCCGGTTACCTCGGCCAAAGTATGCCTGAAATCGCCTGCGAACAGCGGGTTGCACGCCACTTCCAAAACCCAGATCGTGATTACCAGGCAAACTAGCAATTAGCTTGCGACCTCGACGCTCACCAGTTGATGCAGTGCCCGCTTGGTTCCACTGTTGAAAAAAAATGCGGGAAAACCGGTTATATTCGTTCAACCAAAACCTGTCACCGTACTTTCTGTATTGTTCTTCTGGGCTCTCACTTGTAGCAGTAGACCACTCTCGACCACCATCGAAGAGGTCTCCAAGAAACAAAACCGAGTCCGGGTTGAGATATTGCTCAATCAGGGAGAAAGATCGACGTAGGTATTGATCGGTGTATCTGATTGTCAGGGTGGACAATGGCCACGGACGCCCCGGATATGTGTGAGGGTCGACAATTTGAGGATCAGCCACGAAAACGACATGATGGGGCGTGGCACCAGCAGGCTGTGGAAAGAAAAAGAATATATATTAGCTGACGATGCCCTCGAGTTTATGGGGGATTGAAGAGCGCTTACCCATTTCTCCCACGAATCCCAATAGCATTGCGATATCTGTTCCCGGAAGACAGTCCTCTCCCCCCACCACAGAGTAAACATCCACAAAATCGCCAAGAAGTTGGCAACACAAAAGGCTGCTCTAAGACGAGATTTCACTTGATGCCACAGTGATAATTGGGTCCAAGACCTGCGTCCATATCCAGGGTGAGATCCGCCGTGTTGCGAGCCACGGATAGGCAAATATGTGCCGGCGCGTGCGATAAGGCCGCGCGGTTCGGTATATTGGTTGCTTTGTGAGTATCGCAAAGGTAGACCAGGACTGCCTCGAGAGTTGGCTTGGCTCATATCGGCAACGCGGTGTGGAAGTGATAAAAGAATGCGTTCAAAGGCGCGGCATTGAAGCTGACGGAGTGTATACGTATATATCCGAAGAGAACGGTCGAGATCACGTACACGGTATCGAAGACGGCGAATATAATCTCTCCACGGCGTATGTAAACGAATGACAAGGATGCCAGTGCAGGTGTCGTTTCGATGCAGTTGACGATTCTTTCAGGAGAACAGATTTTGGCAGACATGAAACACGATCAACGAAGGAAGGGCCTGGATCGTCGACGTACTGTCTGTTTCTTACCGTACCCGGGGCAGTGCAGCTCTATCCGTAAGATTTGGATGTGCACCGTGTATTATGAGCGTCAGACAAAGAGCTCGCGAATGGGACAATAGAGCATAAAAGCATAGAGAACAATAAAATTATAATTGCCTTGTAGCATCATCCATTTTCTAACTAGAAAGTAGACATAATTACAGATACAATACCTGCATTACAGTGTTACAGCGGCGGCAGAACAAAGGCGGTGAGAGCCCGTGCCGAGAGTTCGTCCCGCCAACGAGCGGCGAAGCACAAAAACTGCAAAATCGACGAATTTATTAATTTCATGTCGACTCCCCCCACAGACAGCAGCACTCCCACCGTCTTCTGCGTTTCGCGAGAGCCACATCTGTCTAAGAACAAGGCAGATTACTCTCGATAGGAAGAGTGCTAATATTCAACATGGCTCCTATGTCTGTTGCAGACATCGTGGCGTCCCTGCCATCTGGCGATGAATGGGGACCGCCTACGCCGTCTGAGAACACCCTCGATGGCGTTCCCTACGCGCCTTTCTCCAAGGGCGACAAACTCGGTCGCATGGCCGACTGGACTGCTGAAGGCAAAGATCGAGAGCGCGGTGGCCGTCAGGCCTACAACCGTAATTTCCGAGGTGAGTTTTTCGCCTTTTTTGTGGTTTAATGTCAGTCAACTAATCGAGCATAATAAATATAGACCAACAAGTGTATGGTGCCGGAGCCTCGAGCCTTTTCGCCGTTCAGGTCGCAGAGGATGAATCCTCCTTCTCCGTTGTCGACAACACTCGCACATCAACTAAGACTCGGGGCTTTGGACGAGGTGGCGGTACCATCTTCCGTGGCCGGGGTCAACGTGGCGCACTGCAGCGCGGTGGACGAGCCGGTTTCCAAAGAGTCGGTGCTGGTCGTGGTCAAGATCGGACCTATGATCAGCGCAGTGGTCGCGGTGGCCGTGGACGTCGCTTCGGATGGAAGGACTATGACAAGCCACAGCGCAACCGGGACAGCTCAGTTAACATCCGTCCGGACTGGTCTCTTCTCGAAGAAGTTGACTTCAACCGTTTGTCCAAGCTTCACTTGGAGTCGCCTGACGGAGAAGATCTCGAGAATTACGGCTTCCTCTACACCTATGATCGATCGTATGATAAGGCCCCTGTCAAGGGCAGCGAACGCAGACTTCAATCTGTCGACCGCGCTGCTTACAATGTGACCACCTCCTCCGACCCAATCATTCAGGATTTGTCTGAAAAGAATGAGGCTACTGTTTTTGCCACAGCCGATATCTTGTCTATGCTTATGTGTGCCCCTCGCAGTGTTTACTCGTGGGACATTGTCATTGTGAAACAGGGTAACAAAATCTACTTTGACAAGCGTGAAGGTGCTTCCATTGACATGGTCACCGTCAACGAGAACGCAGCGGATGCTCCTCTCGAAGCGTCCGAGGCAGGTGGCAAGCAAGACTCCATCAACACTCCTGGTGCTCTCGCATTGGAAGCCACCGTGATCAACCACAACTTCGCGCTGCAGACCGTCATCGAGTCCGAGAAGGACAAGGTTGAATTCCCCAACCCCAACCCATTCTACAACGCCAGTGAAGAAACCGAGGCCCTTGCCTCAAAGGCCTACAAATACCGCCGCTTCGACCTGTCTCTCGAGAAGGATGAGGAACCCCTCAACCTCATCGTCCGTACCGAAGTCGACGCCGTGTTGAAGAGCAACACCGGCTCCGACCAACACATCGTCATCAAAGCCCTGAACGAATTCGACCACAAAGCCCAAGGTGCCGGTGGAGCCCTTGATTGGCGCACCAAACTGTCTTCTCAGCGCGGTGCCGTCGTCGCGACCGAAATGAAGAACAACAGCTGCAAACTCGCCCGCTGGACCACTCAAGCCATTCTCGCCAAAGCCGACCACATGAAGCTCGGCTTCGTGTCTCGCAGCAACCCCCGCTCCGCCTCCTCGCATGTCATTCTGGGAATTGTGGGCTACAAACCCCGCGACTTTGCTACCCAGATGAACTTGAACTTGGGCAACGGATGGGGTATTGTCCGCACCATCGTCGATTTGATTCGCAATTTAGACGAAGACGAAGAAGAGGAACAAAGTGAAGACAAGATCAAGAAATATGTCCTCGTCAAGGACCCCAATAAGCCTGTTGTGCGTCTGTATAACGTCGCCCCGAACACCTTCGAGGAGGATGATACTATTGGCGAGGAGCAGGAGGAGAAGGCTGAGGAGGAGGAAGAGGAGGAGTAAACCTGTTCTTCCCTCATTTCTTCCTTTGTGCCGTTTTCCATGCTCCTTCAGTTACAATTGCTCAAATGTCTTTCCCCCTTCCTCCCTCCCCATTTTTTTTCTAATGATTACCCAATCCATATTCAGATGAACATGAACATGAAAAAAGTATTCTAGCTTAGACGGAATAAATATCTTTTGATCACTTATTTATGTCAATTTTCATAGCTTCGGTCCTTCGACCAAGGTACTTACCTAAGATTTCTACCTAAGCAAATCAAAGACACATTGAAAACTTCATGATTCAAGGTTTCCTAGAATATCAGAGTCGACCATATATCCTATAATGAGTATAGAGTAGCAGGGAGGTGACAATAAAAGTGATTAATATGCGTATTATGCATCATTTGGATATTTCTTCCTTGGAAGTTACAAGTTTGAAGCCAACATGCACCAACAAAAAAAATTAGTGATAGAAACAGAAGAGGGATAGTTTGAGTGAAATCCCTCGAAAAAGAAAACAAGGATATATTTCAACGCCTAGGATCTAAACCAGTGGTAACAAAATGAAGAGTTTCACTTTTGATAAATAGCATGTGTGTGTTTGGGTATATGTCAGTTTCTCATGGATTCGAGTCTGAGCTCGATGATCAGTCGTTAGAAGATGAACGAGAAGACAGGAGAATATTAAAGCAAGAGTAAACAAAAAAGGCTATCGATATAATGCATCATCTCCAACTTGCGACGGAGGACTTCGACTGTGGTATAATTTCGCACCCAGAACGTTTTGCAGGCAATCACGTAACTCGAAATCTTCCACCACCGCACCGAATCCATAGCATCGAATCTTGGCATGTAGCGTCTCGATAATCATTTTGATGTCATCTCTTGTAAGAGAGCGATATTGGTCGTGATTTTTCAGACTCTGCAGTATCATTATGGGCGTCACTTGACCATCGGTGATCAGTTGTTTGCTAAGGTTCAGCAGTTTTTCTAGATTCGGCATGGGAAGCTCGTAGGTTTGATGCGGGTATTGGTTATCTTCAGAGACGTTTTCGATGTGACTCGGTGGTGGACATGAAGCCATCAAAGCATGTCCCGAGAAAAAAGCATCCTTTTCAACATCTTTATGCGCTGTTCGACAGAGGTATTCTGTATGAACACGGCATGGTGCTTCCAACTGCAGTATAAAATCAACTCCCAGTTGAGGGTCCACATCGAAAATTCCGGGCATGGAAGTAAGCTCTTTGTTGCTTTCTGCACCAGTTGAAAAATCAAGACCACCCTGATCTGTGCTGGAATGATAAGCAGTGCCGATGAATGGCATAGATGAATCGCCTCGCGAGCCTGTTCTTTCATCACCACTCCCTGCACTATGCGGCGAACTAAACGTTGTTGGCGGGGTGGTCAGAAATGGGGGCTGGGAATGGACGGTGGCTGACTGAGAGCCGACAGAGCTACTTCCAGCTGTGCGCGATACGTTCTGTGTGTTGATATTGAGTGGCTCAGGCTGGGTTTGAACAGGGATCCCACAATCCATCAGTATTTTCATCAGTCGTTCGTTCTCCGCTTTCAAATGCTGGACCATCTCCTGCTGTTGCTGAACTTTTTGATTAGCGGCGTTGATATCCACGCTATAGGTCTCTCGCAGCCGAGAGAGTTCGGATTCGAGAGCACGAATGTATTGCTCTTTTCGTTCACGGTGAGTCCTATGGGGATCATATGTAAGGACTATCGTCCTATAGCCTATGTGTATGATCGGTTCCATACCTTTGCGCCTGGCGATTGAGCTCTTGTCGCCGGGTCATGGCCGGCTTTGCGTCCGGTTTCGGTCCGCGACGTTTGGCGGGTTGCCCATCTTGTTGGAAATCAGTATATGCACAACACCATGTTTCAGGCACTTCAAATCACCAACCTCTTGTGGTCTTTTTCTGTCCTCCACCAAACACTCTCATAAATCCAGTGGCTTTGCTTTGCTCCGCAGCAGGAGCACCTAGCGAAGACGTACAGCACGTTAGCATTCTATGAAGCTGCTCGAGAAACAAAGAGGAACTATAACACAAAAAAAAGGCATGCTGCCGGGAAAACACCATCGATCTCTCAGAATCGAGACGATGTTGGTCGGGATAATGCGGTAGTACCGTTGAATCACCAGGGATGGGGGAGGCGCGCAAAAAAAGGAGCTCACCAAATTGGGCGTATTGGTCATTATACTGCATGCCCGAAGCATGGTCGGGGTGCGGATAGCCCGACATGGCAGCGACCTGGAAATTTTTGTATGTAGCACTGACTCCAGAGCGCTAGACGAGAACCGACTGCAAAGGGGGGGGGGAGGGCGGCCAGCTGAAGTCGTCGGGCGATGTTTCAAAGCACGATCGAGGGGCCAGGTATAGGCGCGAGATACAAGTATGCTCGGTAGGTCGTTGGCAAAGATATGCAGCGGGCAGGCAGAGCGATGGTTGAACTGAGCGAGAGTGTCGCGGCTCGAGGATGAGCGCAAAGGCAAGCCTCAGGCTACCTTTTTCGATCCGAGAGCGGGCGGGGAAGCCCGTGATTCGCGAATGCGGAAGCCACAAGCCGTTGGCTCCTCCCCGCAGGGCGATTCACGCGGGTCGGCGACTGCCTTTCAGTGCCGGCCCTTTACTTCTTCAACTTCGCCAACTTCGCAAAGCTGCTTTCCCTCAAATCTCCTCGCGTGCTCACTGCGATCGAAAGACTCTTGCTGTCAGGGTTCAAACTCCACACTAGTGTTCATCACAGAAGACACCAACAACAAACTTATTTAGACGCCGGGTGATCGCAGGCTTGGCATATTCGGCGACCACAGGTTCGCCTAGTGGGTGAACTAAACGCTAGTCAGTCAATCAATTTCAGTCCGCGTCAGCCTGCTGTATGGACGTTGCCAGGACATAAAGAGTCACACAGCACCTCGCTTAGCCTTGGAATTCAACAATACGGCCTGCCACTCTGACGTGGTTCTAGCAGAGCGAACGCAATTGGGGGCGGGTTCTCGCACACGGGGGTCTTTTCACAACGTCCGCCGAATGTTGAGCCGGTGCAAGGCGAAAAAGTAAAACAGAAAGAACTCGTTCAATGACGCTAGTGCTCGAGAGGCGTCGCTCAAATCGTGGCCCTGGTCAATCACTTGACTAGATATTGATATACTCCGCAGTAAGTGCTGGATCGAGATTCCTTTGTTCCCTACATTTTTATCATATAGTACTTGACATGCCAAAAATACCATGTGGTGTGGACCATGTTCCAAATTGGACAGCAGGACCTTTCAATTACTGAGTCTTGAGAACTGCATTTTGGAGAAAAATTCTAGACTGGTCGGTCTGCAGGATGACGCTAGTTTAGCTAAATAACCCCTAGTTCGATCGTCACGATTATTCGCGTCAACGTACTAACTGCGACCCACCATATCCGGTTTAGCCTTTCGATCTGCGACGAACCAACATCCAGACGACTTTGACATTTTCAGTACACAAATCCTTGTGCTGAGCCTTGATCATATCAGCACATTCTCGCCAATTATATGGACAGAATTCTGAATTCAACAGTCCGCAATAACGGGAATAGCCGAAGCATCAGCAACGCGAAGACCTTTGATTCCATGAACCTTAAGTGCGGATCAACAACTCCTTGTTCGATGCTCTTGAAAGACGAGCCGTACCACACGGGTGGAACGCCCTCTGACAACGATCAAGCACAGCCCGCTTTAATTCCTCAACTGAATGAAGAGGCATGTCCCAAGGATACTCATCGACCACAAGATCGTTGAAGCCTTCGCCCTTGAGGAGAAGATCATAACTAAACCTAAGTCCTTCTCGCATCGCAATAATATCTAGATCATTTGCGAAGGAGTTGATGTTGATATTGGGTTGCGTAAGTGGATCCGAACCGTCGAGAGTCACGTCATCAGGCTCAGATATGGGCCGGACCAAGTCGACGACAACTTTGATATGATCACCTGTCTTAGGAGTCGGATAGTGCCATTGAAATGCACTGCCGAACATGCCGACAAAATCCAGTTCAGTATGTGGTTGACCATCTGGACAAATTGGATTGGATCTTTACCACCGTTCGCTGCTTTATATTTGCGGTATTCGAAATCCTTCTCAAGATAAGAGTCAATGCGGGGAAAGCCAACGAATTCCAGAAAACCAGATTCAACGGGTCCAGAGCGATCTCTTTTGTACTGCGCGGTGACTTTATCATTCCGAAGACGTTTACGAAGAAGTGTTTCGTCCATCCCAAATCCGCCCTTGACACGAAGCACGAAAAGGACTCCAGGGTGATCAATCAGATGTTAGCCAACGTGACGTGAATCAACAATGGTATTATTTAACATTGAGTATGACGAATCTATTCTTACATCAATCGACTGTGAGATGTTGAATGGATCCATGAATATATTTCAAGATAGAATTCTATTGAGGACGACTGCACTGCTAGTACTGATGCGAGATACTAAGTTGAGGAAGGAAAGGAAGAGAAAAAAGCACTACCTAGGTACTCTTACGGGGTCCTGCTTCTATGCTTATCCCACCCAATACCTATCAGGCATTTTCGTGCAACGCAAAACGCCCAGTTATCTGGGTAGGTGGAGGTTCCCAGCAATTAGAGATTTCTAAGAGGTAGGGCCGTGCGTTCACCTTTGAAGTTCTTTGTGAGATCAACAAGGCCCATCAATATGATCCCAAATACGCACTGCCGAGGCGCCGGCCTGTGGATCTTCAAGCACCACATGTATAGGCATTATTTACAAATGAAATGAGCATTGCCAGAAGCCCCATTAAGGTGTACCTTTTTGGTGGCTTACAGATTAATATTCCGTGGTTATGTTCCTAGGTATGAAGTGGACAGACTCTTGCATGGATACCAAGGTGAAAAACACCAAGCTAGGTGAATCTACGGTAGTGCTTATTTTTTACATGTATCAGCCCATGACTTAATATCACAATGCATCAGTAAGTCTTTATATTAGCATGGTATAAACTTAAACGATATAGAAATTAGAAATAAGAACTAAGATATTTTCATCTAGTTTTGTAATCTTTCTCTGATGAAAGGTGCATTTCTTAATGCTTGGGCCTGTGTATTTTATATCTCTCGTCCTAACTTAATGAGTTCCTTGTTAAACTCCTCTAAGACTTCTTCCACGCTTAGATCCTCTTTTTGAAGTATGTCTTCAAATAGCTTATTACTTATCTTAAATGTGGCCACCTTTTAAGTCTGCTTCCACTGGTTAATAGCAAGAAGTGTGGCCTTACTTTAACTCCACATTAGTGATAATTATGTAGAAAGAAGAATGTTTCTTGTGCGCTATAGTTGGTTGTAGAGCTGTAGGGAGGAGAACTTGTTAAAGGTATATAGAAGCTTTACCATCTTCTATATCTTGACTCTGTGTAGAAGCACAATCATAGTTTTGCCTGGCTGGAGATGTTCTAGACCTAATACTAGCTGAGTGAAGTCTTCTCTTCTCTCTTGAATAAAGAAAATTATCAGTGTCTGGGTATAATTATAGAATATTGGTTATCCCTATATTGGTAGCAAGTATTGTGATATCTAGAAACTTAGTATTAATATTTGGTGGTGTTGATTGAAGGGCCTTATGCCCGCCTTTTGAAATAGGGAGACTCAATGCTAGAATCTCGCATTCTGGATTCAGATCCAATACTGTGGAAAGAAATCCTCTGGGGGTCATATATATGCCCAATATCCTTTTCAGTTGTCCGCTAGTCTGGATTCTTAATGCCCCAGTGAAACTTTGTGTTTTACTGGCTATGCGCTTCATCATCTCAAAGAATATATTGGCAATCCCCTTGTTGGCGTTGTCGGCATTGTAACGTTGTCGCTCGAAGAACCGATTACCTGCTGGGTTTTTCCATCCCTGGTGAAGAGCAAAAGAGGGTTAGTAGACTCATCAATTTACCTAGGTATAACTAACCTTTTCTCGCAGTTCAACCAGTTCTTGGAAAACCGGCACTTTGTCCATTAGGTACCTGGAGATATCTACATTGGGACGCAGGTCCATCTTCTCACCGTCGATACTGCCTCTGGGCGGGGTGTATTTGAGAGCGAAAGTAGTAGTATTGGATTCTGCGTCAGTATCTTCTCTTGATGTAGATGTTGACATAGCTGCTGTTCCGTGCTAGACTGCTCAATGATCGATGAAGAGAAAGCGCTTCAGAGCATTCCAGATTGTTTAGATATTGAGCTGAGTTGAGTGGAAGTGGATGAGGTACGAATACAGCACAGCGCTCCATTATATATGGACAGTTTTCTTTATGTGTCTAAAGACTTGTCCGTCTTGCGCGGTATACTGCTTGTCAAGAGTCACAAGAAACTCGCCCTGCGCTCCTCAATCAGATCATCCCACTCTTCTTTCTTGGCTCCTCTTTGTTGTCTTCAAACTGGGATTGGCTTCTGGCATTCATGCAATTGATTTGTTTGGAAGTTTGTGGCGATCCTAAATGGATGTTTATGAGATCTATCAGTTTCGTACTTAGGGCTCAATTTGGCCCAGTTCCATCAAGACAAAGGCCGTAATAAGTACAATACGTAAACAAGAATGTAAACTGTTTGTCCACCCTCTCTTTCTCGTTGATCAAGCTCCTATAATGATTGCACCATTACCTACAAATAGTACTAATCATCTCTTAGAGAATGGTACAGCTGTGTCAACAGAGCCTAGTTGGGATTTCCCTTATCTTCTAGAATCAGAAAAGAGAGTTTTATGGCAATCCATTTTGCAACTAGATTATGATGACTGCCCAGCCAGGCGTAGGGAGTGTCTGAAAGTAAGAAGAAAATCCGTAGGCTACCAAGAGGCATTATTGCCTTCATTTACTGCTAGAAGAATCCAAGAATTAGATCTATGGATAAACATCTCTGACTATTCTGGCGGAGGCTTGAATATGGATGTCATTGTTAGAGCTACTCCACTCAGAGTGATATTCTCCGTTTGACTTAGTCCATAGCTTTAGAACATTGTAAGTTGTCCATTAGGATCTCGACTAAGCCTCACTTGATGTAGCCTTTGTCTTCAATAAATAGATATACCCAACAACCGACTACTTAGGTACAATATCAAGGCTAGCAAGATTATTTGCGCAGCTTCTGCTCGACGATGTCCAACCCAGTCATCTTCTTAATCTGCGCGTCCATGAACCCGTGTGGGAAAAGGGTCCCAATACGTGCCATTCTCGCCTGCGCGCCCCTCCAGATGATTGCAGACGGCTTCTTCTTCAGCAAATCTTGCACCACTTCTCCAGCCCATTGCTCAGGAGGCATGCCCACATTGCTCATGTTGTCAAACCTCATGGCGCCCTCGACAGCCTCTCTTGCAGGCTGATAAATCGACCCGCTGGGCAGTGTGACTGGTGTGAACTCTTTCTGATTTTGGATCATGTTTGTGGACACGGCGCCCGTCTTGAGTTCGATAACGGTTACACCGAATGGCTCCAGCTCCAAGCGAAGGGAGTCTGAGAAGATGGCCATTGCGGCTTTGGAGGCGTTGTATGCGGACTGGAACGGCACGGCCATGGTGGACACAATAGAGGTCTGATTGACAACCATTCCCTTGGATTTGAGCAACAAGGGCAGAAAAGCTTGCGTGACAGCGAGCTGGGCCCACACGTTGCTCTCAAAAACCTTCTTGGTTTCGTCAAGGGAGATGTCGGAAATCGGCATGCTGTAAGATGTGCCCGCGTTATTAACCAAGATGTCGAGTTTGGACAACTTCGAGACGCATTCGTTGATGGAATCCCGAGATAGCACGTCTAAGGTCAAGGTTTCTATGCCGAGAGCCTTGACCTTGGACATCTTTGCTGGATTCCGAGCGGTGGCATAGACGTGAAGGCCTGCATTATGGAAAGCAACTGCCAAAGCAGCTCCCATGCCTCCATCTGAGCAACCGGTGATGAGCACGGTGCGTTTGGAGTCCATTTCTTCTTCATTAATAGTAGAAACGGAATGAATACAACTTATGATGAAAAGGAATAGTCAGAGGCAGTTACAGGGGAATCTACGTTGCTTAAAAGTTGGCCATGTATCACTGACAACCAGATAATCTCAAGAAGCCCAAATATTGAGCCCTAAGTCAAGATCATCCGAAGCCGACAGCCAAATCGGGCTAAGCAAGCTTCAAAGCAGGTCGGGGAAATTTTCTCCCGACTCATTTTTGGGAAATGGACTACGATTTATCCTAACACTAGCCACAATGTTAGCAAATTTTTATATGCAGAATACTCCCTATATTATAATTCCTTAATGGCGTTGGAATACTTTAGTCTGTATTATGGTTGATAAGCTGGCGATGAGTAGTATAGTTTGGCGAATAGAGGCACGATTCTGATAGTAACTTTGATACTATTTCATTTCTTTTGCTTTCTACTTTTGCTTCTCAAAAATATTCATTGATCATCCAATTTTGATTAAATTGTAACTAAAGAATAAACTCGACCGACCAATGCAATCCGTTAACTATCATAACGGTAAGACCGTAGCCACCGGCATGTCCTAGCCCTAATAATCACCCAGGTGGTTGAGCTAGGAGCAAGTAAATAGTCTAAGCATAGCTAATTTATAGATTATTGAATGGACATATACCCCGCCCTCATAGACACGCATGCATCTAACATCACCGGGAGCCATCGATCACAACCTTGAAAGCTTATTGATCTGCGATGGCAGCAGAACCCTTCACGCCCCTTAAGGGCCACTGCACATGCAAGATCACCACGTACGAAGTTCTTGCGCCCTTTCTCTGCACAAATTGCTGTCACTGCACCTGTTGTCAACGCGAATCCGGCGCCGCCTTCGCCATAAACTGTATCATCGAAAGTTCAAACTTCCGTATCACCTCTCAGACTAAACCTATCATCACCAACCTGCCCACGGCGTCTGGCAACGGGCAGAAGATTGCTCGATGCCCAAATTGCTACGTAGTAATTGCCTGCGATTATGGCGGTGATTTCACGTGGACGACATTTGTGAAGGGGGGTACCCTGGATGATAAAAGCAAAAAGAAAGTCAAGCCAGAAGTTCACATATATACAACGACTAAATTAGGTTGGATCAACTTGACTAATGAGAAGGAAAGGGGAATACCGATCCTGGAGGCGTCCTATAAAGCGGCTCAGGTGTGGAGGAAGGATGCGTTGGAGAGATTTGAGGCGCTGAAACAAAAGATGAAGAAAGCCGAGGAAGCGAGCAAATATCCATGATCGTTTTTAGTTTTGGCCAAAAAGGCATTACTATTAAAACTAAAAAGTTGCCTGGTCCAGGGATTCGCGGTATTTAGGTATTCAATTGTGCTTGTTTTTAAGTAAATCGAAACCATGTTTCCGCTTCTGGGAAGAGGACACTGTGCAGCACATTTGCCCAATGTCGTAAGCATCTTTTCTGCCAGGTGGCATAGATTGAATGTACCTGCTTACAAGCTTATATCATAAATTCACTTTACATGGCGCACCATTGCAGTACTATCTCCTTAAGAATGCCCCGAGCTCCCTGTAGGGATTCAGGTTAGGCGACTGGAGGGTGCTCTAGATTGTCTGTTCAGGGACCTGCACTGAATTCCTCTAATGTTTATGATGTCGTTTTATTTGATACGAGCCTGTGTCTTTTCTAGGGAATCATGAGAATACCTAGGTATTGGGATTAAATAATTCGCATATTTCAAACTTAATACACATCAGACATCTTGCCTCGCATACTGTACGCCTCCACGCACGCAAGATAATGGTTGTCAGCTGCTAGGTTGATCTGTCGGTATGTGACGTTTGAGCTTTCCGTCAATGCTCCATGGGAGCAATAAGTAGTATGAGACCATCTTGTGACGGGAACGGGGATTTTCTTATTCTTCAGTAGTGCCTGATGCATATACTGCCTCACGTGCAGGAAATGAGCATAATGGAACATCAACGTCGACCAACTGTGGCCTGGCCAATCTAGATCGACTACATGAAGTGGTAGGTCCTGCACCCACTCAATGACGATTGACTTTGTAGTATCCGGTCCAGTACTGTCGTCATTACGGAGCCAGAATTCCGAAAGCTTGAGAGAATGGAAAGATTCATCGAGTTCTCTGTTATAGCATTCATGTGGCAGCCAGGCTATCAGGCCTGGCGCATGTTACGTGGGGGCTATTTCCTTCCTAATTGTACTCCGTGGTAGCTTCATAACCCTAGTGATTAGATTAGGCAAACAAGACGCAGGGAAAATCAAAGAATGGGTTTGCAATGACACCTAGAATCAGAATCCGAAGAGCTGTGAAACTGCTGCTGATGTTTGCAGAAGTATTTAGCAGACAGTCTGAGGCGGCGAGGCCTGGGGATCCTTGACGCCTTATCATATTACGCTGATGTATATGGCTTCAAAGTTCTTTTCCCCCCATCTCACGCTTTTTTCTTCCGTCTTAAAACCTCGGATCTTCTCGAGCTCAGAACTCATGGTTGACAGCGTACCTAGGTATAGTACCGTAGCCCTAACTAAGGAGCCTCTTAGTCACTGATCTTTGAACACTAGCAACCTCCCAAAGGTTTAGTACTAGGTGATTATTCGCATTATTTCAGTGATGCCCATTAGTATTTACTCTTCATAATTTACCCAAACTGACTTCCCAAGTGGATGCGTTGCTCGTATTAATCTTGGCCGTTGGTTGTGGAGGTTGGCCGTTGGCGAATAGGAGACCATATTCCGAAACAGGACTAGTGCACGTCTCTATATACTGCACGCAAAAACACCAGTCAGGCTTATCACGAAGAATGGTTCTCCTTATGGAGTGCTTGCAGGTCTTCACCTAGTAATAGAGTTTTCTCTGGCTTGATTATAAATCTGGTCATTTAACTAGCTATTATCGCCTATAAATCTCGGGTTTCATCCAAGTTCAGTTCTTGGATTTCTTCAACTTTCTAAACCCAAATCAAACACTCACTAACAAGATGAATGCTGCTGCAAAGAGACTCGTTTTGATTACTGGGGGTATGACAACTCACTAATTACGGCGTGCTTTGTTCCTCATTCCTAACTATTGTCCACGATAAAGGAACTAGTGGTATTGGCTTCGAGCTCACAGCTCAGCTTATGGCAAAGGGCACTTACCATGTCCTAATGGGCGCTCGATCAATCGAAAAAGGGAACGCTGCTCTAAAACACCTGAGTGATCGAAATCTGCCCGGCAGTGTAGAGATGCTCATGATAGATGTTACCGAAGACCATACAATCGAAAGCGCCGCAACCAAGGTGCGCCATGATCATGGCAGACTGGATATTCTCGTCAACAATGCAGCCGTGGCACCAATGAAAGACAACGGGCCATTACGCGAATTTATGCTCCTTGCCTTTGACACCAACGCAACGGGGCCTCTCATTGTGACCAACGCATTTGCGCCGCTCCTGAAGGAGTCGAAAGATTCGCCTAGGATTGTCAATATTACCAGTGGAGCGGGCTCGATTAGTTCTCGACTCAATCGGAATTCGCCAACCTATCAACTCCAGGGACACCAATATCGAGCGAGCAAATCTGCGCTCAACATGATCACTGCTTGTCAATTTGTGGAGTATGAACCGTACGGAATCAAAGTCTCGCTTTATGATCCGGGTTTTACACAGTCGAATCTCGGTCCGCATAATAAAGCAGAATTTGGAGCTAGAGAACCGGCTGACTCTGTCATGCCCTTGATTGATGTCTTGGAGGGCAAGCGAGATGACGAGTCGTTGAAAATACTGCACAACACCGGCATTTACTCGTGGTAATATTAATATTAACTTAGATACTACTTTAAAAATTTATTACGAAGCAAGGAGATATTATACTTATGATTAAGTGCCAGTTATTATTATATATATATTAGATAAAGAGTAATTAATCTCTGGCTTACTCTTGGAAATCGACTCGCAGTGTGTGGTGTTGCAAAGCTTGTTGAATTCGGATTATTTGACTCAGTCGAGATAGGCGTAAGCGGCCGCTCATCAAGCTGATCAATAACAATTTGATTATATGGGACTATCCTAGTATTGCGGAAAACGTGCATGATCGTTCTTGGCTTCAAGGTTTTTTCTTGAATGATTTTGAGAGAAGCAAGGAAGTCATTTTTGGTTAATGGACCGCAGCCTGCATGTGAGGTGGGTTAAGACGAATTTGCTATGCCAATGCTTAGAAGCATGAAAAACATCGACGTCAAGTAGCTACAAGATATGAATTTTATGAGGCAATCAAAAGAAGATAGTTATCTTCTCGCCAAAACGCATAAATTCCCACGTCAAATGTGACCCATAATCATCGCAAAGAACTAGTCGATAAACACCATGCTTTTTATACTTGGTTCGTTCGCCGGTGGAAGTGCTGTATCTAATGTCATGCGATCTCTTTGTTCACATAACCGATTTCTGAGGCCTTAATTATGCTTCCTTTTTCCGAATTACAACACGTCCGT
The DNA here is from genome assembly GCF_001907595.1 of Talaromyces atroroseus. NCBI lineage: Eukaryota > Fungi > Ascomycota > Eurotiomycetes > Eurotiales > Trichocomaceae > Talaromyces > Talaromyces atroroseus. Next base: position 254,416 of record NW_017971440.1, on the reverse strand, counting down.
CTGCTTTCTCTAATCCAAGCAATACTCATTTTTCATCATTTCCTCGCCGATACTGGTGAGTCTTGTCTCTTCTGCTCTTCGTGCCACAGCTTTGATCATTCAATTTCATACCTCACCCTCTCTTTTTAGTGGGGCCTGGCCGTCACACAATCTAGCATCTTGCGCCTCTTCGCGCTCTCCTCTCGCCTCTCTTCTTCTGTTCCTGCAGATCAAAACCACTATCGCGAGACCTCTTTCTTTTCCTTTCTTTTCAATATATCAAAATTGCACTTCCCAGACACTCCAATCTTTGTCTTATGACTCGGGAAACCCCCAATATTCACGCACAAGATGACAAAGGCTCCCTGATTTCGCCTTTACTTTGCGAGGCCACGGCTATCATCTGGATGACGTCTTCATCAAGAAGTCGTAACTGCACCAAATGCTTGTATAGCTATGATCCTTAAGAAAATTTACACTGTATGCACACCTCCAATTCTCCTTCCTTCTCTCATTGTGACGGTATACAATGGAGCTGCTTAAATAGCTCCTATTATGCATAGGTACGATTCTTCTCACATGTAGGTATAAATGTGAATCGAATTGAAATTATTTGCTCGTCAAACTGCTATGAAAGTATCGTTTAACCGAAATTCAAGCAAACTGGGCCACACTTCTGCGGGAACCTCTAAAACTACCTTCATCTAACCTTTCTGCGCCGTCGCCTTCTTTAATTGGCCTTAGCTCAACATGGTCTTCATATCTCGCGAACACACTCTGCCAGGCGAATTGAATTTTAACCCCAGTAAAGCTAGCCAGACGGGCATAGAATGAGAGTAGTCTCGGAAACTCCAATCTAGAAGCCGCTCTCAGGAGAGGAATGCATCCCATGATGATGACGAGACATTGCTCGATTCCACACCTCAGAAAACTGCTGTTGGATTTCCCAGTTATTGTTTTCATAATCGACGCAGACATGGTTAACAAATAAAGCGCCATCGAAGCAATAACTGCGAGTTTGCGACGAAGATTCCAAATGATCATCACGGGAAACAGGACATATGATAAGTCAGAGAAGCTAAATAATGCTCTCGTTATTCATCAGCCATAACAGCAATCTGCCATGAGCAACTAATATTTCTCACATTGTCCATGTCGCATACTGCGCAATTCTTGGATCCCATGCATAAGCCGTGAGCGATGGATTCCATAGCGCTTCTACTGGCGAGACCTGTACCCAAGAAAAAAAAAAAAAAAAAAACAGCAACTAAAACGGCGACAACTGACTGAAGGCTAGTAAAGACAATAAGGAACCATTTGAACCAAGTATGTAGTCCAAATAATTTGATGAGTAGAATCGTGATAGAAAGCCTGGCCACAATCGATACCGCGATAGCAGGAGTCATCACAATCCGAACCCAGAAGAGCTCGTTCATGAGTTCAGTGGCAGTCTGGTCTTGATCGTCTTTTCCCAATCCCCATCTAAAGGCTTCTGTTAGGCAAGCTTGGAAAGCCACCTGCAAGGCCTAATGAATGCCCCTGTTAGTGCATATACATGACAGTCGTGGAGGATACCTAGGTAATGTCCCATACAACGGCAAGAAGCATCAGCCAGTCCTCGATCGCCGAATACTGCGATGTCAATACTCTCTTGCGAAGGTAAAACCGAGCGGCGACGCAAAGCATCGAAATAGAGGTTAGAGTCCAGGTTACGCCGAAAGTTAATGATTCCTCGCTTGGGCTATTGGGCTCGACCAGCATTGTAGACATCTTTAGAGAATGCCTATGTTGCAGGAAATGTCAAGTTATTGGCGGATGGAATGCTTGATTTATGGACTGGGGGTACAATCTAGGCCCCTTGGAAGCTATTTCGTGAGTTACACGGCGACATGCACGCATGCATGCATGCATGCATGCATGTATCGGTTCAGCTCGAATTCGGGTTGGCAATCACTTCAGCCACTATGAAACTGCTAGTCATGTAGAGCTAGAGAACTCTGCGGACGTGCGTTGCTGCTGCATAGTAATTTGCGTAGCAAAGTAGTACAGGGGCCAAATATGCACATTTTCTGCGCTGTCAGCTCATGCCACATGGAATCTCTGGGTGCTACGAGCCAGTTAGGTGCATTTAAAATCCATAGTTACGTAGTACTACTTATCATATCAGTCAGATAAAAGAAATCGCTGGTCGATTGAGCGAGAGTTGAGACAGCCCTAAGCCTATATGTACGTAATCACTAGCGCGTCTTAAGCTTTCCGCCCCGGACTCTGCGCCGGCTTGGCGGGCGGGCGGCTTCCATCCTGAACTTGGTAAAATCTCCAACTCAACGCAACCAACAGAGTAAACGCGTCTGAAGGCCTCTTCAACCGTTATATCCAGCATGCACGACGAAACCTAAATACACGCGTTACATACAGTCTTCCAGCTACTAGTATATACACGCGGTACATGGCAGACAAGCCCGAAATCCTCGTCCACGTCGGAGCTCCCAGCGCGGCCGGCGACGATGCTAGATATCGCGCTCTCGTCGAGTCCAGTCTAGTCTTTGCGCCGGTTTCACATTACTCGGTATTTCGCATCCATGAGAGTGACAATGGAGCAGACCTTGAGGTTAGCGTGGACAACTCGCGCTCACTGTTACTGACGTCGGCACCGGCCTCGTCTTCGTCGTCGTTCGCCCGGCAATCATCATTACCACGACATGAGCAGACGATGTCTTTTAATTCTGGCGACGAGCTGTGTAGCCTCGTAACGCCGTACAACCGCGAGGAGTCTATAATTACACAAGATGCTGGAACTCTACGCCAACCAAAAGAGACGCCGCCCAACAATCTGTCTTTACATGCCGAGTCGACGGACGAAGACAGCTACCTTTCTTTCCAGCCACTAATCCCACTCAGCCATGCCCAAGACAAACCGGAGTCTTTTCAAAAAACGGCATCTATGAATGAGGAAAGCGCTGGCACTGGCACTTTCAGTAGCGAAGCAAAAACCCGTAACCCATCAATAGTCGACATTCAACTGACTCGTGATGAGCTATCTACCTGGGATACTCCTCTAGACGTGATTCCGGACTCACAAGAGAACGACTTGGCAGCAGATCAGACTATTTTAGATTACTCCGTTCAGGTTGACCGATCATTCGTTCCTGACTCTGCGCGCCAGTCGAGACACATCGAGACCAATAAAGTAGGGACGGAGGAAAGTCGTTTATCTGATATCTCGAGAATACCATCGTCTGTGCCCAGTCCGAGCCCAGAACGAACTTCAGAACGACATGTTGACTTGAATTCCGAAGCTCCACCACAAAGTCCAAGCCCTTCGCCAAACCAGCTTGACACAACCACCAGCGTACTCGGAAAAAGAAAGGCCGTCGGAAACGGCAACAATAACGCAAGCATTTCCCCTCAACAACCACCAAATGTTGCTGTCGCTTCATCATCATCATCATCATCATCCTCGCGGCTCAAAAAACGCCAAACCCTCCCCGAAGCAACCGAAACAATCTCCCTCACCACCTTACCCATCGAAATCCGCTCCCCAAACCCGCCAGTCTCCAACTCCAAATTCCGCACCCACGTCACACCAACTCTAAAAGCTCTATCAGAGCGCATGAAACACCCGTCCCGCTTCATGCCTACACAGCAAACCCGTACCCTCCAGCCTTTAGAACGGGGGTACTGGTTCATCCCATGCATCACAATCATACCCGACACTACAACCACAACTACAACCACCAACACTAATACAACTACTTCCACACAGCCCCAAACCTGGCCGCAAACATTCTTCTCGCAATTCTGGTGCTTTCTACGCGACTTTCTAACCGAAGGTCGCGCTGGCTGGGGGATATGGTGCTTACTTGAGGAATCACCAATACAATCACCACCGATTAACCTAGCCCCGACAAGCGTGGAAAACGCGAGAGTTGTGAATTTGAAACTATACACCTGGGGCGAAGTAGCAACGCATATATACCTATTACTATTCCTAGCGACGGAACGACGAATCAAAAAGATGCGGAATGTCGAGTGGCGGGATGCGAGGGACGAGGCTGTTCTAGTGATGTGATTGATATCACTGATTTGAGCAAGCTAACCAATCTTTTTTTGTATTTCTAATTTACCCAAATAGCTACATTATTTATCTATCAATGGATCTACAAGTAGATAGGAAACTTTTTTTTGCGTCGTAGTTAGTAGCATTTGTTATTGATTGATTAAATAGGCTCAACATCGCCAACTCCATCCAAACCATGATAAGAAAAGAACATATGGCATGACAAAAAGTTAAGTATAGTACAATTTTCTTAATCTTTTCCTCCCTTGTTTTCCATTCCCCACCGTGGCTAGCTGTCCGTATAGAAAATAAATATTGTTATTTGAGCAATGGATGGCCATGCGACTGGGTCATGTCATACACATAGCAGATGAAATTCGGTCATCGGCGTGAGATCATCACATCACTTTTGACGCATTAAGATTCGGTCAGGCGTAATCTTGGAATGACTAATAGTTCAATTCTCCACCTCCTGATCCCCCAACAGCATCCAAATCCTCATAGCTCTTCAAACTGCGTCCTTGCACTGCTTCGCGTGGACCCATCATCGCTTGTTGACCGCCGCCCGCATCCAGGGCACTGCCTGCTCCGGCCCCGCCTCCTCCGCTTGCACCAGCAGAGACAGCGCCGGGCGGGAGCATTGCTGCTGCAGGATGACCGGGTGGGACATAAGGTATTCCACCACCGCCGCCAGGTAAACGACCGCCGGGACCGAACATGCCTGACATACCGCGCACGGGGCTAAGACGACCCTGGTTGGAAGCATTACTGGCATTGTGTCCGGCTCGGTGATTACCACCACGGCGATCATAGGGGCCAGATCGGTTGCTATACCGTCCTCCGCTGCGGCGCATAGCGCCTGGCTGGTTGTGGGAAGACATCATGGTTCCGTCGCCGGCTACAAGACTGTTGAAACCTGGTGAATTGACGCCCATGAATCCAGGGAAGTTGCTACCGCCATGGAGGCCCGAGAAAGCATTGGAAACGCCGTTGAAATACGGCATGTTCGCGAGGTTAAAGCCACGCGGCGTGCCGGCTTGCATGTGGTTGCCGGGGAGTGGGAAATGGCCGTTGCTGTTGGCATCAGTTCGCGAAGGTGCGATGTGGGCAGGATCCAGGACGTATTCATTGACCAGCACAAGCTACTTTATGTTAGCAACAGATTAATTTAAAAAAAAAAGGAAAAAGAAAAAACAAGAATAGATGACTTACATCATTCTTGATGTTGTGGTACCACTCCTCATGACGCTTTTCCACATGCTTGCGCCAGAAATGCTCCGCCTTGAATAGCTTCGCACAATCCGGGACTTTGCATCGAAATTTGAATTCGTCTTCCTGCTTGACATGCTTGGACAGCTCCTCCTCCAAAGCTTCCTCAATAGGCTTCCCTCCAAGCTTCGAAAGATCGACGTTCTCAGGTTCTAGTATTTGGAGCAGCTTATCCTCAAAAGTCTTAACCCAGTTAAAGGCACGCTGTAGCTGTTGTTCTGCTTTGGAAAGCTTTGAAGACCGCTTTTCGTCTACCGTTGGAACCTCCTCACCGTCCTCGCTGGGCTCTTTCTTTCTAATGGGAAATGGTTGGCCCATAGCACTAGCCTTGGCAACGTGCTTGGCTTGGTTGCTGAGTCCAGACCTGGGTCGGCGCAGATGGCCACCAGGGCACTTGCGAACCAATTCATGAACAGAATCGCTTTCGAAGACGCAGAAGAAACAGAAATTATAGACCCGACGCAGGTATTCAACCATCAAATCCATCGTCTTTTTCTTCGCCAGGAAGTCCTCGTTATCTGCTTCGCCCTCATCCAAAGCTTCCACCTCCTCGCCTTCTTCAGCCTCCCCTTCATCGACATCCATGTCAACTCCATTCTTTGTCTTCGCGCTATCCGAGGTAGAAGCGGTCGGTTGTAAGAAGCCTCTTGAGCGAAGATCCTCCACCCGTGCCTCAATCTTGGCACATCCATCAACTTGGCCCATCTCTGAATCCAGCTTGCCAATAAGACGACGTGCAAGTTCAAGATCTCGTTCGATACGTTCGGGTGCAGAGAACAGATCCCACAGCGCCTTTTTCCGCGGCTGAGAGGGCGGAACATGCACACCGACATGACAAACAAAGTCTCCATTGACAGCATCATGGATAGTCTTATCATTGATCGCTTCCAGGGCTTTCTCCGCTGTCGACATCGAATGGGATCCATTGGCTGCAGTCTCCGTATCCTTCTCTTCGCCCTCCTCGTCACGGCCATCTCCCCTCTCAACAAGAGCAGATTCACGTAGGGGAGGATGCAAGATGATCCAACCCATACGATGAAATTTCTTGGACGGATTAGGATCACTCAAGCTAAGCCATCTGAAACCGCCATCTTGCTCGCCCAAATGCTCTTTACAGAATTCCTCAATCTTAACTCGACTCACGTTCGGCGCCAAAGTTTTGATGAGTAATGCAGGCTGCGACAAGGCTTCGTCACGTAGTTCCGCACCTCGTGCTGGCAAGAGATCAAGAACGCTAAGAGTCTCCCCGACTGCGGTCGCTTCACCTTCCTCTTTCTCAATAACACCGCCCGCACCATCACTCTCGCTTTTGTAGATTCCCTCCAATGTAAACTCATCAAAATAGCCAGAATCAACATCGCGTTCCCATTGATCGTAAACACCGCGTCGAAAGTCCATCAGATGCCGTCGCAAGGGGTCGCGCACCTCCGAAACGTATCTCTCTTTGAACCACTCCTCACTGCGGTGCTGCTTCACAAAGGTACGAGACATCTTCACCTGCAATTCTGCCTTATAATTATCATAAGCAGTTTGAATCAAATTCTTTTCCTTGTCTCGATCTTCGCGAGCTTCCTTTTCGCCTTTTACACGGTCTGCAGGGTGTCGACCTCCGTGTTTTGCGCGTTCCTTCTCCTCCTTGACATTCTGCTCTGCTCTCCACCACTCGGCAAACCACGTATATCCAACTTGTATGTCAAGGGACATGGGATTTGGGAGAGGATTTGTCGGGATGATCCGTTTGCCCGAGTCTTGTCCCGGGACGTACCGATCAATTATAGCGGGAGAAGGACCGCGCCGACGATCATCGCGTTCGCGAGACGCATAGTCGCGAGTTGGCGTATAATACTCGTCTCTGGAAGCACGGTTACGATCTCCCGGTTCATATCTATCAATTGCAGGGGGCGACCGCGATCGACCACGACCTGCGCCACCTCGTCGTCGGTCCTGTGAGACACCTGAAAAAAGGAGACAATTAGTTAGTTTAGATCCTATATTTCATCCTTAATGAGGTAGCCTCCCCACCTGGTGAACGACGACGGTAAGCATCTCCTCCGCGACCCCTTCCAGGTGAAGTAAAACCATCATATGAATCCATCATGATATAAATCCGCCACTAATTCTCTTGCTCCGTGTATCGCGAAAAGTCACCCCGATCTTCCTGCCCTGTTTGCGATGTGCACAAGTATCGATTCGTGCGTGTATTTTCCCCACGTATGAGGAAGAATTGGTACGGCGAGACAGGGAAGGAAATAGGAACAAAAGAAAAGCTAAGAGTCGACTTGTGAGCATTGTATTGAGTTAAAAAGTGCGGATAATGACGGCGATCAGGCAATTGAATGATTTGAGAAAGCGAAGGCAAGCCAAACAGCGATTATTAAGAAGAGTGGTGATGAGAAAAAGACAAAAAAAAGAGGTAGGCAGTATTCCATTCGAATTGGATGAACGAATAAAGAAGAGAACAGCATTATGGCCGGTCAAGTCTGCAGCATAGATCATGCGTTCGTTCGTTTTATTTTCTTCTTTCCATGAGCCAGGACCAAGGAGGATTGCGCTCGGATGTCATCGGAGGATAGACAAGAGCTTCATCTCCCTGGCGCATCCAAGGCTCCTGGAGTTTCATGGAACCGGTTCCGCAAGACACACTCAAGTAAGGCTTGATTGATGATTGCAAAGAGTCCGATATATTCGAGAGAGAAAAAAAAAAATGAAATGAAAATAGGAAAAAAGAAAGAAAAGAATAGGGCAATAAGTAAGAAGAAGAAAAAGGAAGGAGTAAGAGCAAAAAGAGACACGAAGGTAAGAGGCAGGGGTAGGCCAACAACTAACCTACACGAAAAGAACGACGAAATGTCAGGATAGAAAGTAAATAGAACGGGCGTATTCGTTGTATTCTCTGTGATCACATCTAGGTCGTCTTCCCAGTATCAGAGCAGCCAACAACAGGCAATCCCGACGAGAGCTGGAGGAGCTGTGGTTGTTCCTGGGCGGAGCTAGAGGTTGAGAGAGTCTAGTCAGGTGGCCCGAGACAGGAGGAAGGCTGAAGCAAAGCTAAGCTAAACCTGGAGACGGACATAGCGCGCTAGTCCTGAGGAGGAATAGCGGCATCATCAGCCACCGATATTATGCAGGGCTCTCTCCATGTAGTTAGTATACTGTAAACATGTTCATATATCATATATTTACTTGTTAATTTATTAACAATAACCATACATTAACCTGAATGCATGTAAGGCCAATTCGACAAATGCCATAGTGCAAAATACTATGCAAAGCAGTTCACTTCAGGTTCCTTCAATGCTACCTACCTACACATACAACACATAGATCCGAGCCGGGTGCAAGTTAAGAATGAATCAATAATTGAAGTCAGTAACTTTGACAAAGATACAAACAAATAAATATCGAAGAAAAAAATGAATATCTTGATTCCAGCACGTTGATGATGAGGGGGGAATGAAAAACACGTAATCAAACTGAGAAGTTAGAGAATAGAAAAATCGTTATGGGAAAAAGGAAGCAGGGTATGATGTATCATGTCTGTACCACCTTCTCAAAGAATCGATGGATGAATTGATTGATTCAAATACATCTATCACTGAATCAGTGTCGTACCATGTCACTTCAGCTTCAACACGTGTTGGTAGATCGAAGTGTAGTTTGTTCCCTGTTCAGTTCTGTTATTTGGCGACACCCCGTTTGTGGGTTCGCAATGCTTCGGTTCCGAAGGTACCGACTCGTTTTGACGTATGTTGTTTGTTGTATATGTTCGCCTTTTTTTTGTTCGTTTTTCTTGGCCTTGTTTTTGTTTTTACCAGTGATGGATGCCGTCTCTAATTTGCCCAACCCAGAACCCCAATGACATTTGACAAAAATGAAAAAGCAGCACAGCTCATTATATATTGCGCCGGTCGTAACAATATAGAATTCAGCAAGACTCAGGTATCATCGTTATAAGGATGATAGTCGCTTGCCGAATGGGTGAATCCCAGTTGGCGATATAATGAAAATTTGCTGCCGACGAGAGAAAACGACCAAACACGTACAAATTGGTAATCATAACAGGTAAAGATAAAGGATAAAGATAAATCAGACATTTAAATGAAGAAATAGAAAAAGAAAAATAGGAAATCAGACGAACACAGCAACAACCCTCCCAGTTCACCACCATAAACAGACATCATCAACGTAGAGACAATTGCAATTCGGCAAACACAAAACATTTAAGGACGTTACACATGACGGAAAATGCAGTGAAGGAAATCCAGAAAAAAAGGCGGGGGAAAATAATGATAAAGGAAGAAAAAAAAAAAATCTCATGTCAACGCCGCCTGCTAGAGAGTAAAAGTTCAAACGAGCCTTGAAAAAAAGTCCATGTTCAAAAGGCAGCTATTCATATGAATGGCCAAACTTATGGAACGAAGGGATAACCCTGACACTGAATTTCAGGTGGTTATAAAGTATAATACCGTCGTGTCAGATGAGGGTTGAAAGAGGACGTCGAGCTCAACCATCTTCATCCGAAGGCTCGCCAGAGTCAACATCTTCGCTTTCTTCGGCGCTCGTGCTTATTTTACTCTTCTTTGAAGGGTTGGAGTTGCCATCGTCAGCCACGCCAGACTTTCGTTTCTGTGCCGTCGAGTTGCTCTCACCGGCTGGTTTGGCCACCTCATCATCGACACTGTCTGGACCACCTTTACCCTTTTCAATTGCGGCCACTTCATCGGCTGTCAAGAACCTTCCACCAGGACCACGAGGCCGTCGCATGGCATGGTTGTGTCGTGACTCATGCAAGTATGGCTTGCGACCTTTCGAAGTGAGCCGTAATTGCTCCTCGAGCTTCTGTCGCGCAACTCGTCGCTTGAGAATCCGGTGGAACTGTTTCGCGTTGACATACAGAGGTGATTCCTCTTGTGTGCCGCCTGCGACTGGTTCGGCGTTCGGCGGAGCCTGTTGTACTTGAGGTTGAGGAGGAGGCATGGTTGGAGGAACACCGGGGCGACCTACGTGATTGATGACTGGTTGCGCATTGGGCAAATGTGGACTACCAACATGGCTCATCCGTCGATTTTGCTGCATCTGAGCATTCTGTGACAGCTGCACCTGAGGTGGCATAGAGGGGATCTGGCCAGATACCTGCGTAGGTGATCGGGGATTTCGCTCGTTCTTTACTTGTACACCAGCCATGCGTGGTGACCCACGCGGGCCTGGCGCCATTTGTCCCGCCATTTGATCCTGAGGTATGGGGTAGAACTGGCCCGAGGCGGCCGCGGTGGCCATGGCGGCTGCTTGCGTGGGTGAAATTCCGTAGGGAGGCTGCATCGACGTTGTGACACCGTATGGTTGCGCAAAATTCATTTGTTGATGGACGGCGCCCGGTGCATTTTGGGACTGCTGATAGTGGCCCTGGCCAGGCAGAATCGGAGACGCTTGGTGGTTCTGGGGGATGTGCGCCTGTGGATTTGTGGGAGAAGTCAACGACCCGGCGTTCTGGGCGTTTTGATACGCGCCGGCCATGTGCGATGGAGCGTGAGGGTGCTGGCCATGCGGTTGCTGGTATTGCGGAGAGTATTCCATTTTGTATAGTTTCTGGAGGTGTGTTTGTATTGCTATGTTATGACGATAGCGCTATCGGCGCACTCCGTCGCACACGAAGTGCTCTGAACCGCGATATGGCTTAAGAGCACGTCGTGAATGCGATCGGTAGAAAACCAATCACGGCGATAGGCGTACAAAACAAAACGGTATCAATGCGAAAGGGGAGTAGCCGCTCGTCTCTAGGCGGCGATTCTTCGCGATGGTACTGGATGTGAGTTTGCGCGACGTGAGACGGAAATTCAGAGGCGTTAGGCGTTTTAAGCCAAATGATTCGATAAACTACCGACGATGTCTGCAGCCGCCAGGATTCGCGTCAGCACCGACTGCATCACTGGATGGTCACTGGACCTTGGGGTGTGGGACGGCCGGGCACGCGGGGCAAAGCAAAACATGCAATGACGCCAGCGCCGTTGATGGAACAACGTACCTTTCAGACTCCTTTCTTTTGTCTTTGTGTTTTTTTTTTTCCTTTTTTTCTTTTTTGTCAAAGACTTGTTCTTTCAAGTCTCGCTGATACGTACAACGTTGCCTCGACACGGTTATTATTATTTTTTTAATTTCCAGATGACCGACGAAACGCTACTCTGGCACAGCTGGTCAAGGGAGGGGGGACAGAATCAATTCCTTTCCCGATACAACGGAATGAGACGTGGTTGGGCGCTGATGCAGACGGACCAGGTTTAACGACACCAAGCAAACGATGCGTTGTCGGTGGAAGGTGGTCTGTCACCAAGGCGAGCTGTTCGTGGCGCAGGCGCTGTCAATATGCCTGCGCAAGGCGACAAAGAGCCTAACCCCGTTGGAGAAGCCGCGTGCTCACTGAGACGCGATGAGGCGGTGTTAAGAGCCTGAGGTATCCAGGCGCGAAAAAGCAGGAGTATGCGACGCGGAAGCAACTAAGACTACGACGGATTTGTCAGTCCAAGCAACTCGCGACCGCTGGATTACCCGGCGAAATGACATGAGGGGCTTTGGCAGTGAACAGCTGAAGTGGGGATTGGCTGGAAGAAGAAGGGCAAACAAGGGCAGTTAGGCAGTTGGAGAGAGAGAGAGAGAGAGAGATCGGGCTGTGGCATGGGCTGCTGGGTGGAGGAATACATGTATGCGTTGGCAGACGCGGGAGCTTGCTGCACTTGCAGGCAGAGGACATACCTTGTCGATCCGCGTGGGCAAGGGTGGTAATGCGTGCAAGGCGACTCGCGAATTGCTCGTCACAGCAGCGCAACTCGATCTGAAAGACAGTTGTTTAGCAACCAACAATGCCAGAACCAAAGAATTGGCGCACATGTCAACATCGAGATGGGATGCTTGACGCGCCGAATGTTCGCGCGGGTCGCAGAATGGGGCATAGCTTACCAGAAAAGCTTGGCGGTCCAACGCGCACGATCAAAGTCACGTTGCCTGAAAACTTGGAAGTTGAATGGAGGAGAAGGGTTGGCCAGTCAGACTGTGGGCGTGCGATTATTAGATAAGATGCGTTATTTCCTGGCAGGTTTCGGTGTGGGTGGGCGAGGAAGGAAAGGGAGGGGGATGCAGAGAGGAAAGATTTGTCATGTATTGTCAGAAAACAATGAGGTCAATGGGGGCGGGCGGGGAACACGCGTGTAATGTATGTACCAGGCGTGTAATGTGCTTGTAATGCGCCAGGGAGGGTCGCGGCACGGCGGCCTCTGTTGTTGGGCGCTGCCGGGTAATTGCCCGAACAGGCCAAGCGCCAGGCAGAGGCCTTAGTCAGCTCCAGCCTGAGGCGCTCAAAGCAGACCCGGTGGATTCCGCGCGCTCTACGGCCGTCCGCAACCACCACAGCCGCAGACCGCCCGGATCGCGCTGCCATTGGCTGCGTGGCGTTTCGCGCCCGCAAGCGGACCTCGCCGTGGAAGCAGGATGGAGTATGGATGTATGGGATATGCATGGGCAGAGACAGGGAAGAGGCTGTCGCACATGCAGAAGACGAACAACGAATTCGTCGGCATGGGCGGGCTGGTGATTGGTGTAACAGGACTGAAAAAATCCAGGGCTTACCTGCAACGCTGATTTGCTCGCCGGGCAGTAAATGATGATGTTGCTGGCTGGCCAGACGGCAACAAATCACAATGTATTTCGCTGATTCAGAGCGATTTCAGAAAACAAGTAGCAAGGGAGGGGGGGAGGGCCAATCAGCTGGTGATCGGTCAAGCAATCAGAAGAGAGAAGCGCAGTTAGCGCGCGATGGACGAGATCCTTGATTGGAAGCGCGGTGGATAGGCCAAGGTGAAGTCCAATCGAGAGAGGAGGATTGGAGAGGAGAAGAAAAATCCAAGGGATAAATAAAAATGATAGGGTGGGAGCAGACTGCCACACAGAGCGCAAGGAGCAGCGAGGTTGACGACCAACGAGAGAGAAAAAGAGCGGGCGATGGGGCATTTGTATTGCCGCTGACTGGGCCAAATTTTTTATTGCGTATTGCTCGTGCTGCGTGTGTGTACCGCGCTAGTCACGCCCGCTACCCACCCAGCCTCGAGTGGCGTAACTTACCGTATGCGCCTGTATTCGCGCGTAAACTATGTGATCAGACCCCATCACGCATTAGGACGGCGCACTATATGTGGCATATTATGCATTCATATTTTCTGCTTATGTCTCGTCCAGCGATTCGCCGGATGGACCGAGCAGGATTTATGTATTTACTTTTATAACGAAGCAGAATCTGACGTGTATAGTACCGCACACAATACAGTCTCGTGAATTCCTTGGCTTGGAACATCCACGTTCTGCATCCCGTCCGTATATACGCGTCGAAGTTCGAATAACTACACTTCAGTGCCATGCAATAATTTACTAGATATTGAATAGTGCATCAGGATTTCAAATACTAGCTACTAGCTACATTGTGCCATGAACCCGGTTTATTCGGGATGGATTTGCCAGGTAGGCGCCTAACTACTGTATCCAGGTTGAAAACTGAGCCTAAGTGTGAATGGCACAGGTATCTGCATATATTTTCGATATCACACACTTAGCACAGATCTACGCCTCTTGGCTCTATCCATCGCTTGATGGCAGTGTTGAAACACGCAGGATAGTAACTAAATAGACCCTGGACAGATGCCATATGGATCCTTGACCGCTTTATCCATAACAAGGATCCGGCCTCGGCTTGACCGCCAGTCACGTTCAACTTTCATACAGTGTACGAAGAAGTACAAGAAAAAAAACAATCTAGAGTCGGTGTAGCTAATTCGCTAGGGAGCTTGCAATGCCCAGGAACATGATATCAGTTCCCTTTTTTTTTTTTTTCTTGCATATCTTCTTCCGGCATGGCTTCAGTGGTAGTAGACAGGGTTGAGCCTGTAAAGAGTGTTATTCGCCGGTGAGTCGTAAAAATGTGCCTCTGACATCTGTAAATTTCAAAGCGGTAACCTAACTAGAGTCTAACAAGGTCCACGACGAATCAAAACCGGAGCGCATTGTTTACTTTTCACTAGATCGGTATCGCCGACGGCTGTCTCTGACGCTTATCACCGGCATCTCTTTTAAGAGGTACACTAGACTAGCTGAAGGCTCGAACAAGCGCTGCCACCAGAGCTGTCTTCAAGAACGTAATCGATGCAGCCAATCGGCGCTTCTCCTGGAGTACTTTCACTCAAACTTCAACGAGATGCTGAAGCAATGGTCTCTGTGAATGTCACGGGTGGTTTTTGCTGAGCGTTATCATTGCGTGTCATTCGATGCAGGCAGGCAGGCAGGCAGCGGTCGACGCGAGGGAGAACGACAAAATAAGCCGGCACGTGATGCGATGGCAGCTCCTTCCTGTTGCACATCGGGCCTTCCTGACAAACCACCCGCGCATCATCTACATCGTCTACATGTGCAATGCTTACATTCCCTTGTCCGTATCACTCCGCTCAGGAATTCTGCTGTCTGCGCCAGATCATGCGCTGCGTTGCTTGCCTTATCGTTGGGCAGGCCAGAGTTATGCTAGTTTATACGTCCGGCGGTGCATATTAGCACTGATCTACAGTCTGAATGATCCTAGGAACGTCGCCACGATGTTACCATGTCAAAGGCCATACCCGAAGACATCGAGTCGTCTCGCGAATAACATTGTCAGCCATCAGCCTAAGTTCCAAGCTCAAACTTGTTTCATGTCTATCATCCAAGCAATCCGAGGCAGCAATCTCTTTGTATCCTTCTTCCAAGTTCCCAAAAAAAAGTTGGCAGCATTTCCGCACGGCGAGCCTTGACGGATCAATTGGCCACAGAACTTGACACGAATCACACTAATCAAGCGGATTTGGACGAATGAACCTCGTCATGTGGTTGAACAGATGTCAAGGAGGCTGTGATAAGCTGGCAGCTGAAACATGCGAGCAATAGGAGTTGACAGCGGCCACTATATTATAACGAAAGCCGACGATTTGCCACATGCATGGACATTCTAAGCTCCAATCATATCTCTATGGATATATCCACTCGTCTTGAAACGGTATTACTCTTTACAATAGCTTCGTCTGGGTTTGGTAATCACCAATCGGGGAATAGCAAGAGCCCTCGGTTCAGTATTATAATACATACTGCATTACCCGACGTTGTATAACGTCGAGTAAAACAGCTAATCGTCTGTTTAGGGGGTTTTCTGTGATAATGACAGCGGATACTAGCGTGACTCGTCTTCGTCATGGTTCAGATTTGTGCCCCCATGACTCGGTTATAGTTTGACCAGGATTGCCATTGACTGGAATTGGGAAACCCTCCATACTCCATATGGCGTGTTATTCGGGAGCTATGATGGTCATTCCAGCAAGATCTCCCTAAAATACAGAGGACATACTTCGTTTCGAAGAATGAGGCACAGCCAGGCCCATCAACCCGATCCAATCAGATGATACGACATATTCCTTGACCTTGATAGGATGAACACAGCGATAATTAGATTTCGATAATCATTACATTATCCGCCATACGAGATAGGGTGAATACATGCGGATATTTCGGAGTTATTCACATATCTTCGCGTTTCAGGGGTACCTAGGCTAGGATCCCTTGGACAGCATGCAGGCAGCAGCTCGTTATTTGCGACTCTGATCTTTCAATTTTACAGTTTATCTGGTACGATCAATAGGCTTCAGCTTCTATGTGCAATTCAAGAATTCCGTCTTTTGGCATAATCCAGATCAGCTGATAGATCTCTCATGCGGGTGTGCGCCACTCTGTTTATTGCACCTACCTTAGTCTCGACGATACCAGCTTAGACAATACAGGCATACCCTTTTCCAAATAGTTAGATGCATGAGATAGGATGTACATACTCACCGATTGAAAGTGTACAGTGAGTTTCATCGTCAAAATCTGGCAAATCATATACCATAAACCTCCCACATTGCTG
Organism: Talaromyces atroroseus; assembly: GCF_001907595.1. Taxonomy (NCBI): domain Eukaryota; kingdom Fungi; phylum Ascomycota; class Eurotiomycetes; order Eurotiales; family Trichocomaceae; genus Talaromyces; species Talaromyces atroroseus. The sequence goes on along the minus strand of NW_017971440.1, from coordinate 238,148 downwards.
GAAAGAGGTCGAACTCCGAGGGCGAGAAAAAACAGAGAAACAAAAGAAACTGTCCCCCAATCCTCCTAGATGGTCGACCCTTTTATAAATACACATTAGGCACCCAAGTACGACTACGCAGTAAGCAGCAACCCAAAACAAGTGGGTACATGTCCAACGTTAACGTGCCCGAAATAACCCACAATTCATCAATGTTACCTCCATCTAATGCATCCATGATTGTCAGATGTTCCCCCCGAGGTGACTCCTATATAAAGATCGAACGCCATCCTGCTTTCCACAGATGCATATTTAACATTGTTGTTGGGTACAAACTAGCAGCCGTGCCAGGTCATTCATGCAGCCAGCTAGGCTTGTTAGAGATGTAGTCGGTAGCGGACTTATGTCATTGTGCGCAGTTAATATTTAACTAGTTTATTATAGTGATAATAGGATTCATTTATTTTGTCTAAATACCTACGTATGTTTTATTCTAACCCTAATACACCAACTCACGACCATTATATGCGCAACTGTTTCGGTCTGTTGGATCAGTCAGGTATATATCTTGTATATAGTTTTTAAATTGGAATAATGCCAATCATACTTTTTTCTAAATCACATTCTAATCTCCAAGCAGGCTTCTACTAATTTCCGGGGGCATACCCCCGAGCTACACATAGTTCCTTGAAAAAGGAAGCTTCCCTCTTCATAAGCACAGTAGGAGCGTCAAACTCGACAAGTTCACCTTCTCTAAAGACGGCCACTCGATCGAAGCCAAGAATGCTCTCTATCCAATGCGAGATCGCGATGATAGTATGGTTTTGAAATCGCTGGCGAATTACATTCTGTACCATGGCGTCGATCTCCGAATCGAGACTTGCGTATGTTAGTTAGCTATGAACATTTCTAAATCAAACTATTATAACTAACGTTATATATATAAGACTCACCTGCTTGTAGGTTCATCCATTAAGAGAATCCTCTTTTCCGGATGTAGCAGGGCTCGTGCAAGAGCAAAAAGTTGCTTTTGCCCATGACTGAGAAGATCGGGTTTCATCTCCGCTTCTAACCCGCCCAAAGACTCGATTACTGTCCACAAATGCACATCCTAAAGGGCCCGAATCATCATCATCTCATCAGTAGATTGATTCTCATAAGGGCCAAGATTGAAGCGAATTGACCCTGGGAGGAAGAAAGATTCCTGTGCAATGATGTTTAGTCGCGTCCTTAGGGCATTCCGTGACATGCCTCCAATATCAAGCCCATCAACCAAGATACGCCCAGACCGAAGTTCAATCATGCGAAGTAAGGCAAGGAGGAAAGATGATTTTCCACTGTTCCAAGGTCAGTATTGTAACTTTGTCGTAGATTATACATTTATCGGCCAAATATACATACCTTCCAGTGTTTCTCCGGGCTGGATGACCATGTTGACATTCTTCAAGATGTCAACACCGGTGTTGAGACTTTTTGATCGTCAGCTTCCACCTACGTAAATCGTCTTGTCGTTAAGGACCCAACGTCCACTTACTGGTATGAGGCTGTCAGGTTCATTATCTCCAGCTTCCCATGTGTCGGCCAATTCGTTGGCGGCAATTCTTTCTCATCCAGTCTCTCTTCCGGGGTGATGCTGTATTCCAATTCTCGAACTCTGGACACCCCTCCAATAGAAGTCTCAGAAAGAGACCAGCAGAATATGATGGATCTCAACGTAGCATTGAACGATATAAGATTGACTAGTCCAGCGCCCATGAATCCAGAGTTCGATTTAACCTTGAAAGCCAAGGTAACAACGACTACTGCTAGGATCGCAGTGATGATGTCGAGCACAAAGAAAAGCCATTGCTGGATCATGAAGAGCAAATAAAAGGGCCGTTGAGAGCTGTCTAGGCGCTGGTAGCATCGATCCATGCATGCTACACGCCAGCCGAAAGGACGGATAGTGGAAATTCCGGCGACTGTTTCAAGGAAATGGGTGCTGCGCATGACTTCTCGGTCAGTAATTGTCAGACAGTGAAGGAAGCACGAATCGTGAGAAACATACTATAGCGGGCTTCTTGTCTCAAGGTCCAAAAGCCTCAAGCGCTTGGATGTCCGAAGGTAGAATCTCTGCACCGCGATGAACACCGCAATGATGAAAGGGAATGATATCGCAGCGAATGGTGCAGCAAGCGCGATATGAATCACTTGGCCTATGGCAGTGGCAACGCTCATGATCAGATTCATAAAGGCCCGAGGCAGTTCCCCATCAATCAACTGCATATCCTGCGAAACCCGATTCGTTGTGTGGCCAGTGTCCGTCTTAGTAAAAGAATGCAAGCCCCGCTGACATGACTGCCTTCAGAGCTGACTCGTGAAGACTAATTCCAGAACTGACTGCAATCCTCTCCACGGTGTGATAGAAGAAAGCAGCGACGGAGAGCCAACCGAGTGCTTGTAATGCAGCATATATTCCAAAATATTTACCGTTGTGAACTGGGCCTTGAACCTCTGCATCCGTCCACCACGTCAGCCACACTGAGGGAAAGCTCGTAAAAAAGCTGAGGGAAATGGCTAATATGAAAAGAATGATAATGTTGCGAGTTCCCACGGCGTCAATATAGAACTTGTATACTGTGAGATCTCCAGGGTTGTGTGCTGAGTTGAAGGCAGAGTCAGATTTGGAGGAACGCCTCTCAATTTCGCAGGATTGGTTCTGGTGGAGGTCCTTCGATTTTTGACATGGGCTGTATACTATCATCGATTTGCGCCATGAAAGATCGAAGATTATCTGATCTTGAATATAGATCATTGTAAGTCCCCTGGTGAACCTGGCCATTCTCGATAACAATAATGTTATCTGCCATTGAAAGAAACCTAGTACCATGTGTAAACAGCACAGCTACTGTCCCCTGCATCTGTAGAAACCCACCAGCGCCGAAGGGCTTCTCAAAAATCAGCTTCTCGGCGGAGCTGTCCATGCCACTAAATACGTCGTCAAAGAGTATGATTTTCTTCCGAGCATACACCGCACGTGCCATTGCAACTCTTTGCTTTTGGCCACCACTGAGAGATATGCCATTGCTACCAACCAGGGTATCGTCTCCATCAGGAAGGCCCTTGATGTCGTCTTCTAGACCAACGGCAGTTATGGTAGAGTTGTACCATGAGGCACCATAGCTTGAGAATGCGGTGATGTTTTCACGTACTGATGCGTTGAAAAGAAAAGCCTGTTGGTTGCAGACGGCTATATCAGGAGATGTACCGACGTGTACACTGCCAGAGACGATTTGTGCCTCACACAGAAGCGCCTTGCAGAGAGTGGTTTTGCCACTGGCATTTGGCCCAATAACAATGGAAAGTTTCGATTTTGGGATCTTGATGTCCACATTTTGAAGAATAGGGTCATGATCAGGCCATGCAAGCGTTGCTTTATGGACCACAGAGTCATAATTTTCGCTGTTAGTTTCACTAAAGGTACTTATCCCAGTCTTCCTGTTGCGCAGCTCGAATGAATCTCCAACTCTGGGGAAATCAGCAACGATATTGGAAGTCTTGAATTGTTGCACAGTCTTGTTAATGTGCAAGAAGACGCGAGAATCATGCTGAGGGGACAACTCGAGAAACTTTTCGACACGCTTCAGGCACCTCCGTGCACCAATCATCAGAGGAACAAGTTGAAAAAACATGGAGAATGGCGTTGATATGAGAGCCAGCAATGACAACGACAAGAATGCACGTGTCATACTCAACCCATCATCTGATTTCTGGCCCGTGGCGATGAATACTCCATACGAAGCAACTGGCGAGAGATATTGGGGAGCGAAAGCTTTGGTCGAGGTCAGCAGCTTTCCAACTACTTTCCATTTCCAGGCGGCCAAAAATAACGTCATTAACACAAGAATGTGACGAGGACATTTCTTTTCTTCCAGGAAGCCCTCTGTTGAGTTAGTTTCCCTTGGTGAAGTGCTGTTAATATGCAAGGTGGATTAGAGACAAAGAACGCGCGATTTTTTTAATTGCTTCAGACTAACACTGGATTAGTCCCACTGAGATAAGGCCCCCTGTAGTCTAACTACCAATAAGAGGTTACTTACCTATGCAAGAACCGTTAACTTATTGAGATAACAATCTTGAAGGCTCTACGAATCACCGCTTTATGGCTCCTGTCTTGTCGGTAGAATAAGGAGTCGGAAATTACCCAGTTGGGTCGATTAGGGCTAACTACTAGTTGTATAACCCTAGTTAACATCCTCTCCAGCCATGCTTAACCTCGCTCTTTCTAGACTTCGAGCATGGATTGAATTGTGCATAAATATATGTACATACACAGACAACAAGATAGCCGTTTCTCAATCGATCGGGTTGGTTAGGACCCTTGCAAAAAGAGATTCGGAGGCGTTCGAACAGCAACTAGCTGTCGAATGCTCGTTACTTTAGACGTTTACTATACGAATTCTATTCCCAGGCAATATAGCGATTTCTAGCTACCATCCTTTAAATTCGTCAGATCATCGACTGTTGAGGAACGGATGCTCCATCAACTCCCGCGCCGTTTTTCGCTCCTCAGGCAGTCATGTGAGCATGTTTCTGATAAACGACAAGAACGCTTCCTTTTCATGCTTTTCTAAAGATGGAAGTGTGTCTTCGAGGGTTCGAGTCGGTATTAGGTCGTCGTGGAGGAACTTGCCTGTCATCATACACGCAAAATAAGTGTAAATACAATATAGAATATAATCATACCGCGAACGAGCGAGTTGGTTAAGACTCCTACCTTCGTCATCAAAGAATGGACCTCCAAAATACTCCCTATTGTTCTTGAAGATTTTGCCCCTCTCATCTGTGATGGCTGGAGACCACTCGATGCGTGACATAGAACTCGACATTACGAGCAACTTCTTTGGCGGTGGGCCAAGCAGTGCTATCATTTCCGCGAGATGTGCTTTCGAATCATAATTTCCTTCTGCATCTTGCACCTGAGTGAATAATTCGGTACCTTCGATCATATTCCATGCCTGTTTCATTATGTTACTATATATATATATATGTCTGTATTGTTGCGTGCCGGATAAGATATATGTTTTACCATAACCCCCAGATTCCATATATCAGCAGTAAAACTCCACCCGCAACCAAGCACAACTTCTGGTGCACGATAATAATCAGGTTGTATAGGACGAGTCCCAAGTTCAACAGAGTCATCGTGACCGCTGTTGCCAAGTGAAGTAGCTGCGCCAAGATCGGTGATTTGGGGATACATATTACCCAGTCCACTCGGATCAAGAGGTCCGAAGTTGTTGTGGCAGCGATAGACGACGCGTCCTGTGATTAGATCGGGTTTGTATTGCATAGACTGAGTGGCCTGCTCTCTGACGAATTTGGAAAGGATGGTTTTGTTTTCGGGAGTTATGAGGACCTTATCGAGTTTTAAGTCTGGAAGCATATATTAGTCTCTTTATTTACTCCCAGTGTAGCTGCGGAGTACGGTTGATTGATTATTACCTACCAGTATGCACAATCTTGCATTCAGAGTGCAGGAAATCAAGGCCAGCCAGAAGAATAAGGATATACCCTTTCGCCATCGACAGCGGGAACCTCTCCGTCTCGAAGCGTCTTTGGAAAACCCATAGAGGCTCTCGTGCAGCTTCATAGGCTAAGCATAGATGTTTTCCGATGGGGCCAGTCACCTCAAAGCTGTCAAAACAATTGCGGACGACCGGGCGTCCGCAGTGCGAAGCGGTTTGTTACATGAACTATATCCGCAGTTATAGATGAAAGAAAGAAAAAAAAAGAGAGAAAAGACAAAAAGAAGCAGGAGTGCATGCCTAGCTACATCTCGTGCGAGCCACACCGTTGAACCCGCACCCCATCCAATTTTAACCAGCAATTGATAATGATCGGAAAGGACTTCGCCTGGTTTCGCTGGATAATAGTGTTTAGGATTGTAACCAGGGCTGGCCTCCTCATCTACGAGTTCGTGAAATTCAGAGAGAAGATTGGGATATATTATGGTCTCTTTTGCATAGCTAAATCCGTGCAATGCCTACGATGATGTCGTGGTTGTGACAGTAATTGGCGGTTGCAGAAGGAGTTATACGGCGTCACTCCCGCCGCTCAGGCCCACTCTTACGCCCGAAGAGCACAAAGGGTACATATAAGGGAGCATGACGTCCTTTCTTCGGATGAGTTTACACGGCAACAATAAACATTCAAGACAAGCCATGGCGCCCTTCAAATCCATCTTCCAGCCCTCCGCAGCAGCGCCCAAAAGCCTCGTTTTTCAACAAAGCGCAGGCGTGGTACGTGTACACACATATCCATGTTCTCTCGAGCTGCTGCTGACAGTTTGACAGTATCTCCGTGACCAGTTTCCGCTGTCAACATGGCTCCTCCTCGGTGCCTCTCTGCAAGCCCTAATTTCAATCCTTCTCCCAAAGACGGCAATCTACCTGTCTACCTGCCTATTCGCGATACTGGCCTACTACTTGGCAAACACCATGTTGCAAGTGTACGGCGTCATTCCCAATCCCGAAATGGCCAGAGTTATCCCCGGCAAGGCCAGCGTACAGCTGCCTGATCTGCATGGCAATATGCCGTCGACGGAGCCGACCAAAGAGAGTGTCGTTGTGATGTTTCTTAGTTCCAAATCAAACCAGTACGTACTTGCAATCATGTAAAAAAAGCATACGCTCTCCAATTAACCCCGCTTCGCAGCCCGCTACGGATGCTAGCCCCAGGTTTCAAAGAGGTCGGTGATTATTTCCAAGACATGATGCAGTCGCTCGATAACCCTGAGGGCCGTGAGAAATATGGCTTCCTCGGAATGAGCTCGTACCTAGGCAGCCAGTCCGCATCTTCCAACGAGTTATTGTCCATCAGCTACTGGCGCAACATCGAGGGAATCCATGCCTTTGCTGAGAGCCCCGTCCACCGAGTGGCCTGGGATTACTGGAACCAAACAGTCAAGAAGCATCCGTATCTCCTTATTAGCCATGAGATTTACAGGGCCGAGGGAACTCAGCATGAGAATATATATATTAATGCGCCGCCTACTTTGATTGGTATGTTTTCTTTTCTCCTTTCTCTCTGTGTGCGGGTAATGGATGCTGATAGAGACTCAATCAAGGTGGTACCGCATTCCCAGTTAAAACAAAACAAGAGCAGGAGTGGCTGAATCCCCTCGTTGAAGCCAACAAGGGTGTTTTGGCGACGAGTAATGGAAGATTGGGACGTCGACCTGCCCATAAATGAGCTACAGTTTAGTGGTACTTTATCGCATTTTTGTCTGAGAACCCTTTACGATATAATGACTGGCAGGCGTCTACCGCTTCCTTGCTTCGTATTACCTTGTTGCCATTGTATATGTATTTCACAATCATTTCTTAGGACTTAATTCTGAATTGCCTACTCGAAGTACGTGGGTACCTCTCTCTCTATATATCCGTAGTTTCCGGTATATCATACCCGACTAGTTTTTATATATATATATATATATGACCCTATAGGTATTACACCAATTCTATCTTCATTCTGTACTAGATAGTACTTTTCGTCTTTAGACCCCTATGCGTCTACACAAGCCCAGGCACTGCGTGTATACTTCAACATGCAAATGTAAACAAACGATATGATTCGCCGCGGACCGAAATGAAAGGCGAGTGGATGCCGCTAAGCCGCATCTGGCTGGGGACGGGGGTGGCTCATTATTTCGCCGTTCCTGAGCGGAAAGGCAACCAAGGATCGAAGAATCTCCTGCTCCATAAACGACGCATTTCATCATTGCAGCGCAGCTGGTTGCGACAACCCGGTAATTTCATATATCAAAACCCAGAAGAGACCTCGCATACGGCAGGACTGTCCTGCCACTTACCGCCGAGGCGTCCTACGCCCACTCGACGCGACCCTTTTTTTTTTCCCCCCGGTGCATGACAGCTACCCTGGCGGAGTCTACCACAGTGCTGAAACAATCGACATATAGAAGAGACGAATTATTCGCGGCCACCTGTTCGTCTTATCTGGCCGTACGTACTATTGTATTGGCATATCTACGCGACGCCCGGCTTCCGGGAGAGACGCCGAGTCTCAACTGTCTGCGTCTCTGGAGGTGACTTGAGTGCATGGAAAACGTATCGCATTCATAATGGCTCCAGCCGGCGGTGGAAATATCAAGGTGGTGGTGCGAGTGCGGCCGTTTAACAGTCGAGGCAAGTTATAAAAAGCCCCATCGAGTGATTGATTGACTACGTGCAAAAAGCTAACGTCAACGGCGTCGTCACTAGAAAACGAGCGCAATGCAAAATGCATCGTACAAATGAAAGGGAACCAGACGGTTCTCACACCGCCCCCCGGTGCCGAAGAGAAGATGCGCAAAGGTGGCATGAAGGGTACGCCGGACGGTCCGAAGACGTTTGCGTTCGATAGATCATACTGGTCGTTTGACAAGAGTGCCCCCAATTATGCCGGACAGGAGAATCTCTTTGCAGACCTGGGTGTCCCGCTTCTCGACAATGCCTTTCAGGGCTATAACAATTGTATCTTTGCCTACGGTCAGACGGGTTCGGGAAAGTCGTACTCGATGATGGGCTACGGCAAAGAGCATGGTGTTATCCCGAAAATTTGCCAGGACATGTTCAAGCGGATTGCTACGATACAGGAAGACAAGAATTTGAACTGTACAGTGGAAGTCTCATACCTGGAAATCTATAATGAACGTGTCCGCGATCTGCTCAATCCAGCCACCAAAGGCAATCTTAAAGTTCGCGAGCATCCGTCAACTGGTCCATATGTCGAGGATCTGGCAAAGCTTGTCGTGCGCTCTTTCCAAGAGATCGAGAATCTCATGGACGAAGGTAACAAAGCCAGAACGGTCGCCGCGACCAACATGAACGAAACCTCCAGTCGATCGCACGCCGTGTTTACTCTCACTTTAACGCAGAAACGACACGATGCAGAGACGACGATGGACACAGAAAAGGTTGCCAAAATCAGTCTGGTTGATTTGGCTGGTTCTGAGAGAGCGACGTCTACAGGTGCAACCGGTGCTCGACTGAAGGAAGGAGCGGAAATCAATCGTTCTCTTTCAACTCTCGGCCGTGTTATTGCAGCTCTCGCAGATCTTTCGTCGGGCAAGGGCAAGAAAGGGACATTGGTTCCATATCGTGATTCCGTATTGACGTGGCTGCTCAAGGATTCCCTCGGAGGAAATTCGATGACCGCCATGATTGCAGCTATCTCTCCGGCAGACATTAATTTCGAGGAGACTCTGAGCACATTGAGATATGCAGACTCGGCAAAACGGATCAAGAATCATGCTGTGGTCAACGAAGACCCCAACGCTCGCATGATCCGTGAACTGAAAGAAGAACTGGCTCAACTGAGAAGCAAGCTTGGTGGCGGTGCAGGTTCAATAGCGTCAGGTGGTGGCTCGGGAGTTCCAATGGAGGAATCTTACCCCCCTGATACACCTTTAGACCAGCAGATGGTGTCTATAGCGCAACCAGACGGTACCATCAAGAAGGTCAGCAAGGCTGAGATCGTCGAACAGCTCAATCAGAGCGAAAAATTATACAAGGACCTGAATGAGACATGGGAGGAAAAGCTTGCGAAGACCGAAGAGATTCAGAAAGAACGTGAGGCCGCTCTAGAAGAACTGGGTATTAGCATTGAAAAGGGATTCGTGGGTCTCAGTACGCCAAAGAAAATGCCTCACTTGGTGAACTTGAGTGACGACCCGCTCCTGACAGAATGTCTCGTCTATAATATCAAACCGGGTCAGACGCGGGTGGGCAACATCGACCAGGAAAATGCAGCTGAAATTCGACTGAATGGCTCCAAGATTCGTCAACAACATTGCATCTTCGAGAACGTGGACAATGTGGTTACACTCATTCCTAGCGAAGGAGCTGCTATTATGGTCAATGGTCTACGAGTCGAAAAACCAACGCGCCTTCGAAGTGCATGTCGAATTATCCTTGGCGATTTCCATATTTTCAGATTTAATCACCCGGAAGAAGCTCGTGCAGAGAGAGTGGAACAGAGTCTGCTGCGCCATTCAGTGACTACTAGCCAGTTAGGATCCCCGGCGCCTAGCAGAACGCATGATCGCACGATGAGCAAGGCTGGATCTGAGGTCGAGGGTGAAATGTCCCCGACTCCGACCCCCTATCGTGGCGGGCGAGATGCAGACTGGTTTTACGCTCGCAGAGAGGCTGCCAGCGCAATCCTCGGCCCTGACCAAAAGATCTCTGACCTCAACGATGATGAATTAAATGCGCTCTTCGATGACGTGCAGAAAGCTCGTGCTGTTCGTCGGGGGTTGTTGGAGAACGACGAAGATACTGATTCGCTTAGTTCCTTCCCAGTTCGCGATAAATACATGTCCAACGGGACCATTGATAACTTTTCTCTCGACACTGCAATCACAATGCCTGGAACACCTCGACAAATTGATGAGGAGGAAGGGGAGTTTTCATTACAGGCAGCTCGAGACGATATGCAACGCCAACTTGATAGACAGAAAGGCGAATTTCAAGAGAAATTGAAAGCAGAGGCGCCCCATGCTGATGTGGAAGAAGTTCGCCAACAAAGGACTCGCATGGAGGAAGCTCTTCGGACAGCCAAGGCTGATTTTGAGAAACAGCTCCAGAAACAGAAAGAGCAGTACGAAAACCACATCAAGGAGATGGGCCATCCTGTCCCAAAAATTTATGAGAACGGATTCGCAAAGCTGGAGCCCGAAGAGATTGAAGTTGCTAAAACTGTCGTCCGCCACTGGTCTAAAAGGAACTATGTCCGAATGGCCGAATCTATTCTACAGCACGCTTCGTTGTTGAAAGAGGCTCAAGTGATGAGTCAGATAATGGACAAGAATGTTGTCTTTCAGTTTGCAATTATTGATGATGGACACAACATGGTGTCATCCTACGATCTGGTCTTGAATGGTATCTCTGGCGAAGATGATAGTGCGTTGGACGAGGTCAAGAAGCCCTGTGTTTGCGTTCGAGTGATCGATTTCAAGCACTGTGCCATTCATCTCTGGTCGATGGAGAAACTTCAAAAACGTGTTCAAGCGATGCGTCAGATGCACCAGTATATTGATCGACCGGATTATATCCAGCATTTCAAACTCGAGAATCCCTTTTCGGAAACGTGTCCAGCTCAGTATTCCCTAGTCGGCGATGCAGATATCCCGTTGACCGCTGTGTTTGAAACCCGCGTCCAGGATTTCTCCGTGGAGGTAGTTTCCCCCTATACGCAAAGTGTGATTGGTATCATCCGGTTGTCCCTCGAACCATCGTCAGCGCAGGGCCCGTCTTCTACCCTCAAGTTCAATGTGGTTATGCGGGACATGGCTGGGTTTGCAGAACGCGAAGGCACAGAGGTCCATGCCCAGCTCTTCGTACCTGGCGTATCTGAAGAAGGAGGAGCTACCACCACGCAAATGATCAGTGGCTTTGATGAGAACCCCGTTCGATTTGAGAGCGTGCATAGTATGAGCTTGCCGTTGTCGAGTCTGCGGACGGTTTCGCTGAAAGTTTGCATATATGCCAAGGTAACGCCTATGCACCTGGACAAACTGCTTAGCTGGGACGATATGCGTGACTCTTCCGAGACGCCCGCACCGTCAAAACGCAAGGCGCCACGTATTGCCGAAACGGAATTCTTTTCAGAAGAGCGCCATGATGTGTTTGCGCGCATCCAGATTCTGGAGCTTGCGGAAAGTGGCGACTACTTGCCTGTGGAGGTGGTGCAGAATAGCAGCATGGATGCCGGCACATACCAGCTGCACCAGGGTCTGCAACGGCGCGTTGCTGTTCACCTGACACATAGTTCTACCGAGAACTTCCCCTGGGAAGACATCACCAATTTACGGGTCGGTTCAGTCCGTCTACTCGATCCATGGGGGAAGATACCAGACCAAGACTTGCAGACGCCAGATGTGCCGCTACGTTTGATACAGGAGCCGATGATTAAGGATAACGCGGATGGCACGTCGAATGTCACAATCATTGGGCAATGGGATTCCAGTCTTCATGGGTCTCTGCTTCTAGATCGTACAACGGCCGAGAAATACCGCGTCCAGATCTCGCTGCGCTGGGATCTGGTCTCGTCGCGTGTCCATGAACCCATCGTATTCCAGCTGGATCAGACTCTTGTCATTCTCGGACGCACCTACGTTCGCCAACAGTCGATTCTAAGACAGATTTGGAATTCTACAAGAGTGGTGCATTCCACGGTCGGCATGTTTTCTGTTGTTATCCGGCCTGTCTCTGCCAAACGCGCAGCAGATCTTTGGCGCATGAACACACAGAGCGATTACGTGAAAGGCGAGGAACTGCTAACGAGCTGGTCTCCGCGAAAAGTATCTCTGGTGCGAGATTTTATTGCATCTCGAAAAAGAAGACAGCGCGCAGCTGAGCTGGAAGCAGCGCGAGGCGCTTTGGGGGCTGATAGTCTTGTGGCGTCACCGTTGAAAGGCAGCGGCCGGTCCACGCCGATGCGGAATCAGGATTTTACAGAGCGACAAATGAAACTTGTTCAGCGTTATCTCAGTCTCTGGTCGACGAGGAAAGATCCCACCGAGACGATTCTGGTGAAGACTAACACCGAGCAACCTACTAATGGGGACGTCGTCTCCACGACCAACAAGAACAATAATAAGGCGCTCTTGGACGCTTCTGACAGCCACGGCTCAGCCCCGCGTTATGTTGCGGCTGTGCAGACACTCAGCAAAAATGCCACCGTCGCCAAGTCCAGCTATCTGATGATGCCGGACGATGACAACAGCACTCGCTGGGTGCGGCGGTTCGTCGAGCTTCGCGGATCCTACTTGCACATCTACTCTGCCCCCGAGGGCGACGAAATCAACACGATCAATCTCCGACATGCGCGGGTGGACCACGACCCAGACTTTGCGCGGCTCTTTGACAACAGAGCAGACGGGATGGCTTCATCGCGAGGCCGGCCAAACATCTTCGCAGTGTACGGACCCCAGAATACATTTCTTTTCGCGGCACGCACAGAAGCACAGAAAGTCGAGTGGATTCTGAAAATCGACCAAAGCTACTTCAGCAACAATGCGCCGGTGAACGGGAATGGACGTCGCTAGTTGTGTTCCCCCTTTTTTTTCGTTCCCTCTTTTCATTATCGACCGTTTCTTCTTCTTTTTTTTGGTCCGTCACGATGATTTATGACCCTGATCTATTATCCCTATCGATACCCTTGCTTTCTAAAATACTATAGTACTATTAGCGTGAGCCGGCTTGTACATTTGGCAAGTATCTTTTTTTTTGTTGTCTGCCATTGCTTCTCTGTGTACATTTTTCTGCCTTGTATTGAGATACCCCGGATAAAGAGATAGACATGTACGAGTTGCCCGCAATCGTCCCTCCGTACTCCTCCGTAGGGAGTATATACATACTCTGAAGAAACGAGGCACCGTGAAACAAGAAACAAAGGCCCAGACCGCAGATGAGCTCTGCCGCAGTGGAGTCGCGCAAGATGAAAAGTGGACTTGCAAGCAGCAATTGTCGTGGCTCAGCCAGTGTTGCTCCGTCGACGATCCCCGTACTCCGTTTGATGCAGCCTACGTAATCGCCGGGTGTGACGCAGTTGGTGGGTCTTTCTTCCTGGCTGGCCTCCTCCCCTTTTGGCTTTTGCTCTTCTTTCTCATGTCTGCGGAATAGTCTCAGCTTCGTTTCCATGTATATCTCTTCTCTTTCATTCCTGACCATGCCACGCCGGAGCATGACCTAGAACGCACGCCGCAATCGCACCGCAACTATCGCAGACACTCGCCAAACCACGTGTCGCGGGTCCCGGCCTCGCCGCCGCACCACCACCACCACCACCGCCATCAACTACACCATGGCCAACAAACCACAACACCATTCTCCGCCCTCTCCAAAGCCACTCTGGGGCTCCTCCTCACGCCTGCCGGGCCTCTTCCGCCCTCGACTCCTAATCATCGTCGGCTGCACCTTCACCCTGCTCGTATCGGCGTGCTTGCTGGTGCTCGAGTTCGAGAACCAAAACTACGCCCTGCGCCTGCAGCTTTTCCGGCCGAACCACTACTTTGAGAAACAGTGCTATACGCCGCTGGAGTCGGCGACGGAGCGCCTGCAGCATGGTTCTCCTCCTCCTGTCCCTCCTCCTCCTGGTGGGTCTGGGGGCGAGGTGAAGAATGGGGATGAGGAAGAATGGAGGTTTGTCGCTAGTCGCGATGCGAATAATTATGCCCTGAACTCGGAGCAGTGTCTGGCGGCATTTCCAAAGCTGTTTACAGAGATTGATAAGAGCGTGACGCAACGCAGAGAGGCGAATAATCCCATTACGTTCGGCGAGATTAACTCGAGGAAGAAGCTGGGGCAAGGTATGGCGAGAGCCATGATATACCAGGGGGAGGTAAGTACTGTCTTGCCTGAAACTAGTTTTCCTTTTTCCTTTTTTTTTGGGTAAACTAACTGTTGCAGCTATATATTGTGGAGTATGGAGACATGATGTACACTGCCACACGTGCGAAATCTACGCTACACTCGCTGCACCGCGCGTTGGTCGCGAACGCGGACCGTGAACCACTGCCCTCCATTGAATTCCATTTTTCCGCAGACGACTTTGTGTGGGACGACCTCAAGCTGGCCGGTGGTCCCGTATGGGCGTACTCCAAACGTGACACCTCTGATATCGACCTGGGAGACGTCGACGACAGCAACATATGGCTGATGCCCGATTTCGGGTACTGGGCCTGGCCCGAAGTTGAGATTGCGCCATACCGCGAAACACGCCGACGCATCGCAGCCGTTGACTCTGAATACGATGACTTCCAGGCCAAAAAGAAACAGCTGCTGTGGAGGGGTAGCCTGAACACGGCATCTGAGTTGCGCAGTGGCCTGGTCGAAGCTACCAAAAACAAGTACTGGGCGTCAGTGCGCGTGGTGGATTGGGGCGATAGTAAGAGCGTGGCGGACAACGTCCTGCCCATCGAGGACCACTGTCGTTACATGTTTCTTGCACACACTGAAGGCCGGTCATTCTCTGGACGGGGCAAGTACCTGCTCAACTGCCACTCCGTCTTCATCACGCATCCGCTCATATGGCGGGAAGCCCACCATGCGGCTCTCATATCGTCCGGCCCAGACGCGAATTACGTCCAAGTCGCGCGCGACTTTTCGAATCTGGAGGCCAAAGTGGAATATCTCCTAGACAACCCGCAGGTCGCGGAGCGCATTGCCAATAACTCCGTCGAGACTTTTCGCGACAGATATCTGACGCCGGCTGCGGAGGCTTGTTATTGGCGTTACCTGATCCGAAAGTACGCTGAAGTATCTGATTTTGAGCCCAAGCTTTACGACGAAAGGACGAAGAAGATGAGAGGCCAGCCTTACGAGCAGTGGGTTCTCTCACTGTAGATTCTGGTTTTCTCCGTTCGTTTCTGTACATGACCATATGATACATAATCGGAGTTATTTCCTTTCTTTCTTTCTTTCTTATGGTGGCTACATTTCTCTAGCCATATGCGGCGTTGGACATGGAGTTGGGCGGGATATAACTGGGATTTATGATTTGTTGTATAAAGAGAGATACAGGGGCCTGGTCGATGAGTCAGTCGGTCGACCGACGAGTTAATGTTAATGACAGTGATCTTTCGGTATAGATAGAGTACAAGAAGTATCATAAGTAAGCAACCAAGTTAACTTTCTCCGTCGTACTACGTATGAGTCATGTGCAACGCTGGGGCTGAGCCTTAGGCCAATCAGGCAGCCCACCACCAGCTAGCGCTTCTCCGACTTTGAAAGTTGAGGCTGAAGTCGCTGTGTATAACTCGCCTACGTCCAATTAGTTCCCCGACTGATCCACCTGCAAACAACGTGACGTACCAGCCCAGAGAAAGTTAAGAACCATCTGCGTTTAGGCACCAATGCAAGGCTGATTTGCTCAGGTATAAATACTGCCGATTGTTCTTTTCTCTGAGCCATCATCTCTCCCTTGACTGGGTGGGTGTTCCTTTAAGCCCAAGGCTTCACACACTCTCTGCATAGGCATCAGACTGTCTACGTTCTTTTGCTTCAGGATGTTGTCTCTGGTCCAGGCCGCCCAAAATGCCTCCTCCACAGCTGCATCGTCCAGTTCACTGGCAGACTCATCGATGCTGGATAGGTTCTTCCCAGGCTTCTCGATCCTCTCAGCCCTCTTCTCAACATACCTGCATCTGGACATTAGCGCCTATCTATCCATGATGTTTGTCCTGACGACTGTAGCTGCTGCAGCGAGACTGCGACTCGAGGGAGTGATAGAGACTGTCCAGAGCTACTTCACCTCCACCATCGAAGTGCGCATGAACGATGAAGTCTTCAACTATCTAATGTACTGGATCTCTCAACAACCGTTCTCGCATTACTCAACCCGTACAGTAGCCAGCACAAAAACGAAAGCGAACTCATACTATTCCGATGACAGTGACCAGGACAGTGACGAAGATGATGATGACGACGACGACTATGACGAAGACAAGAAATTTGGCAGTAATAGCACCGAAAACGAATATGCCGATGCCGCATCCAACGACTTCGATTCCTACTGGGCAAGAAGAGTAAACAAGGACAAAATCAAACGTCTCCGAATCACCCCTGCAGAGGGCCAACATTGGTTCTGGTTCAGAAGTCACCGCATCAGGTTTAAACGAGAACAGTTGGAACGAAGGAATTATGGCTGGGGCGTACCCGTCGAAAAGCTCTATCTGAGCTGCTTTGGCCGCAACCCCGAGATTCTGAAGGAACTCCTCCTAGAGGCACAGCGCATGTATGTCGACCGTGATGGAGACAAGACCATTATTTATCGCGCACAGAGAGATTCGAGTGCGGACTATGACTGGGTGCGGTGCATGGCGCGACCGCCTCGACCTTTGTCTACCGTTGTGTTGGATGATGTCCAGAAGCGGGCTTTCATCGCTGATATCAAGGAGTATCTGCATCCTCGTACTCGCCGGTGGTACGCTAATCGCGGTATTCCATATCGTCGAGGGTACATGTTTTATGGACCTCCGGGGACTGGGAAGTCAAGTCTATGTTTTGCAGCTGCTGGCGCAATGCATTTGAAGATCTATCTCATCAGTCTCAACTCCAGGACGCTAAATGAAGAGGCCTTGGCTTCACTATTCCAGAGCCTACCACGTCGGTGCATTGTCTTGCTGGAAGACGTCGATGCCGCTGGTGTTGCGAACAAGAGAGATGAACAGACAGCTGATCCTGCCACAGCGCCGTCCTCTGGCCAGTCTACAACTAACACCGGCAACACCAACAACAACAACAACAACAACGATTCAAGTAACAACAGTAGCAACAGTCATAGCACCAATAAAGACAGTGACGGAGCAAATCGCGGAATCTCCCTCTCCGCTCTGCTCAACATCATTGACGGCGTAGCTTCCAGCGAAGGTCGGATACTAGTCATGACGACAAACCACATTGAGAAACTGGACTCTGCACTTTTACGGCCAGGACGGGTAGATCTGAGTATTGCATTTGGCTATTCAGATCGCGAGACGATCAAGAATCTCTTCTTGGCTATCTATGCCCCGTTAGAATGCGAACTACCTCGGACATTGACAAACATGACTCAACACAAAAGTGCTGCTGCTCCTCCTCCTCCATCTACCGAAGAACTAGCCACTCTCGCCAATGCCTTTGCCGACCGCATCCCGACTGACGAATTCACGCCTGCAGAAATCCAGGGCTTCCTGCTCTTCAACAAAAAGGACCCAATGCGCGCCATTGAAGAAGCTGAGAGCTGGGTGCAGGGTATCCGGGAAAAGAAGGGGAGAGAAGAGAAGAAGTAGTTAATCTAACCGAGTCGCACTTTCTATCAAGTTGCGATGCTTCACATATTGATTGATTGCCTTGAAGAATAATATATAAACAATCCCAATCTTTGGTCCATGGTAACCTTCCGCTGCATCTCGTCTAATTCTACGAGGATATCTTAATTCTGACTGGCCAGAGACTCGAAGTGGGTCCTGTGGGTCTGCCGGTGACGGCACGACGGAAGCGGGTGTGGCTGTCGATGTTCCCAGTTTAACTTCGCGCTGTCCAATCACGAGCCGCGAACTAAATCTGGGTTTTACCCTGCTACCACCTCACATTAACTTGGAAGGACAACGTTCCTCTTATCTGAGAATCCAATTCGTGTAGAGCCAAACACCATTATACGCGATGTTCGTGCTAGAGTCTATACTCGAACGAAGGATAGGCTACCCTCCGGTCCTCCCTTGCGTCTGTATCATAGCGTGAAGACTTACGTCATGGGAAAGAGGGATGTATGAAAAAGTATCCTTGCTGTGATTGATACGCATGGGCTTGCTGCTACGTCCTTTTCTAGTTTAGTCCGTCAGTGGGGCCAACACATCTCTAGTCGGTTTCGATTGAAAATCTTCCCTTTCCCTACCTACAGAGTACAAAATACCCACTTACCTAGCTAACTACCTAGCTAGGTATTGTCGATTGGTATCCCTTTGGATAATTGAAAGAACATCCTCATAAAACCAGGGACCCACCCTTGGTAACAGGGACATTCTCAGACCAACCCGGACATCGACATCGTTCGCATACCCAGCTACGTAGTATCCCGTGAAGTAGACAAACACTTACCTACTAACTGTTCCCAGAAACCTCGAGTGCAGCTATGCACATTATGCATACCCACATGGTATTGACTGGTAGCACGTACAATGGGTAGACTACCTAGCAATAGTAGACCCTTGTTGCATCTCCATCATAGATGCTTGCGACATACAAAAATACCCTTTCTTGTCCTGCCCTATCCAGTACCTGTCTACCTACCTAGGCACCCGGCGTAGCCAGCTCTGCCCACGCAAGGATATCCACCCTTATCAGTTAACGTGAGGTACAATTAGTTAGTTACCAGGTGAACTAGAACTGCAACCGAGAAGAAAGATCCCCCTCAAACAAGGTTTCTTCCGTGTGCAGATGTGCTTGGAAATGGCGACCAGGTGTGGTACCTGTGTACAGGTATATCTATGTCTATAGATCGCCAAACTTTGTTTTTGATGTCATTCATTCCAGTGTCAAGTTCATGTTGATCGTGACGAGAAGTATTGCTTTTTAAAAAGTTTATTTTCCTTTTTTTTTCTTGCTTTATACCAAATTTTCTTCCATCCTACACACTAGAATAATGCGTTTGAGTCTCTCGCTTGCAATTTTGGGAGGACTCAGCCTCATTCCCACCGCATGCTCTTCACCTCTCCTCCTACAAACACCCGAAACAACATCTTCATACACCAAGAAAAGAGCTAGTAATGACTACGGATTCGACAGCGTGGCTCTTGCCCTAAACACAGATTTCCCTGACCCGGCTTTCGTCCAGCATACGAACGGATCTTGGTACGCCTTTGGCACCAATGGGAATGGCGAGCGAATTCAAGTTGCGTATTCGGCCGATTTCAAGTCATGGAGTCTACTATCCGGTGTGGAGGCGCTTCCTACGCTGTCTGGCTGGGAGACGGAGGTAGATCATTGGGCACCTGATGTATTTCGTCGGGTATGTTACTCTTATTCCTTTGCATTGTTAAGGTATATATGCTGACACTGGGAAAAAAAAAAGAATGACGGCAAATACGTCATGTACTATTCCGCCATCGCGCAGGAAAACACAAACCGTCACTGCATCGGCGTCGCCATAGCCGACGGCGACAGTCCGGCGGGCCCTTACATACCAACCTCGGACAGTCCACTCGCCTGCCCGCTCGACCAAGGTGGCGCAATTGACGCCAGCAACTTCCAAGACGAAGACGGCACACGATACGTACTCTACAAAGTCGACGGAAACAGCGTCGGCCACGGCGGCGACTGCAACAACAGCCAGGAGCCTCTTGTGCCCACCCCGATTATGATCCAGCAGGTCAAAGAAGACGGGCTCACGCCGGTGGGTGATGCGATCCAGATCCTCGACCGGGACGAGTCTGATGGGCCTCTGGTCGAGGCCCCGTCGTTGGTTAGGTCGGATGATGGCATGTACTTGCTTTTCTATTCGACGCATTGCTTCACGGATGTGAAGTATGATGTGCGCTATGCGACTGCTTCCACCGTCACTGGGCCGTACACGAAAAAGGGGAATTCTCTGCTGGCTTCGAATGATGCGCTTTACGGGCCTGGTGGAGCAACTGTACACGGTAGTGGCAATATTCTCTTTCATGGCTGGTGCAATGATAACTCCGTGAGGTGTATGTATGCTGCTCACGTTGATATTGATGGAGGTGCGGTCACTGTTGAATAAAGCACTTTCAAACACCTAGCTAGGCATTGTCATGCCGGTATCGATTCTAGCTATGTACATACATTTGAAGACATATCTGTTATAATTACGCAAGGGTCAACTGATATATAGAACTGAATAGACTTGATTGGTTTTTACCTTAGTGTCGCCCGCCCTCTTTACCTGCTTTCTAATCCGATATGGTATTCAGTCAGATCCCCCAAACACCCAAAGGATCTCCGGTGCCAGTATCACCTCTAGCCTCTTGCAGCCTTTTGACTCGCCTAACAAGAAAGCCAACAGCAATAGGGCCAATCAATGTGCAAATTGAAATCGCCCAAATGATCACCAAGTAGATGTCGGAGGATCCCGATCCACTAGAAGAGCCATTAGAATCATTATCAAATATGCCCTGACTCTGCGCAAGTGAAGCAATCAAATAGCCTACTTCCCCTCGTGCTATCATTGCAAGCCCAAGGATAGAAGGCGGATATAAGGATTTTGGCTTGGGAAGGAGTGAGCTGGGCTCGGTTTGGGCTACCACATCATCCGGCCTTGCTCTTAGAGATGGCTGGCTTGCGCTGGTGGTGTCATTGTTAGACCGAGTTGGACCTTCGTGTGATCGACTTTCCTTCTTTTTCTTTTCGGACGTATCAATTCCCTTCTTTCGCTTAGAGTCTTTGCAAAACTTCACTGGCATGAAAGAAGTAGCATAAGAAAATGCTTTCTTAAATACAGCCATAAATCCAGCCACAGGGCTCGCTGAGACGCGAACGAGCCATATACCAGTGACGATCTTTCCGAGGGCCATCAAAAGGGCATAGACAATGCCGCGCCATACGACATTACCATGAAACATCTCCGTGATAGGAATCGCAAAGCCAATGGATGCCTAGATGTATTAATTTGTTTTCTTTTCTTTTAAACATAGAACGAATCAATCGAACGTACAAAGAAAAGAGGTATCAAAATGCGATTGACCGGTCCTCTGTAGTATGTTTCGTAGATCATGTCACCTGTCGGTATTCTGTCACGAGTAGTGTTCTCTTGAGTAGCAGGCAGTGCGTTTGATGAGGTATTTTCTTCGCTTTGTTGGTTTCCCGTATGCGCCCCGGCCTCTTGATGTTGAGTCGAGACAGACTGAGATGTAATGAAATCTCTGTCTTTAGACCCCGCAGCAAGCTCATCAAACCAAGAAATGATCACTCCACCTAGATAAGCAGCAAAAAGACTCGACGTGCCGGCATACGAAGCGCCAGCAACCATTCCAAAAAGTACAATTGCATGAACACAGAAGGCGAATTGCGTAGTCCGTATAAATTCTGGCATTTTTTGTCCACTAGCAAGGCCAATTCTTATCACTGGCTTCAGACAGAAAGAACAAAGCAGAAAGATGCCGGCCGCAAAGCCGATAGACACAATGACTGGCCGAATGATCGTCACAGCGCTGATGGAAGCGTCGTCATTTCCACCGAGATTTGAGATGACTTGCACCATAACAAGACCTACCACATCGTCAAGCATCGCCGCACAGGTGGTCACTGTGCCGAGTCTTGTAGCTATCAACTGAGTGGTGGACAGAACGGTAAATGTAGTTCCAAGACTGGTTGCACTGAGAGCAGCACCAGCAGCAAAGGCCTGGAGAGAAGTTGCTGCCACCAGCTCCTTCAGGATGAATGACAACGCAATTGGCGTCAAAATTCCAGTCAGTGCAACCGCTAGAGACACAAATATATTAGCTCTCAAGGCTTTGATTGACATGGATAGGCCGCCTGAGAGATGTCAGAAAAGGAACGTCATTGTAATCACAGAAGCTAAGAATAACTCTGACCTTCATAAACCAGCATAATTAGTCCAAGGTATCCCAGCTGCTGGATAACCTTCTCCATTTCGCCACCGATCCATTTAGCTCCAGGAGTGCCCCAAAGAATACCGATGAACAGCTGGCCAATCAGTCCACAATACAAGAGCTTGTCCAGACAGGCATTGACAATATTCAGTGCCAGAAGAAGGCCTGCCTGGTTGAGGATAGTCGAAATGGTGGGCTCCTGGTAGGGAAAAGCTGTCTCGGTAGACATACCGGAAGGTTATGCGAGAGTGACTCGCGACTGCCGAGGATTCTAGTTATGAGAGTAATAGTGATCGATGTCTTTATATTTGCCAACCGACGCCATTGGGAGAAAAACCAGCGGGTCGAACGAATAGTTATATTCGCAATGATAACAAGCGTGACCAGTCAAGCAGGAGTGATGACAAGATGTCGGAAGAAGAGGTAACGTACCCAAGTTAAATCCCGCAGTCTTGGCAGCCATTGCACATATTTCTTACCATGGATCTTACAGATGCAGAGTATTGTCTGATAAGGTCACGGAGTGCTTTACTTCGTGATTTGCTTGTAGAAAGGAGATAACAGCGAATGAATTCTTGATAGATATAATAAAGTAGACAAGCGAGACTGAAAATCAAACAATGTCTAGATCAGAAGTATATGGCTCGCGATGGGGTATCTTGCTATTAAATTAAGCGTACCAAATATCTAGACAAAGCTCTGTACACCCGAATAATGAAGAAAAAGAAAGGAACACCAATACTCCCTGCTGAAAAAAGCATATGATTATGATGGTGGTGGCCGATTGTCCACTTTGGAACTGAATAACTGGCCTAACCAATCCTTGAACGAGCCCAAGGTATCCTTGACACTGTCATAGAATGACTGAAGTGATGATTTTGCGTCATCGTCATCTTCATCCCCGTCGCCATTGCCATTGCCATTGCCATCGCCATCGCCATCCTCCATGGAGGATCCAGGGGTAGTCTCTGGCGGCGGCGGAGGTCCTACAGACGCAGTCGGACGTGTAGTTATTGGCGAAAAGCTCATACTAGCTTTTGGAGGATCTTCGGGAGTATCAAGAACAGGAGCGTCGTCGTCACTGTGCAGACCTATAGTTGTGAATGGCAGGTGCAAAGTTCCATTGTTTGGTAGCGGTATGATTCCGATCGAATCGCAAATCAGGTTGTAAACGTTAGTATTTTCTATACTTCGGGTTAGTAGCACGACAAAAGACGTAGAGCTGGGCCATCACTTACGGAAAACCTCCACTCTGCTGTTGGGAGGATGAGGAAAGGCTGGTCCTCGGGCAACGAAGATGGCTCGCATAAGTGGGTGGTAATTATCATACCCATGAATTCCCCGAGGCGCATAAGGAAGCACCTTGGCAAGTGCTTCCTTTACGTCGAAATCGGGCCTTTCCACGACAGCCCATCCAGCTTTAGGTATAATCCAAAGTGGCGCGATTCGATCATTGTTTGAGAAATGCCATCTTTCTGGCATTGTCTCTCGAGTATACACCTCTATCCCGTCCGGATATTCCTTTGCTGTCTTCTCCAATTGGCTCTTGAGGACTTCTAGATCTTCAGGTTGCTTCGGTCGGAGACCCCTCAATGGCCAGCCATCGATGTGTTCCACCAACTCTATATCAATTAGATCTTCCAACTGGATGGTACGTGTAGTCGAGGTAGTAGCCATTCCATGATCAGAGACAACCACGATGTTGACAATGCTAGTCAGATTTCGAGCTTCAAGCCCCTCTAACAAACCGGCGAGCATATCATCTGCGTACGAGATGACGGATCGTATTTCGGTACTGTTTGGCCCATACAAATGACCAGCTGTATCCACGTTGGGCACGTACGTAGCAATGAATTGCGGACGAAGCTTCTCAACGCCATCCTCGCTTTCTTCTCCCGGAAGGTCGAGGAATTCCATAACACGATCTACTTTCCGCGATAGAACTTCAGAGCCATTGAATTTGTCGTAGAATGTCGGATCCATATTACCAATATGCGCTTCAGACCCGGGCCACATGTGGATCGCGGTGCGAATACCTTGCTTTTCCGCCGTCGTCCAGATAGGCTCTGCTGTCCACCACTTTGGATCATCGCTTTTCCCCGGCACGACTGTGAAATATTCTTTGTAATTGGGATCATAGAAATCGTTGGCGACCATGCCATGACTCTCAGGGTACAAGCCCGTCACAAGAGTAAAATGGTTGGGAAACGTAACACTGGGAAAGCTGGGAATCATATATCTCGGAGAAACACCCTCTGCAATGAACTTATTAAGCGTCGGTGTAAGTCCGCGATTGAGAAAATCGGCGCGAAATCCGTCAAGCGAAACGACGATGGTGGTTGGCGCGAAAAGGGCTGTCCCGTTGGACAGAAAGCCTGCCACCTTGCCGTTCACATTTTGAGTGTCTTTAGATGCCTTGTAAGCACCCAATAGAAATATAAAAAACAGAACAGTCATGGCAGCAAACGCTAGAGCGAGCCACAGATACATGCCCTTTTTGGGCTTTTGGGCAGGAGTTAGCATGGAAACGAGCTAGCTAAAACAGCGAGCGAAATCCTGGGCTTACCGGTTGGTCTTGCCACTTATCCAGGTCTTTCTCGTCCAAGTCCAACGAATCAATACTATCTCCATCCGAAAAATCTCGGAACCCTTCTTCCATTTCAAACATGAGATCTCCTTCCTGGTGCGGTTTGCCCTGCACACTCCTTTTCCTCTCTCGTCGATTGCGTTTGCCTATACGTACGGGGCCCACGGTTGGGCTAAAAATGCGCCGTAGACCGTCAGCCGGCCCGCTCCTTACAAGCAGCTTCTCCATTTCCTCCTCTTCTTCCAAGACTGTCTTGTCATGCCTGGCGAGTTCGAGTGTGGACCGGGTAGCGCGCAGAAACTCGTCATCTTCCGAGTCGGAGTCTTGGTCCGAAAGCGATCGTGGAGACGTGACATCGTCGTCGTAGGCGGAGGGAGAGAGCAAGTCATGATCTCGGAGTTCCCGCCTAGAGGGCATGATGGACGGTCGATCAGCGTTGAAGGGAAGGAAAGGATCAGTTGCAGCGAGTCTTTTTCGTTGGAGTTTGGTTTGATCTTGCGGAGGTCCGGAGATAAGAGATCAGATGATTTTACCATACGGAACCGGTAAAATTACAATTAGCCCTTACGGAGAGGCTCTCGTAATATTTACGGCCAATCAGAACACGCTATGCGTGCTATGTATAAAGGCGAGATGATAGACATCAGCAGAATCTGTGAACATAGACGAATGGGTGATACATTGCCCATCTGCAGATGATGATTGGCACTTTGAAGCCTGATGGACTGTCAGAATCAAGATTCCGAGAACATAAACTTGGTAGACATTAAATATGGAAATACCCTAGTCTTCGTCAGACCACTCCCTCTCTTGCATTATCCATAGTAAGTGCCTGCCATTATCCGGGTAATCTACATGCTTTGAATTTGGTATCAATGCTTCTATCCCAATGATGGTTTTCAGCTTGGATGTGGCACGCTTTTGCAATGCCACCAGCGCATCAACCTGGCTGTCATTCTCCTCGCTCTTGCCTCTTTCATAGCCTCGAATACACAGAGATTCAAGACTCTCCGGCAGGCAGTCGACAAGGCTGAAACTCCCGTCGTGCGTGGGTTTGACACCGCGGGCAAAATACATCAAGAAATGAACCCCAAGGCTCAAGCGTTTTAGGGCATGAAAATCTCGTAGAGATCCGCTTTGATCCCACATCGCAACAGGTGGGGGTCCGGAGCGACCAACTTCGGCCTCACGCTGGCCGTATTGCACGTCTAAGCAGCGGTCTCGTGTTGATGAATCAACCTTGAATAGGTAGCCCATGTCTTCCTCCACGTCCACATCTAAGATCTCCAGTGTCTCTTTATGCATTAGGATTGCCTTTATAAATGTCTTTACATTGAAAAACGAAACGGCTGGGGGGGTCCTTGACCTGCCGCCAATTGAGTACTCGAACTCCCGTAAGGCCTTACAGGAGCATATTAGCGACGCCAAATACATGCTGGTTATTGACGAATGGTGGATAGCGATTCTGCTAACATTAGACTCGGCGATTTCTGCCACTGGCGTCGCATATGGCATCTCTAGTAAGAGATCTACGCTGACTGAATTGATCGAGGGAAGACGATGAAACATTGCGAGAGCTCCAGTGAAGTCCATGAAGGAGTAACACCTACCATCATCCAGATAATCCTTGTTGATATTTATCATATAGACGCTGCGCAGATGCTGGAGGAACAGAGATTCCTGTGGAGACGTGTTGTTCCGGTATAGCAACTGGTAGAGCGGAAACCCGACTTCCTCAGGGGCCAGCCTGTTAGCGTTCAATAAGTGATGGAATGGGGGAGCTATTGCCATTGACTCGAGATAAGGTGAAACTGAAATGAGAAGCGTTGCTAGAGCCTGCGCCATGTAAGCTCCGCCTCTTATTAGGTCTCTAGTTCGGCGAATTAGAACTGAAAGGAAGACATCAAATCTTTCACCACATTGGAAAAAAAAAAAAAATCTTACCCGCGTGTAGCATATTTATGAACATCTAGATTTACCAACTGCAGAAGTAAATCAATCACGCGGAGACCCTCAGCATCGACAAATCCGGCTCTGCGTGTTGCAGCACGCAGCAGTTGCATTTCTTCTCCGCTCAGCTCTCGACGTGGTTGTTCGGGATTGGGTTCATTCGCGCAGCACTCTTTGGTGTATTCGATATGACGCACATGTTCTCCGAGACCAGGTTTTGTCAGAATGTCCAACAGCATATTGAATGCGCGGTTGAAACTCTTACGGCTGCTAGTGATGCGTATACGCCGGTATCTTTTGCGTAGGGGCATATTGCAGAGAACGTGTAGGGAGCGACATTGGACAGAAAGAGCGGCAACATCACGATGTGAATAGAGGAAGAAAAGTACTCGGTGCTGGATTTCAAAGGGGAGGTGAGTGAAAAGGAACATTTTGTCTCGATAAAATTGCCTCCGGATTGAGCCCGAAAATTGCAAGTTATCTCGCTTTTATGCTTGCTGCTCTCCTGACGGTTGCCTGGAAGAAATTTTCCCTGCACTTTTCTACGTGCGTGCTAGCATTACATAGTGCTAAGCTAGCTAACTGTACTAGGCATCCAACGTGTTACTTATGGGCCTCATTCAGCGCTAGCTTTTTTGTTACTATCAACTTAGTATAGCTAACAGCAAGCTGCTATACCTATTTGCTGATGGTCTGACAACTTTGTATTGGGTCACGTGATATACAGCCCTCCAACCCAAACAACGTACAAACACTTTTTTCAGTCTATATTGACGGAAAGATCTTTTCAACTGCTAGCTAATAGTAAAAATTATCTGCTTTAGATTCCCCAACAATGGCCTTGATCGGGTGGGATCTCAAAAGCCCACTAAGGCTTTACGCGGTCGACTTGCCGTTTTCGGAAATTTCCAGGTCTGGCACAGAACGGCATTTATTTTAACAGGGCAAGTGTGAGGTAGCTGTTCAGGTGCCTTTATTCGAAAAGCAGCAATTGGACAATTGCTTTGGCACTGTCTAAGTGAGACTGCAGATCAACATCAGCTCGTTTTCAGGACTATGCTTAGAACGACAATGGGCCCATAAACCTGTCTCTTTCAATCAAAAGAATGTTGTATTCACCTCAAATAGCCATTTCCGGAGAGAAACAACATAATGGCTACTCGCATGCAGGTACAGCTTCCAAATATAGAAGCAGCTTGCGTATTAACGAGACTGAGAGGGAAGAGATCTTCACGCACCAGGTACACCTAACGTAACAACAAACAAATTCTGAACAATAGTTACAGTATCTCTTTAGAAATTCCTTTTCCCCTCGAGAATAGGTGTTGTATTAGTGGCTACTAGCCAAGCCAGCACCTAAATTCGGAAAGAGGGTGCTCAAACCTAGTACCCATATAAGAAAGAAGAAAGCATGCAATCGATACTCAATGTCAATCAACTTGCAACTATGTTATGTAATTTGACATCTTACCCTCCATCGATGTCTCTGCTTTCAGATCACCCATGAAATATATCGCAATGATTGGTAGAACCGTAATCCAAATCAGATTTTCCAGCTTCCGACAGGCGAACCTTGTCTATATAAAGACTCCGGACAGACCATAATTTAGGAGTTTGATTTCCCTTCCTGTTTTACCTTTCCTCTTGTCTAGAGGTGTATACATTCTTTTGTTCACTCCTCCAAACTACACACCTTCTTTCAGACATACCAATCAAGTAAACCAGCCAACATGCATGTCTCTACTCCCATCATCGCCCTCTTCGCCATCACTACTGGCGCCGTGGCTCAGACCTACAGCGAACCCGCCGCCACGTTGTCCCTGAATAGCCCTAGCAGTGCCGTCGTCACAACTCCCATCCCAACCAGCAGCAAAGTCGTTCCTCCCAAGAGCAGCGCAATTACCACGCCTGCCTCAAAGACCTCCTCCGCCGTCAAGCCCACCAAGACTTCTGGCGGCGGTGGCGGTGGCAGTGGAAGTGGCTCGGGCTCCGGTTCAGGCTCAGGCTCAGGCTCAGGCTCAGGCTCAGGGTCCGGCGAGAATGGTAGTGGCACCGTCCCTACATACACGCCAGAAAATCCAGCAGCAAAGATTGACGCCCAAGGCGCAACCTATCTTGGAGCTGCCCTTGGAGCTCTCGGAGCTTTTGCCGTCCTTGCTTAGATCAAATGATATATCATAATGACTTAATTCGACTTCGATCTCGGGTTCACTTCTTTCTTCTTCTTCGAATGAATAAAATGTTGAATGTTCTTCTGTCTTGTGGGAGACTTATTATAATCAGAAAAGATAGGGGGGGGTTTATGGGTTCTCTATGGTGAATGGGAGTTATCGGCGTGGCTATTTCGTTTTCTTCTTTTCTTAGATCATTTTTCACTTAATGTTGATTGATTCTAATATATGCCAGCATCTCAGATGCTCGATTGAGGATTGATACTTAGCCAGGGCACGGAATGTATGCAGCCAGCTTTTTCCACTTCTCAACTTTGAGAAAGCACAATGTCAATACCAGACAGAGTGTACCTTTAGGTGTCGAAACTACTAAAAAGGTCACTCTGGCATTCCTGTTTGCGTAGCGACGGCACCGTTTAGGCAACATCACTTTGACTTAGACGTTGCTTTCGCCGCTTTTGCTGTTCATAGGGTCCAGCTTTTGGCTTCCCAATGCGTACTCAGTCTTCTTCATTTAGTTGAATAGAAACATCAAATTTTTGTTAACTTCTCTCTCCTCTCACTAGCCGCTCGATTCCATATCACGATCGATGTTAGTCACTCTCCCTGTAAATTATTCCACAATTCTATAAAAAATCTCCTATCTGCGCGAAGCTCATGCCATGTTGACCAAGGGACAGATAGACAATATAGGCTCAGTCACATCCCGCAGCACACTCCATCAAGGAGACCTATCTGAATGCTACAAGCAGCATAGTCCACAGTATAGCGAATGACACTTTCTTAAACGTGAATCGAGATAAAAATGAGTAAATTAATTTCAAGTCATATTCCCTCGTCAACCTACGCCAGGTCCTATCGCTTTCTGTCCGCCAAAAGAGTTTTGGCTTCCGTCCTCATCTTCTCCGTGTCGTGCCTAAAATCCTTTTTGTACTTATATGCGCTATTCACTTGCGCTCGGGTTATTTTGATATCTCCGTCCTCTTTCTCCGCGAGCATTTGTGCAACTATGAAGATATTTCGGATCTCTCTCCCACTCAGAAGATGAGGTCGCCGGGTATCGCTGACAGTATCGTCAACCCAGTTTTTCAGATCTGCATAGTCATCACACAAGCCTTGACGATGTAGACGATCCAGCCACATCTTCCAGATTCTTTCCTCCTGATTGCTGTCAGGCTCTCCGAAGTTGACGGCATGATGAATACGAGACAGGATCGCCGGATCGAAGGCTACCACGCGGTTGGTCGTCATGATTAACACACCTTTAAAGTATTCAACTTCTCGAAGCAGAACTACAACAATGTGGTAAGCACCATATCATCCATATCGAGAATATAGACAGTCTTTCCTACCGGACACCAATGCATTCTTCGACACAAGACTTTCGTTATCCTTGCCTCTAGCATCTAGGAGGACATCCGCTTCATCTCTGTGACATGCATTAGTAACCTTTCACCGTTTATTTGCTTCCTTCTCACTCACATAAGCAAGATTGCATTCCAGGCTTCGGCGAGTTCGAATATAGTCTTCAGGTCACGTTCTGCGCGAGGGCCAATGAACCCAATGTCACTGGTACCCACTTTGAAAAGCGGTTTGCCTGAGTTTTTAGCCAATGACTCGGCATAGAGTGTCTTTCCTGTCCCGCTGTATCCTAGATTTCTCGTCAGATATGTTTGTTACCCAGGAACATGGTTTTTCGGAAACCTCGAACATTGTGAACTATCCCTCACGGACACACATACCATGAAATAGTAAGATCAGGCTCTCTCCTTTTTTTCCGATCACATCCATCAGTCTCTGGCTTCGTGGTCTAGCCATAGCCCTTGAATGATTGTTGACCATTGCGTAAATGTGCCGTTCCTCGTCTTCATTCATACCAACCGGTAGGATAAGATCTTTTCCCCTGCTTTCCCGGACAGCACCCTCGGATTTATTGACCACCTCAATATTATTCAACCAGAACTGTCCCCATTCTTTCCTGTTCAGGGCAAATCCCACAACTCTAGGTGTAAGTAGCAGCTCATTTTCGACAGAGAACGGTGCGTTGCCCTTTTCGATAGATTCGACCCATAATATGGCCTCATCGCTAAGACACAATGGACAGTGGCATGGTATTGACTCCCGAGCAACTCGAATATCACCAAGCCACAAGGTAGACAATGTTTTTCGCAAATAGTTTACTGTGTCTAGTACTATGTCCTCGTCAACCTGTATAGGCACTTAGCACTTGGCAAATGATCTACAATGATTGTCACAAACCTTGGCGTAAGGTAACTCCTTAAATCCTTTTGTGTCCGCTTCACGCATGAGAAACAGTCGTTCCTCTGAGAGGGCAGGAATACCACGAAATTCGCCGGAGTATCGTAGCAACTTTTGCGCGGGAGGCTTTTGCTGGAAGGTGTATTTGACATAGTTCTCTTTGCGGTTTTGGTAGATCGCACTCTCGTAGACGGCACTGATTCCTCTTTTGTTTCCAGATCCTAAGTACAATGTGGCTGGGTAGCAGCTAAGTTCTGTCGGTGACTTCTGGCCTGTGTAGGCTTCTATCTGAATTTCGAACATATTGCGGAAAAGTTCAGACCCGTTCCAATCCCAGGCCCAAGCATGAATAAGAAGGGCCCTTTTTTTAACAAGTCCCATGCCGTAGAACTGATAATCCATTGGGGGACGGTCTTTATACCTGGCCTGATGGACTTTGAAGATCTGGGGATGTTTGCTAGGTTCACACGATGAAACAATCAGACTCCCAGGTTTGAAAATGGCCCATAATAAATCAAATTCCACGTGGAAGTTTCGAGCATTTTCAATTTCCTCGGGTATTTTCCATGATGCAGGATTCTGAAGTTTGTTCGCTTCGTCGAGAAGAGACCTTAGACCTTTGGCAACCTCCGAAGCAGTAGAGACCGAGACTGCAGCAGATTCCAAGTCATCATAGCTGTAAACAAGTAGCTTGAAAGGTGACTCGATAGCGAGTACTGCATCCCACCTCACCTGTATCCCAGAATGAGCGATGTATGCTGAAGTCGTTTGGATGATGCAGCTTCGTAGATCTTGATCTAGAATTTTGACAACGCGATAGTCATCACTCTTGTGCCAGAAGTCTCCCCAGATCTGGAACCAGGAACTCTCGAAAAGAACATTTCCTTGTTCCGGAGTTTTGCTTGGAGGGGTTCTAGCTTTAGGTTCCGTTTCCATAATTCTCTGTGTTCTCTGCCTCCAGATTATGCGAGTCTAGCAAGAAAATATTGGATAATATGGGAATTTGCGGATGCAAGTCTCGACAAGAGAATCCTTAAAGCTTGGGAATTAAGCTATAGACAGTCTTTTGCGCAAGGCTCGGCTCTACCTATTCAAGGATTAGTAGACATCGTGTGTATTGTTATGTACACTTACCACACTTTCGGATCGATCCAGGCTCTCAGGTATAATACTAGTCGTATTCAAGGGAAGAAAAGTTCACTGTAAGGAGACAGGAGGGCAAAGCATTCTTTGAACTTTCAGATTCAATTTATCGTCTCCGTCGCACCTTGCCTTTCTCATATCATATACAGGCTGTATCTTCTCCGCACGCACAAGGCTGAGAGCCTAAGCCATACTGAGATTGGCTTCCCCTCCTGAAATAGCCATGCCGCCTTTGTAGCAATCGCACAGTTTCTACTGGCCAGGTATTTTGATCAGTGACGTGTCAAACTCGTGTCCTCGCGCTACTGTGTTGAATGCGTTGTCCCAACATGTCTGTAGCCTTGTCTGTTCGCAACTTCGCACAATCATGAAAAGTAGCAAGGCATCCGTGCACATCAAGGACATCATCCATACTTGCAGGACTGAGCACAGCTCCGAAAAGGGCAGTGCATCTTTACCTAGCGCGAGCAGGGTTTTGATCTTCTTCCGGATTTCCAATGCTGCATAGCCTGCCTAGACGCCTGAGTATATGAATGAGATGTGCTTTCCAATGAACATGTTGTAAAACTCGTCTATTTAATATGTTCGCATAGTACAAGAATGGCACACGCATCCTCATTCTCAGCCGATCTTGACAAGCTAATTTTCCAGCCTGCGGAAGTCGATATCGACGCGGAGTGTCTCAAGAACATATACAAATCAGACCATGCGTATGTCAACAAACTTGTGGAAAATATATTGTCCCATGTTGAGCGAAGAAGAGCTCGACTGGAAGGCATCCGCCGATCCTCCACAAGACGAAAATTAGGGACAAATATCCAGAAGCTTGCAACTGCGACACAAGACTTTGTTCAAGATTTTTCCGGAATCTTCGAAATCATCAAAGGAATAGATTCACGAGTTGGTTCCATAGCTTACGGTACCTTCAGCTTGCTTCTTACGGTTGCGAAAAACAAGCAACAGCATGAAGATGTGATCACCAGTGCTTTGGAAGATCTCGGCCGGTGGTTGTCCAGATTACGAGCGATCGAAAGGTCCGAATATGATAATGATGCAATTCTTCAATTCGTTCTGGAGATATATATCAAAGTGATAGATTTTGGCAGAGATGCAGTACTATATTACGGCTCGTCATCTTCGAAGAGAGTTTTTCAAGCCGTGGCTCGACCCGCCCAATCTGCATCACAGAAGCAGGCGGCAGAAATCAGATCCCTTATTGCAGATCTGATGCAAGAGCTACTTATTATCCAGCATGATTACATTAGAACAATCAAAAGTCACTTGGAAAGGGAACAACAGGAAGAACACCAGCGATGTGTCGACAATCTTGAAAGACTGTTTGGTGTTTCGTCGGATCTCTGTGCCAAAAACATGATCCAGGAGAGCAATCGCAGGTTCGAGGGCATGTTTAGCAAGGGCAAGCCCAAAGCAGGCTTCGCGAGGAAAGCGCCACAACTTGAGCAGATAAGCCTTGATGCACTTGCTGAGCGATCCGAGTATAGGTCATGGATGGCCAATTCCTCTTCATGCCTGCTACTCCTTGAAGGAGAGAACTACGATGCGTATGATACCAGCCCACGGCTGTGCTGGCTCTCTCCGGTTGCTGTTCAGTTCTACCAGCATTTTGATGAGCTCAAGAACTGCTATATACTATACCACTTTATTGACGAAGGTGCTCGAGGGATCGAAGGTTCGGAGACTGGGATAAACATGATGCTGAAAAGTATAGTGTTGCAGCTATTGAGAGAAAACCGCGGCGTTTGCAAGAAACTGTTTGACAGAATACAACACCT
The DNA here is from genome assembly GCF_001907595.1 of Talaromyces atroroseus. Taxonomy (NCBI): domain Eukaryota; kingdom Fungi; phylum Ascomycota; class Eurotiomycetes; order Eurotiales; family Trichocomaceae; genus Talaromyces; species Talaromyces atroroseus. Next base: position 204,170 of record NW_017971440.1, on the reverse strand, counting down.
TTCTACCCTACCAGCGGCAGAGCAGGAAAACTTGTTTGAAATTTTGTACCATGTTCTACGCACTTTCAGCCAGGAAAAGACGATCTACATAGCAGTCTCAGGTGTCGAAAATATGTTCAGCAATCCACCGACAAGACTTTTTGGCAGGTTATTAAAACTGATCAGATCGTCTGATGTCCTCGTCACTGTGAAGGTTTTAGTGATTTGTCGATCAGGTTATTGGCCAAATGCCGGCTCCAAAGATAGGTCAGATCTGCAGCGAGCCCTGGCGATAGGCGGACATGAGGAGCTGCTGCTGGCTGTATTTGTTGCCTTCGGTTGGAAACAGAGGTCTCTGGGTAATTGATAAGGGGATCTCTACAAGTTATCCATAGAATGAGCCCAAGTCTCGTACAAGCTCAGGTGCCTGGCTGTGGAGTACCTAAGTATGTTCAAGATATCGTAGGTTGAATAATATATGCCAATTACTTGACCCATCATGGGTTGAAATCCAGTATTAGACAGGCGTAAAGTTGAAAAATCAAAATTAACTTGCCGCTCGTCAAAAGCCATTGTGAATCAGTTAGTAAATGGAAATAATATTGATGTTTTGTTTGTTCTTGACATAGGACGTTGATGATGGTGGCTAAGACCATGCTGATTTTGACGTGTGTGATGCTCTGAGACTCCTTTTCCGAATTGGGTATCAATTACCGAAAACGGAAAATATCCAGGACTCCCGTGGACCTCTTTGCATACACCACACGTTGAGCCAAAGTGAAGTCAATGTCCAAAACAATTTATTTCCATTTTGGTGTCTGGGTCTGGTAATTCATGTATATAAAATTTGTATTCTTTTTGGTCAAAACAACCGCGTTCTATGCGTACTCAATGCAATTGCAAGGACATTTCCGCCATGTACTGAGTAATGCATGCTCAAAAAAGTAACAACAAATAAATCACCCAACACCACTCAAAATGCAAAAAAAAAAAAATAAAAATAAAAAATAAAAAATAAAAAATGGAAAGGATTAAGATACATCTACCCAATTCCTCCATTCACACATACAGCCTCCCGTGCCGCCATCAATCGGTTTAATCTCATCCTCCGGCACATTTTGCTCAATCGCCTCTGCCAAAACCAAATAATCCGGACTAGGATTCACAATCGTACCACCAGACGATCTATCCTCATTTTGTAACTTGGGGTTTGTCAAATTGTAGTATGTCCCTGCCACATCGCCGTCGGCACTGTCGGCTGTAGTGTCCTGCTCGAGACCGTAGCAGTAGGCCAGTTTCTTAGTAGCGAGGCCGCCGTGCCGGTCTATCGTTATTGTGATTGGGTAAGGGAAGGATCCAGGTGATACGAAGTCGTTTGCGGATGAGGATGAAGCTGATGCCGAGCTACTTGCGGTTTTGGTGCTCTTGGCCGCGGTGCTGGTAGACGTGGAGGAAAAAGAATTTGTTGTACTAGTCGTGATATTCGCAGAAGAAGTGAGCACCATATGTGATACATTCTGTGGCTGTGTCCAGATGCGCACAAGGAAGCGTGTCTGTGACCATGTACAACGCACGCTGGCATCGGTCTCCTTACTTCCGCCATTAGAATCATTCGGGTTTTCGTCTGTGGTATCGCCTGTGACTGTTCCGTTTGAGGCGAGAAATATACTCTTGTCGAAGTATGTGTAAAACCCGTAGTGCTCCGATGCCAGGCCCCGATTGTACAGTTTCACTGGCTGCGAGATTGGAAGGGGATACAATGTGGCGGCGGCGGCGCTGCCATCGGATGCCATGGCCGGCGCAGGAATTATACTGTTAACATCGAAATCTGAACCTGACGATGAAGAACTGGTGCTTGTGGTGCTGGTACTTGTTCCAGTACCAGTGTTTGTGCCAGTAGCAGTAGCAGTAGCAGTAGCTGTGCCAGCACTCGTACCTGTACCCGTACTGCTAGTACCAGTCACACTCGAACCCGAAGCAGTTCCCGTTGCAGAAGTAGTGCTAGAATCATCTCGTTTGACCTTTGCAGCCGTCGAATTAGCCATATCAAGTGGCGAGAGCACCGTGATATAGAACGGCGTATCTTCTCCTTGAAAAGGTTCCGTAATATTATCTGTCGTATTTCCCAGGAATATCTGATCGACGAGCCGAGGCGCCGTCGGTGACGGATCCCAGGTCCCATCTCTGCGATACAATGCAGAAAACAAAGACCTTCTCGATGCAGTTGAATTCGCCGAAGAACTATTGTCGCCCGCGGTAGTATTAGTCCCATTTCTGAAGCGAATCTCAAACCTGAAGTTAGGATAATCAGCCGCATAACCCCCCGCATTACTAGCCTGCTGCTCCTTTGGCAGTGCGCAACTCCATGCCTGCGACGGCGCAATACAGCTGCTCCTTTCTACCACCGGCGCCGGTCCAGCAACGGTCATGATGCCCGTGGGCATAGGCGGGAAGCCAGTCAAGTTCAACCATTCCGACTGAGTCGGGGTCGAGTCGCCTTTGTGAGTGAGCGTTGTCGCGAGAGAGACACAAATAATAATCACGACAAGACAAAATGCAATAATGGCGCAATACCACCGTCGACGTTTCCTCTTCTCGCGGCCGCCTTTACGGCCAAAGCAGCCTTTGGCAGGGAAACATGCGCGTCCGCGCCAGAGACTACCCAGTCTTTTGGCGAAGTTGTCTTCTTTTTCTAGTCGCCGCCGTCGAGCCTCGTTACGTTCATGGCCACGTAACTGCGCTGGTGTGACGAATTGGTTTCCGGGGCGTGGTTGGTCGAAGTCTTCTCTAAAATAGTTCTGCCCGTGCACATTGACAGCTCGAGGATTTCCATGCGACATATTTGACTCTTCTATCCCTCGCTGGTTGACTTCAGACATGGGTATCCCGCCCCTGCTGGTCATTGCTTGTTGTAAGCCTGGAGATGCCGGTGCCGGGGAGTCTGGCTGTTGGCGCTGGGCATTACGTGTACTGTGATTGAGTGGGAAAACTGCTCGATATCGAGGAGTATCTCTGTTAGATGGTGCCGCAGAGTATGGTGGCAATACTGATTCCGAATCCGAATCTTCCGATGCGTCACCCCGGCTATCCTGACGTGGTGCGGGAGAAACTAGAGGCGAAGGATTGCGCCGCCGTGACCAGAACGGGCTTGGCCGGTGGAAAGAAGGGGTAGCCTGTAGAGCTGGTGCTGGTCTAGACACTGGGGTGGGAGCAGGTTCATCAAGGTCTCTTGGTGCGTCGTTTCTTGATGTATCTGGTAATGGGGACGCTGCTCTGGGTGGTGATCTTGTTCGGGAGAATTGGGCAGGTTCCATGTCGTACTCACGCCTTCTGAGTGTGCGAGCTTGGTCGTTTTGTGAAGCCATTGAAATGGGTTCTTGCTCTGGCTGTCGTGTCGATACCTCAAAGTCTCTCGATGCTTCCGAAGAAGGATATGCCGCTCTAGGTGCAAGCTGTGGTGAATGCATTCTAGCTGGTCTAGATGATGATCTTTCTCGGGTAATTTGTGCAGATTCCTGTTCATACTCTCGCTCAGGCCTTCTGACTCTGCGACTTTGGTCGTTAGGTGTGGGCATTGTTGACGATGGCATTGCAACGTGTTCCGATTCTGATTCGTGCGTCAATTCCTCAAAACCTCTTAAAGTTTCTGATGATGAATACTCGGTTTTTGGAGGCACTGTTGTTGAAGTCATTGGTGCAGGTTCTGCCTCATACTCGCGTCTTCTGAGCCTGCGAGATTCGTTGTTCGATGCAGGCACTGAAAGGGGCTCTGTCTCTACTTCTCGTGCCGAGGCTAACTCTCCAAAGTCTCTCGGCGCATCATTTCTCGAAGTATCGGGCAAAACAGGCGTTATTCTAGGTTCAAACGATGGTGAATGCATTCTAGCTGGCCGAGAAGGTGACTTTGCACGAGAAACTGGCGCTGGGTCAAAGTTATACTCTCGCGTTCTAGATCTATAAAGTTTATTATTCGATGAGGGCATTGGATGGGGTTCTGATTCTGATTCTTCAAGGTCTATTAGCACATCTGCCCGAGGGGCCGCTCTGGATGGAATCGGCTGTGATCTATCTTGAGACATTGCCGCAGGCAATCTCGCAGATCTGGGTGGTGATCTGCCCCGAGCCGGCGCAGATTCCCATTCGTAGCCACGAGGCACTTCACGAGGTATTTCACGGCCGCAAGATTGGCTGCTAGATGAAGGCGCTATTCGCGAGGACGTTTGAATGTGTTCTTGTTCTCGCCCTAATCCCAACTCTCCAAATCTGCTCGACGAATCTGAGGAGTGATACACCGCTCCAGGAAGTCTCGGTGGTGATTTACCCCGAGCCATCGGCGCAGACTCCCATTCATACCCACGAGGTATTCCGCGCTCGCGAGGTTTGCTCTCCGATGAGTTCTTCGCCGATGAGGGCATATTAACAACCTCCACTTCCAGTTCTAGCTCCAGCTCCAGCTCCTGTGCCGATTCTTCAGGATTTTTTGGGGCACTCAATGTTGGAGATGGTGCTTTGCTTGGCATGACCGGTCTAGGAAGTTGCTTATCGCTAGATTTTGATGCAAGATCTTGTCCATATCCAGGGGGTTTGGCCTTGCGAAGTTTGTTTCTGGGTGGAGGCATTATTTGTGGGAGGATTTCACCTTGTTCCGGCTCAGGCTCAGGCTCAGATTCTAACCTGTGATCTGTTTCTGATTCTGGTTTGGCTTCTGATGTCGGACCTCGTGCTTCTACCAGCATTGTTGGTGGCATCCGCATAGGTGCTGGGTCCGGAGCAGGCGCTGGAGTAGGGATTGGTTCTTGCTCTTGCATAGGCATATGCATTGGCTGAGAAGCTGGAGCCGGGGCTGGCATGGGTACATACACTATTTGAGGAGGCGGGGCTTGCGGTATGGGCACGTACACTGGAGCTGGAGCTGGCGCTGGCGCTGGTACCGGTATCTGTGCTGGAGTTGGCGTCGGGGCTGGTTCTGGCTGCGGAGCTACCTCTCTATCATAACTCGCACGTTCACGGGGAGCTTCACGAGGAACTTCGCGAGGCATTTCAGGCTGCGGCTCTAGCGCAGCTTCAGGTTGAGGTGGTGGAGACCGCTCACGATACGAGGGCGGAGGCGAGGGCGTGTGAACAGATCTCTCTGCCGGCAAATTAGGAGGTTCATATGTTGTTCTACTCGACGAGAGGGATGCAGGGCCACGCTCAATCACAGGTTCTGCTGCTCTTTCTTTCTCCTCATCATCTCCGCCGTCAACAGGAATCAAGTCCTTGCTCTCCTCCGGTGCAGCTTTGACCGATTCGTCGGCATGCCCATGTGCTTCCTCTTCATGCTTCTCAACTTTCTCATCACCCATTTCGTCCTTCTCATCATCATCATCATCACCACCACCACCAACCTCTTTCACCCTAGCCTGGTCCTGAATCAGTGCAATAAACGGATTCCTCGAATCCGCCGACGGATCAATAACAGCAATGACAGCCAACCCCATGTTCCCCTGCCCAGCTTCAGATTCAGATTCAGCCAACGCTTTTTTTCTCTCCTCCTCCTCCGCAGCAAGACAAGCCTCGATTTCCGCCAGACGCTTCGCCGAAGTCATTGAACACACATGATTCACACACTCAAAATACGGATCATCTTTGTTATACAAATCGTGCGCACTCGCCTGGTAGTACTCGGCGGCACAACCGTGCAGGTCGAAATTGGGCACTACCACGTTTCCCGTCTGGAAGACGCTTCTTGTAGCTTCGTTTCGAGTAGTGGAGGCAGAAGGTTCGTTGTGATCAATAGTATCGTCAAGGTTACTACCCCAAATTCCGGCGCTTCGGCTTAGAATAGTGTCTTGATCCTCGGGGGTGTCAGGCGAGAAATGCGATTTTTCAGGCATCGTTACCAGATCCTCTTTCTTCTCGTCCCACCAGTTCAGGCTACTAACACCAGTGCTAGCATAGCCGTTTTGCGGTGGTGACAATGTTGTGTACGATGTAGCCGACAAAGGAGGATTGAAAGAATGCTGTCCGGGAGACAGCAGAGTGGCTGTCCTGCGACTGCTCACGGTGCTCGAGCGACTCAACAGCGGAGACAGGAGATAGGTCCACCATCCCTGGGATCGGTGTCTGTTGGCATCCGTTGTGTTGACGCTTAGTTTATGGAGGACCTTCTTCTTTTTCTTGTCGTTTTCGTTCTCGTTGTTTTCATCGACAGATAATACCGTCTTCTCTCGGTCCTCCACTTCGAATTCAGTGTTTGTAGACAGCGGACGCTGCTCTTGTTGATGTTGGTGTTGGTGCAGAGTTGAAGTATTTTGAGGTGAGAAAATCTGGTCCGTTGAGTTATTCTGATGGTGAACTATAGAATGAAAGGCCGGAATGGCAGGGACAGGCGGTATGTCTTCGTTAGAGAGCAGGCGAGGAGACGGCTGCGAGTAGACACTCGATGCAACGCGAGGATGATGCAGCATCTCTGGGCTGGTGCTCATATCCACGTCCTTATGCAAGTGCCACGGGGGTGTCTCCTTTGCAGGCGTCACGAGAATAGAGGGAGTCGCGGGAGTGCGCGAAGAGGCACTGTCAACAGTGTCTCCTCGGGGTGTTGAGTCGCTGTATGGCACCGTGAGACCAATAACGATAGGCCTATCTGAAGGTGACAATTCCGAGGCACGCAGCTTGTCCCTTTGCGATGAAGCGTTGTAGTGTTCACGGTCATGGCCATGGTCATCGTGCCCCAAATCAGCGGCAGTCATATTCTCTCTCGATCGTTCTTTCTCGCGAGCCCTAGCCATATCTTTCAAATCACTCAGATCAACGAATGCATACCCCGTATCCTTCGCGTCACGATTCATGTTACGGTTGCTGTTAGCATCAGCATCATTCACATCCCGAGCAACAACAGGATGGATCTTCTTCTTCTCAAAGCTCGTCAACAGCTGCAACCCAGCCGGGCGACGATTCTTTTCCACAATCCCACTTCTTCTTTTGTCTCTATCAATATGATTCAGCCGCGCTTCCTGTCGCGCCTGCGACAAATTTGCATAAAGTGTCCTCTCAAACTCGTTCCTACTCAGCGGCGAATCGGAGCTTGGATTCACAGATCCTCCACCACCACGCGCGGAAGAAGACGAAGAAGAACCCACAAGTTTCGGCACAGACCGTCGCTCGTTGTCATTACCTGAATTGCTGTCCCCGGATAACGAGTGCTCCGGACTGGAAATCTCTTCCGTGATGGGCGACGAAAGCGGGAATTTGGGCAGTTCAGGAGGCCTCAGGTTGATGTCGATGCCTCCTCCAACGCCAGGTTTTGTGTCGATGGTGAGGTTCATTCGTACCCTTTTTGAGGTTGTTGGTCTTTTTTTTTTCTCCGTCAGAGGCGGGATAGCGTTGACAACAAGGGAGAGGTAGTAGGAGTGGGAGATATGTCAGAGACAAGAGTCAATAGGAAGATGAGACAATAGGCATGTATGTAGTCAGACAATAAAAAAAGTAGCACAACGAACAAAGAAAGCACCAGGCTTTGACTCGAGCATCACCACAATCAATTATCTACACGCACGATGAATATGACAAATGAATGACAAATCTGCCAAAACGTCAAAACGTCAAAACAGCAGAAACGATCAGACAGACAATGCAGATGCAGGACGCGGATGCAAGATGGGAAGAAGTAAGATAAAAAAAAACGAATTCACGACGAGAGAAAAAGAAAAGAAAAAACACGAGCAACAGAGGCATAGACTGATCCAGCCCATCGCGCACCCGAATAACGTTGAATCATCAAGCTTGATACTACTACCATCCAACCCATCAATCACAACAAAACCAGCCCGAAACACCGACAAGAATAGCAACAACCAATCTGCACACAGCAGTAGATCACGTAGCAGCATCCTTCCGCACACAGCAACGCATCTCCGACGATTGGCCCAGTCTAATTTCCTCAGACCAAGCTTCAGAAAGAGACGGGGGTTTAACAAGGTATAGAAGAAGGGCGCGCACACCGCAATGATTGGCCAGCAGAAGATCTGCGGACGGTTTTAAAATAGATGCTAAATCGGAGGGCCGCGGCCAATAGCAGCGCGCAGATGCAAGTTTGCAAGTTTATTTTCTGCAGTCAATGCGCGCTAAACTGTTTTGGGTATGAAGCTATGACGGGCGCTAACCTGATATGTGCTTAGTCTAGTTTTCTCCATGGCTTCTTTTTGTTGCTATTAATAATTGATTCTTCAGTTGTTTAATCTTGTTCTATGTCATGGATGACTACTCTGTATAAAGCAAAGCAAATGTATAGTTATGGCATTAGATGTGTCATAGACACTCAAATACCGGCGTTATCAATTCGTTATACTTGAAATGACATGACGAAGCATAGCTGTGAAAGAAAAATCGTGACCAAAATATAGCCGTCGAGGATATCAGAGTAGGTATACGAAACCCAGAAAAGAAAAGTCCAGAAGAAAGAAATAAAAGAGAATGAAAGTCCATAATACATGATTCGCAACCCCGCCCATGATTTTTGTCTTTTTGTACATCCAGTGATCGATCAACCCACCACAACTCCGGAATTGAATACATGACTCCCAGAGGTACGTGAAGAATAATGGAAAATAAAGAGGCAAAAAAGTAAAACATTACAGATGACCACTGTAGGTTATGTATAATCTACCCAAACGAGAAGAGGTAGACTTGCTAATACTCTTGGCGTCATCGTCTATCGGCGCTCTTCGGTATATTGAATCCCTTGCATGGCCGCCACCGACCCATTGATAAGCGGCGGGAGGGTCCGTGGCTGCTCGACAGCCATCCCGGAAGCATAAGTGGGATAGGTCGTGGACTGAGGCGAGCCATTCGATTGTGACGACGACGCCATGGGGTGAGGGTCATACATATTCTGCTGTCGAGATTTGCCGTTGACTTGCTGCCCGCCAAGCTGCGCTCGCAGCTCCTGCACCTCTCGTTGCAGGTCGTTGTTTTCGCGTCGTGAAGTCGTCAGTTGCTTCTCCAAGGAAGTAATATAATCAATCGCTATAAGAGTTAGCAAGGTCGAAAATTGATAGGAAAAAAAAAAAAAAAAAAAAAAAAAAACAAAAAACATACCTCTGGTCAACGTCTCCCATTTACTAGACTTGTTGTTCTGGCTCTGTGGCAGTCGCATCCGGAGCATTTCAAAACAATCCTTCATCTCACTTCGACGCTTGCGCTCGGCCAGCTTATGCGTGACCCGCAACTCCGGCGTCCGGCTATACGGAGTAGCATTGTTGGGAGACTCGGCATCTCCTATAATACCGCGCACTTGTTTGTGCTGCAGCGAATGATGATGTACATTCTGCGGCAACTCTGCAAGCTGTCAGTGGCTGGAACAAACATGCGAAGAACAAAGAAAATCATACCTTGCTGACCTCGGGGTAATCGAGAATCGGTGGAGAAAATACTACTATTGAGCGATTCGGCCACGCTCCCCTTGCGTGAGAACGGGCCCTGTGGTGTGGTCGCCTTGTCCTGAGAGGTGAGACTCGAACTAGACCGGGCAACGTCAGGATCTGGAAAGGCGTATGCCATACCCGCTGTGGGAGCCTCGGCATTGTAGATCTCAGATCGAGGATTGGATGAAATAGCAGGGGCGGTGCGACCCGAAGGAAATCCACGCTGATCGCCGCCGCGAGGCCCTAATGGAGATAAAGGTTGGGCTCCGTAGCGAGGCCCCCGGAAGCCATTTGTATTTGTGTAATCATTGGATATGCCGCGTTCTCTCTGAAGCCCTGACACTATTGACGATTGCGACGCATTAGTGCTGTGGTAAGGCGACGTTGGGTTGATGGCCAGAGCGCTGATGCCTTGATTCATGCGGCTATCGACGCTGCTTCGCCTTGACTCCGGCAAATCAATAATACTGTTTCGGTGTGCCGGCGCCTCAAAATTCTGGTTGATTGACGGGAGCGTGGAGGAAGTGGCTTGTGAGGTAGCGAAGGCGGGGGTAGGGTTGGCACCGGCTGGAGAAGGAGTGTTGGAGTGATCCTGATTCAGTGGCGACCGTTCTGAAACACCAGAGTGACGACTCGGAGATGGTTGTTGGGATGAATTAAGAAACGATATAGGATGGTAGTTGCCCGTTCCATTCGTCGTCTGTGAGTATGTAGACGATCCTATCTCGTCAGCATGCGATGTCGTATTCAGCCGACTGACAAAGAACTCACTTGTACTTTGCGGCATAGACCAATTGCCCGAGTCCCGCTCGAGCGTGTTCATAGAGCTTGCTGGCGACTTTTCGCCAGGCGGAACGCTGACGCCGCTCATGCTAGCGGTCAGCGTAGAAATCGAAGGAAGAGTCTGGGTCGTCGTGACCATAGGGTGTGCCTGTAGCCCAGGTTTGACGTCCTCCCATGGACGATGCGCAACGGAGGGTTCCATTGTGAGAAGAGGCGACTATAGCTTCAATTGTATGCAGTAAAGGCCTATCTCATATTCCGGCTGAAGCGAGATAAACAAGCCTTCAATCGAGACTGGACGCAATACAGCAATCCGCTCTGTTCAATGTGCGCAATCACGTGGACGAGGGCGTTTGCTTGGGTCGAGAGTCGTACAAACGACGCGCAAAATCGAAGCGAGTCAGTTGAGCAAACGCGGAATGTCCTCCATATATTCTCGCGAGACACGTGAAAGTAAGCCGCCGGGGGATTGCGAGGAAGAGGGGCTTTGAAAAAAAAAAAAATAAAATAAAATAAAATAGAAGCGACCACGCGAGCGGTGCTCTTTGGTATGCGTCAAGACCCAAGGCTTTGGGTTTACAACGGCGTGAAAGCCAGGGTCGACACACAAGGAAGGGATGGGTTCCGTCGGTGGCGGTTCGTGGGCGGAAAAGACAGGCGCCAAGTCTTGCAGATCAAGGAGAAGAATCGGCAAGGAGGCAGACACGCAGCTAAACAATGATGTAGTACCTATTAGCATTTATTGTATGGCGAACGCAAGTGGCAGCGCGGAGGCTCTCTTTGAGAAGGAACGCCTTTGTGCACCCACACACACACATACACACACACACACACACACGCACCTGTTGTCCGTTGGAGAGTAGATGCACCTAATTCGGGCACGCACGCGGACGTGGGCTTGACTGAAACGAGGTCAGACGAGACGGGCTATAAATGTGTTGTTGTTGTATGGTATATGAGACGTCGAATTGCATGTATGTAGGGTTGACCGGTGGCAGGAAAAAGAAAAGAGAGGAGAGAGAGAGGACAGATGAGAACGAGAGAAGAGTCGGATGAAATAAGAAGGGAGGGACAGGATCAATGATTGATCTGATGTGAGATGCTGGATCGATAGTGTGGTGCTCGTTTTGCTCCGTGGAGAGAGACCTTTTTGTTGGCGGGCCCCTTGGTGAGTCAAGCAAGGACAAGCCTTTGTTTTTGGAGGGGGGTTTGGTTTTTTTTGTTTTCTGGTTTATTGATGTGAAGACTGGCGCGAGTCAGACAAGGAAAAGGAGAACGAATGGCGTGTGGCAGGCTGGCGAGAAGAGCGCGAGCAGAGGTAGACAGAGAGTAGCGAGAGGAAGACGTGAGGAAGGATTGCCAGGCCGATTTGGGCCATTACTCTGGCTCAATAATGGATCTGCCCACGTTTTTTGGTCTTGCTTTTGGTTCGTTTGGGCCGCGCCAATCAGCGCGCCGCTGCGGGCCCCACTGGTAATGGGTGCGCGGCGCCTTGCCACTTGCAGCCTAGCGCGCAATAGCTTAAGAACAAGACTGAAGAATCTCCTTCCTCCGCACGGGCAGAGCTGCCATTCGACGGACGGGGCGCGGGTGCAATGGGTGCACGGAGGAGTCGACGGTTGGTACTCTGGAATGTATGCGCCTGCCTCGCGCGGTATGCGTAGTATACGGCGTATCGCAGCCAGGGAAAAACACATGGCGGCGATGTGGCCTCCTCCAGCATCGAGACGCTCAGCCACGAGGTGCATTCCGGGGGTGTATCCGTAATTGTGCTGTAATTTACGGTATTGCAAATTACACGTTTATTTGTCGGAGGACGGAGCATATTTCTGTCCTGCGGCTTAGTCATCGCCACAACGGGTTAGCTCGTTAACTAGTGTAGTCTCGATTCATGCCCTAAGTTAACCAAGTCTATAACTATAACTAGTACTAGTACGCCGTAGCTAAATTGCCATGTCGATCTGCTGGCTGACTCAGAATCTTCTCGCCTTCAGTCCTTGCATGTCCGTTGCACAGCGACTGTCAGTACAGCCCGAAGACAATCATCCCAGGCCGCCTTGCTGGGAGAAAAAAAAAGAAAAAAGCAGACACCCGGCGTCACTGCAACTTCTGAGAAAAATGGCCGTTTGCCGACTTGCCTTTTTTCACGTGGCACTGGCTGTTCGGCGAGACCACGGAGCAGCAACCAAGCTGCATGCTTAGTGGCTGTTTACTATGCAGTAGCACGACGGGGAAAGTCTGGATGGCTGGATTGGGCAATGCCAAGGGCTGCTTTTGCTCTTTTCTTCACTGACATGCTCTCGTACTATATAATCTATGATATACTCCATAGATATTAATGCAGCCAATCGCGTTGGAATTCCTGGCGTGCGTGGTCCGAAGACCACCTGGCATGTGCTGATCCATGTGCCTTGCTCCGGTATGCAAGGATCAGGCTACCATTGTACTATTTTTGCTAAGTCTGGATTGACTTCAATATATATTATAGTATCTTAGTATATAGTACATGCTTTGAAGTCTACCAACACATGGCAAGGTCTAGTGCAGATCATCGTGCCCCTCTATTTAGTACGGAGTACGTAGTGTTATCGTCCCCGCCAACGCCAGTTCCATGACTACGAACGCCTCGCTTGATCCTGACCAAATAGTGGGGGGAAAAAAAATAAAAATGAAAATGAAATTAAAATAATTCAAAAGATCTATCTAGCCGTGCCGTGACTATCATTTCCCATGGCATGCCGTGGTATCTATCACGCACCTAGGTATAACGGGAGTACGACAGCCAGGGTTACTTTGGCAAATTCTGATCGCACAGCCATCCGTGCTTTGTAGCTGCAGCGAAAGGAACGGTGCCATTTATTCATTTACAAGGAATCCGAAGATCTGCCTGCGTAGTACCCACGGCGCACTCCGAACTCCGTGGGTATGCGAGTGGAGATTGCTTCGAGACATGGCGTGGTAAGTAAGCACTAGCCATCACTAACGAATTAACCTTCTCCGTGGGTGAATTTGAAATCGAAGCTCAAGCCAAAGCCAAGTCAAACGGACCTCGGTACTCTCGGAATCGCCGTAATCCGTACTCAGATTCGATAGCCTGACTGACCATATTCGAACTGCTAGCAAGTGTGCCAATCTTGCCGGCCTCATACGGATTTCGACTGGAATGCCATCCAAGGAACCCAGGAATGTGCGGTGTATAAACTATGCACATACAGCACCATAAATCCATGGATCGCCGTGGATTCAACCGTGCACGCTGATTGTATGTATGTATGTATGTGCGGCCAACGTTGAAATATGGGGTATGCTTATTCTTTCAGTCGATACGTAGCAGGCAATTCTTCACGAATTGCCGTCGGTGTGGAAAATATCAAATATAAAATAAATAAATAACTCACAATTTAATCCAGCCATCGATGTTCGCTGCATTCGACGTCGTAGCTTGTCGGCGTTGGCGCATGCTCGGAGCATACAGCTGCATACATATCCCTGCTGGCGTCATTTCATACTTGTTCAATTAATTTATATGCGGTCTTTTGATCTTGAATTACACACGGGGTAACTAAATAACTTGTTGACTAACTAACCCACCGGTGATTATCAATCAAACGGTGCCTGAGATAACTATGTCGGCGATCAGTTACCTATCTCCAGGCCTCTTCTTCTTCAAACAACGTCTCCTCCTCCTCCTACTGCCTATCTAGGTAGTAGGTAACAGGCTAAGTCAGAGCTCCGACAGACGTGTGTAGTCGTGCTACCTCTGCCGGTGCAACTTGGTGTTTGGTACATCTAATCGGGTACGTACCAGGAGGAACACCACATTTTCGTGTAAAGCGTACATACTGTACACCGCAAATCGCAACCCTCATCCAGAACTGGAAATACTCATCCACGATCAGGAATTGTGAGCGCTGCCAAGCCTGGCTCTTGAAGAAAAGGTAGGGACGTAAATACATAGTCGTATATGTACTGATCGACGCTGCTATGCGGCAATGCTACCTACCTACCTGTATAGATAGATGTATATCCAACAATGTCAGACAACGATACCCGTCATATGCACGCTGGCTCAAATTCAGTTCTTGGCTGAATTAAACGAGTGACTGACTTAGTAACTACTCGTACAGCGCTTCAAATGAATTCTGGGCAAATTTGTCTCACGTCCAGCCAGTCAATCCGTCAGTCAGTCCGACTTGTATAACATTCCGTAGACAGGCATCCCTATGACCATGTGTAACGTTACTCCCGGAGCACAGGACAGGATGAGAGCTGTCCACATTATTGTTATGTTTATTCTATTCTACAACTGCTATTGTTGATCGAGACTGTCGGTCTGAATGTATACCTTTGACCCAAAAGCCCGAAAAAAGACAACTCATCCAACGCCGAATAGGCATGAGCCATATGGCACGAACAATGAAGGTTTGCGTTATGTCCAAGGATTAATTTCTACCAGTTCAGACCTAGGATGAGCTGAGATAACTCTCACTCCATAGTTAGAACACCAACACTTTTGCCTAGTTTACCTAGGTACGAGAGTCTACTAGAAACCACCACATGGTGAGTTGCCACGCGGCCATGCATATAGAATAACTTTGAATAAATTAGAATACGATCAATAATGGCCCGATAATATACATATAATTGCGACGAGATATACACTAAACAAAATGAATACGATGTCGGCTATGCCTTTTGGCCCCAAAAGATGGGGGCTGCTTATTGCCTACCCACAAGTTTAGCCCTATATCAGGACTCCTATGTACATTAAAAAAAAAGCCTTGCACATAATTTACTCTTGATCATTCTCATCTTCTTCTTCTTCATCATCATCAGCAAAAACAACACCAACCTCCCCCGTAATATCCCATCGATCCCCGCGCGCAGCCGCGCTCACATACTTGACAAACTTGAGCGTGCCACTGTCGCGCAACACAATACTCATGCGATTCCAGCCAGCCGCCATGCTGAAAAGAATTCCATCGTCGTCGTCATGCGCTGCTTTGTAGATTGCCGGGTCCGACTTTTTGGATTTGCGGTCCTCTGCGCCTTCGTTTGCATCGTCGTCGTCGTCTTCTTCGTCATCTTCACCGGTCATGTACATCTCGTAGCCGCCTACGGACGGATCTTCGCTGTCGGTCTCTTCGGTAGAAGTAGATGTCTTTGCGGTCTTAGCACCTTCACCTTCCTCCTCCTCGTCTTCATCTTCGTCTTCTGCCTTCTCCCAGCCAGATGTCGGGGTAAGACCAAGAGTAAATTCCAACCGCGGCTCGCTGCCCTCGTAGCTACTGGCCAATGTGTAGTCCTGGCCACGTCGGAATCTGCGAGCTAACAGATTGTGATCCGTTAGACGGTCTGCGCCCGTGATCAAAGTGAGCCATTTCCGGAAGGGCTGCGATGGCAAGAACTCATTTAGTAATTTTTGTACGGGCGATACACTATCTTGCTTGGTGCTGGCCGTAGTAGGTTGCTGGAAGACATAGCGATGCTTGTGAGGAGGACGAGCGACTTTCCAACTTGTGCTTGCTTCAATATCGTCCGCGGAAGCCGGCAATCCTTCCTTCTCCTGCTGCTCAATATACTCTCGGACCTTGCCTGCAAACTTTTCCGACAGCACCTTCTCCAAACTAAGCGAATAGTCGTTGGCGAATGTCTCCGAGATCTCCTCGGCAATATCCGGAGTCAAGTACGACGGCGCAAGGAATTGTAGCAAAAAGTCCAGATCAGACTCGGTAAGTTCGTCGCCTTGATCGTCATCAACAGACTGTTTGGCTTTTCCTTTTCCTTTTCCTTTGCCGCTGTCCGAAACAGCCTCGGCATCCCAATCAACCGGCTGCGGCTGCGGCTGGTCATATATATCGCCTCTACCTTGGAGTTGGGATAAACTGCTTCGTTCGGCCAGTTTCTCCTCCAAACCAGGCTCGTACCCCTCCTCACCTTCTTGCGGGATGTGGAACCAGCCACTTATCGCCATCCGCACGCGTTTCTCTTTCCCTTTATCCTGTTCTGACGGGTGATAGACCTCCTCGACGTCATGAAAGCTTTCGCCGGGCTGCACAGTGAAGAAACTCAGCTGATTGAAAGCCGGTGGAATCGACAAGCTAAAATCCGGGCTGGGTATCTTGATCTCGTCGCCGCCTTTGCTCTCGTCTCGAACAGTCTTGGTAGGGTACAACCGCAGTGCGCCACCCCATTCGGGCTGCCATGGCGTGTCCGGGTCCGTCAAATACAGAATATAGCTTAGACGTCGACTGCCAATAACATCGTCGTGGCAGAGTAAATGGCAACCTTCCGTGTAGATGGTAATAGCCATATCGGTTTTCTTCCCGCTCAGCTCTCCCGAGCCCGTCAACGAGGACAGATACGCGCGGAATTTGGCGGAGTATAGCGCATCGCGCAACTGCAGCAAGGACGGCAGTCGTGATAGCGAAGCATCGTCCAGCCCGTCGAGGTTTGCCAGGTCGCCCGACTGAAACGTTTTGTAGATATCGGTTTCCTTCTCGGTGAAGGAGATTTTCTGCTCGATCTCGTTGCGCACGGAGCGTAGAAGGTCTGGCGCGATTAATGGGGATATAACGCCATGTTTGTAGCTAGCAATTCACTCAGCCAGTAAGCATCCGGTTCGAGATCTCGATAAAAAAAAAAAAGGAAAATAAAAAGACTCACGGTCCTGAGCTTGCATAGCTCTTGGTATATTTCTCCAGTTCTGCCGGATCGAACAGACCCTCGCGAAAGCGTGCAGCTACTGCGTCGTCTGAGAGGGTTCTTTTCTTGGACTCATGGTGGCCATTTGATTGGTGGGTATCGTCTGTCTTGCGCTTCATGTTGGTGGTATCTATCTACCTGAGGTCTCTGTTCAATTGGAGTTGTTGGGGAGTGTACATGTTTTTTTTTTTTTTTTTTTTTTTTGAATTACTTTTTCAACGACGGATTCGTCCTTCACCGCCTGCCGCACGCTATCACCCGCTAACTCAACGGAACTTCTTGTGTTGCACAATGAATCCCACCTCCGAGTAATGGCAGTTCATTGATATAAACCTGCACGACCTCTCTTTCCTTCCCAAAAAGGCCCTTCAAGATCTCAAAAGCCCTGATGTCAGCCTCCTCATCGCCAAATTTCGGAATCACCAGTCCGCCATTTGGTAGATAGTAGTTCACGTAGCTCATAACTGGAGACCATCCACTTGCAGTCTCGAGTGCTTCCATAGATTCCTCGTCTAGGTTCAAAAGAGCCATGTCAGGTTCTAGAATGTCGATAATCTCAAGGCTTCTGCCTTGGGCATCTTGTTGATTGCACAGGATATCTTTCGTCTCTTCGTATACCTTCATCCATACTGTCTTCGCCCTGGGCCCTACAGGTCGACTGAGAAGCACAACACCCGGCGAAGCAAATCTCGCTAGAGCATCAACATGACAGTCTGTACTATCGGCATTCATGACCCCAGGTAGCCAAATGATTTTCGATACACCCAGGCACCGTTGCAATTCGTTCTCGATGTCTCCCTTGCTCTTTCCGGGGTTTCGGTTCTGGTTGATAATGGAACTCTCTGTTACTAATAATGTGCCCTCACCGTCAACCTCCAAAGCGCCTCCTTCAGCGGTGATTGATGCTTTGACGCGACGAGTTTTAGTGTCTTCAAGAAGTATACGCGCAAGACCGGCCGTCGCTGCAGTGACATGCCGACTTCCCCAGCCGTTGAAGTTGAAATCAACCCCAAACAGCTGTTGCGTTGGTTTCTCTTTTTGCTGGCATATGGTAAATGTAGGTGCAATGTCTCTCATCCACAGATCCATACCATCCCCCGGAACCGAGTGAATTCGAATCATGTGTTTCGTCGTAGATGAGTTGGATTCGAACTCTGAGCGTGCTTCATGTACCCGATCTTGACCAACGACCAAACTGACTGGCTCAAATCTAGAAATTGCCCTGACTAAGCTAGACACCTCGTCCGTGGCAGCAGTCAATGATGCAGAGGTCTGGAAAGACGCGTTCTTGAGTCCAGGCCAAGCAAGGATACAGTGAGAGTGACGAGCCCATTCTGCAGGTCTGAAAAAAGACAATGTCGTGCGGCGTAGCACCATCGTGCTCGTCAATTAGAAGAAGGCAGAAGTTTTGACAATTTGAGGAGCAACATGAAAGGACTAGGTTTTGAGGAAAGGCAGAAAGTTCAAACAACATAGGACATAGACATAGGAAACAGATTGTTAAAACCGCCCCTCACGTTGCCTTGTTGAGACGTCTCTGTTAGAATATTTCGAGGCGAGAAAGCTGACTCTCTATTGTGTACATTGTATATATCACCGGGAGATAGGGGAGATATATCTACCTAGCTCGCTAACTCAATCTAGTAAGCGGAGGCTGACAGCAGATGTCCCAGATAAGCGAACTCACTCTGTTATCTTCTTATTTTATATATTGTTCTATTCGAGGAGCTTCCCGGACACGCTCATCACAAGGCATGATACGTTTTTGTCGACCGTACCGAAACTTTCTATCCAGGAGAGAGAAGGCTTGGGATTCGCCTAGCAGGCGGATCAAGTTCCAACAAAGTCGTGCATGCATTGGAATCGCCGCCGGGTTGCGACACTTTCAACAAGTCATCTGTGTATGCCAAAATCGTCTTGACATATGCCACTCAATTGGGGTTGCATACGCCAGGATATGAGCAGGAATATTCAAAGGATAAAGTAAACTCCTCCGCAGCCCGCAGTTTAGAGCGATCCATGTGGTGTACAGCAGCAGCAGCTACAACTTCAGCTGGATTCCCAGTTATTAGCTCAGACTTCATCGCAAGAAGCCACGCTCACAGAGACTGCGGATGACTGCGATATTTCTGCACAAAGTGGTCCGTTCGGAGGAAATGGGAGTTGGGGAACGGTTCTCGACTCGGATGTTGACCCTTTGAAGAATTTGACCAAAACGCCATCGAAGACTGGGGGTTCTATGGACTGACGTGAGACAGCAACATGAGGGCGGAAAGGTGGTTGATAGAGTTGTATAAAAGTATTGCAAAGATGGCAAAACGGGACTTCATATTCAGTCCTTGGACTTTGAAGCACGCACAATATACGAATCATCAATACCATCTTCAGCTGAATATAGAATTGTCTACTTAGCGTTACCGTCAATATAATGGGACAAGACAGCACATAAGGCTAAGACAACAGCGATCGTGATCGGATGGGTGATTATTGCTCGACTTGCTTCCTGGCGCTGTTTTTACGGTGAAGTCGGCTGTCGGCCATTTTTTGGACATTCTCGTCCACTACAGCAGTGTATATAGACGTATCACACGATGCTGGATGGAATAATTGATTCTAATCGTATATGCAATGTTTCTGTTGAGATTGTATTTCTATATCTATTCAAATATTTATCACTTCTCATTTCGAGTGGCCCAGAAACCCGCGAGCGGACAACTCTAGGGCTAGGCTAGAGTTTAGGGCAGCGGCTCACCCTTTTGGTCTCTCTGGGAGGTTCTTCTTATATCGTGGTATGATAGTACCTAGTGGAAGTATCATACTGCAGCAGAACTTCTGTCTCCATCTCATCCGCATCTATGACAACCTGTCTCCAAAGACTAACTTCATATGTGTCTGCCAACGCCCCTGGCAGGACTATGGCGCATAGATAGCGTTGGAAATTTGCACTATCTTCCTGGCCCTCTTTATTCTTTCCGACCTCATGTCCGAAAAAGTCTCTAACGCCTTCCCCCACTGCCTGCTGAGGACATAATATGACAGCCAAGTTGTGCTTGCTCTGAAACTGCAGTGCAAAGTCCGCCGGGGGATTCCACCGGACTACCATTCCAGGTCGAATGCGTTCTTTGAAAGGCACCAAATGTGCTCCAGGATGGACGTCGCGGCTTGATCTAAACTTGTCGGGCCATAACTCTTGGGATTTCCTGCTGTCCTTCGACGAGTCTGTCGTTGTGGTGCTGTGTTGAGATCGAATGTGCAAATCCCACAGTTTAGAATGGAACGCCTTGGCCTGGCCATCTGTTACTCCATCTGTTTGAAGACAGCGATGTATGAATTCTGCAACCGGTAGTCGGAGGAGTTGGAGACCAGATTCATGCGGCGCAAGAACGGCAGGGGATATTTTTGGAACGCCGGACTATTTAAGAATATTAGTTCGTGGCGTGGTAAAAGGAACAGTATCACACTTACTTCAGCCTCGATATAGTTTTTTATATCCTTATTTGTCCATGTCGTTGGTATATTTGGATCGAATTCCACCTGTTTACGTTTTGGCGTAACCACCCTCAACATCTCTGCATACCGAAGCGTGTTTTTACTGGCTGCAACATCCAAGAAGCTGGGATTAATGCATCCCAAAACGACAGTTTTCGCACTGAGGCTATCATCCGCAGGGTCAAATAGATGCTTTAAAACTTTTGTCAGTGCGCTGCGGCGAAATGGGATGTATGGTCTTTTAGATGATGATGATGATGATGATGATGATGATGATTTTTCGGTTGCCACCACAGCGTCTAGTGCTGCCCTTTCGCGTATGCAGTCCTTGAGAACAGAAAGACTGATATTAATCTCTCGTGTCTCTTTCATGCGATTGGCGGTGTGTGCAGCTACATCGCGGGCGATCTCGGAACCCGCGAGGTCGACAAGATACAGAATTCCATCGTCTAGGGAGTCTGGCGATGGGTTCTTGACTCGAATACGACAGATGGCATGTGACCGTGAAGAACCGTCGTTTTTTTCTGTGCTAGCTGTGTGTCGAAATGAAGAGGCACGTTCAATCAGTTGCAGAAGCTCCGAGGCGCTGTTGACGTGAATATCCTGGACTCCAACGAGCTGCGTGTCACCGAATGAATCTTCGAGAATTGAAAATGATTGACGAGCATTCAAAAGATCTGATGATAAACAGTAAGTTAGCCTGTTTCAGCCCCCCCC
>NW_017971440.1:0-183083 GCF_001907595.1 Talaromyces atroroseus | reverse complement strand
CCCCCCCCCTTTACATTTAGCCATCTATCTGATCTTTACCATGAGCCGAGTTTCCAGCCAGCTCAAAGATACACACATGGACTTCTGGCTTCTCTTCCAAATGGCTGTCGAATAACGACGTGGCGATGAGCCTTTCCAAGCCGCTCACTGTAAACGTCTTCCCAGACCCCGTCTGTCCATATGCAAATAGCGTGCCCACATTGCCTTGACACACCCAAGGAACGAGTGGCTGGACGATATCTTCATATATCATTTCCGTAGTCTGGTCAGGGCCAAAGACCTTGTCAACAGTAAAAGAAAAAGACTATGCATTTATTTAGCAAATGTCATACGTGAAAAAGCAAGAGACTCACGTTCAATATTGGCGGACCCCTGACTTTCTTCCTAAGCTCGTGAATATCGACCGATCCACTCCCCCCCTTGCGAGCGAAAACTCCTGCAACTTGGCCAGAGGAAATTTCATCATCTAGCATGGGGCGAATACGAGTAGCCACAGTGATATTAGAGCTATTTGTTGTGTCTGTGGGTTTGTTCGACTGCGGGGGTTTGAACGCGCGAACGAGCGATTGATAGCGGGGGACGCTATCCAGGAGGAACTGTTCCATCGTGGTAAGAAGGTGTTGACAAGTAGCTTAATATTTACTTATAGTTAAAGAGCATTCTTTAAAGCAGTAAACATTTTGAAGCTTTCATAGCAAAGAAATATCGTGTAGGACCCTGAAAGGCTGAGGCTAGTCACCCAGGTAACCCCCGATACTAAGCTCAGATGGGGAATAGCCCTAACAAGGGTCGTAACCTACGCCCAATCCTTATCATTGGTCTGGATGGAAAAAAATACAACTCCCTTGTAGTTTCCCCTGCCATTTTTAGTTCTTTGGGCGCGAAATACCTGTCTATAACCCACTAGAAGGTATAGCCAGGCCAGCCCCTGGAGGCAGTATAGTTACTACTCCATAGTAAGACCAACGTAAGGAACGTCCGGACGGATGTCAGACAGACGATGACCAGCTGTTCCTGCTTTGCGGATGCCACGGTCAATTTCGCCCTTGTCACCCCAGAAAAGAAGCTTGTGATCCCACTCATCTATAAAGTAAGCCATCCACTGAATATCACCGTATGTTGCAGGCTGGTAGCCTTTCGGTCTACGCCTGACAAGGTATTCAGTGAAGATGGCCAGCAACAGGAACAGGCCGGTCATCGTTGCCAGCGGCAAAAGCCCCATGTCAACTGCATCGTCCGCGATGAAAGCATAGCCGAAAACCCACTGTATAACTGACTTGAATACCATAAGTGTCATGCTTTGCCAGCTGGTGGTGAACGACTTGGCTGGGTTACTGTTATCTTCTGTCGCTATACCCACGGTGGATGCCTTTCGCCAGTTCGTCTCATCTCTAGACACGTTTATAACAAGCTCGGTGCAATGAAGACCGAAGGTTATGGAAGACTGAACGGCAATCTGGATGCAAAGGCCAACTAGGTCTTGTTGATACCGGAGCTGAATATTATCAGAAAAGTCGAAATCAGCCAGTCCAAACTTTTTCCAATACTCCAGAGTACTAGTATTGGAAAGATACCCAGACCATCTGCCAGTCTTGGAATCAGATATTGCCACCGCGCCGGACCAGATTGCAAATGCTCCAAAAAATGCCCATACAAGATATTGGATACGACAAACACTCGGTAGCATTGATAGCATAGATGGTTGCCGTGATTGTGGAAACGAGAGGGAAATTTCCTGCGAAGCACATGAAGATAGGCGTAGAGACTCAGGGTTCGTTGGTGATGGTGGAAATGGAAAGTGTGAGGAATCTGTAATAGCTTCCATATGTGATGTACCAGATATAGGTCTCGTCGATACGGATACCTGAGGCGATAGTTTTGAATCACTGAGGGACCTCTCGGATTTGCTCTCGCAAGAGCTTATACCAGTGTATACTTTAACAACTGTTAAAGGATGTGAACTCCATGTACCTACTAGACCGGATTTGCAAAGGGAGCAGGTGGACACAAACGCCTGGAGCGAGAGACCTATTCCTAAACCAACCATTGCAAAACCATTAAAATCCAAACCATCCTGAGGCCCCTCATTAGACTCATACCAATCGATATTCTGCACGGTTCCGGCGTCCAATTTGCAAAGTGTGAGCATATCCATGCCCGTTGTGAGCGATGCCAAAGCCCCATATGTTATTGCCAAGGACAGCAGAGAAATGGCATTCATATACCACTTATTCGGGAAACAGGATTTCGCGCAAGAGAAGAGCCGAAGGTTTGAATTTTTTTGGAGGCGATTTTCCCGAATCAAAGCCCATTTCAACGTCGTTGAATGAATATAACCCATACAATCAAGAAGAATATTGGCCGCTATGTTCAATCCCAGGGTAATCAATAACTGAACACTTTTAGGAAGGACGTACATGTGATGGCCCTTCATGTTCCATTGGCCATCTCCAGCTAATCCTGGAACAAAGCAGTAGCCCCTAGTGCCAATACCGACGTATTTTCCCTTAAAATAGGGTGCTAGTGGCGCCTTAATGGCAATCATATGTGCCCCTGTTACTATGCATGCAATGCCAGCAATCCATCCTATGAGCACCCCTACTGCGCAAAGATTGCGAGTACCCAGAGCTTTCTCTGATGCATTTATCGAAGGCGTCTGACTTGGCTGGTGCTCAGGGTGAAACTTCTTGGTTGACTCGGCTGTATTGACTTCCCTTATGAACGCCGTACTTGAGCTCATAGCACTCGAAACGGAAAATGTTTGCGGTAATTCCATGACAAAGAAGACTTTCTAACAATATTTCGATGTCGGACGGCTGCGAGCGAATTATGGAATTCACAATATTGCACTTAAAGCGTTCAATATCATGATACTTATATAATTATTTCTAATGTTAAACTGAAGATGAACTGTACATAAGCCGGCTGTGCCGGCAAGGGACTTGAACACGAATTGCTCGAGTTAGCTAGAATCTGCTCGTAGTGTTGGCATATAGGATGTATTGAAGTATACGAAGTGTTACATACATATTGCTTTGCGCAGCCATAGAATGACGCACGCTTGTTTGATTTTAAAATGAGGGCTGAATGTACCCGGGCAAATTCTAGGTATGTGGATGTAGGCTGTGCCGGCAAGGGGTTTGTATGAGGCTCGAGTTCTAAGATTGCTGGTCTAAAATCTTTCGCGCATTCTTGCTGCAGGCTACCAAACTTAATAAGTTTGTATGCCAGAAAAGGAAAAGAAATTGATGGAAGAAATACCCGTTTCTAGCGATATATAAACGAAATATACCGGATCCGGAAATATTTGAGAGCACCATCTTCAACTTCCAGAAGCTCCCGAGTCAAGATAGATGGATTCAGATATGATCTAATATTAGTGCTAATACGGTGCCCTTTGAACTTCATATATCATTTCTTTATTGTTTTCCAGAGAAGTGTAGTCGCGAGCACATATAAAATGACAGGTTTCTTCGTAGAACCGAGAAAAATAAACCGGACAGCATCATCGTCATATCTGGGCTTCAATCTTTCTGAAAAACACTTCTTCCATGCCAACAAAATAATCAAGATGTTCCGGATTACCTCCTTGATCATTCTCATCTGCTTGTTCGCCTCCTACCTCGCTCCACATCGGTTTATCTCATCGCTTACAAATGCATTTGGACTGGAGAATGCTGAGTGGGAAGCTGCGAGAACACAAAACGTCGTTGAAACTCCTGTTCATGAAATCAATTTATCAAAACAAACGGCTCGATGCTCCCCTGATTGCAGCGCCATACCCAAAAAATGCTGTCCACGTCCAGGCGGCTCGGGTCGCAAACTTTACGAAGATAAACCCGGGTTGGTCCTTTTCTTACTCAAAATGTAGGCTTATTTAATTACAAACACGTAGCGACTGACTGGCCTACCTTGAAACTTTTCTAGTCTCAATGAATCCCCCCCGAGAGAATTGTGAGATTTACTCTAACAAGAGGAACTGGGGATAGGCAGGAATGAGCGTTCATGGAAAAGATGGTGTAGGACTGGGGGATCTGTTTTGCATGTACTACTACACTAATCCACTGACTGTTAATTTAATGCTTCAAACGAGTGCCCTACGTCTGAACATCGAATATATATGAAATTCGCCCAAGTAGGCGATATCTATATATTATTTATATCTCAGGCCTAGGCCGGCCCCAAGACGGCGAGCCAATAGCATCTGCGTAAGTGGGGCCATGTTCACCACATGCTTCCTGCCTGAGGCTCTGGTGGCTCATTGTATAAGGTCGGTGACGAAGTCGGGTGCCTTTCTTCGCTATTTGATAATTGCATCAGAAATATCGATGCATTTTTGTAACAAATCGCCTGGAAATGAAGCATTGGTGACAAAGCAAGCTTCCAGGCCTCTTGCTTATCGATAAGCCGCCGAGCGTCTTGCGGGGAGGCAAACATCCGCGCAATCCTCCCTACTCAACTTCCAAGTTCCTCATCACCTTGCTCCCAACAGGACATGGCCTAGCTACGCTCGCTACGATGGATTATAACACAAGCATTCCAATAGAGGAAGAGCGCAACAGCAAACAACCTCCTTTCGAGCGCCAAGGCACCCCCGAACGCCCGCCCTACTCTCCCCTCACCCCGGTGTTGGCGCATCTAGCTCCGATCCCCGGAGGGGCCACCATCATACCGCCAGCTCTCGATGCCTCACCAGCATTAACTCCAGCAGCTAGCACTGCCACTGCCACTCCCACTTCCACTACAACCAGCCATAACACACCCACAGAACCTCCACAAAACCAAAACGCCGCCAGACGCAATGAGGCAGGGAATCGCCGGACGAATCCGCCACCGCCGTCCATGGGACCACCGCAACAACCAATAACAACCATCATTAGACCGGAGCCTAGCCCAGTGCCAATATCAGAAAGTGATAATTCAGACGTGATTGCCCTCCGATCAGCCATCTCCATTCTGCAATTACAGAAACAAAAGGCTTTGCATGACATTAAGACTCTGGATGAGATGAAGAGGGCTGCCGCCGCAGACCCAGAGGGGTTCTCGCGGGAGTTACTCGCCGAGCATCTGACACAGCAGGGCCAGGGTTCCGGTCTCGTAGACACAGATCTATCGCTAGAAGGAACCGACGAGCCCGAGACACAAGAAGGAGAAAATGATGCAGAGGAGGACCGGAAGAGGCCTAAGTTTGGGACAATCCCCAAACCTCAAAATGTCGTGCGCATGCCTCCCATCAACTGGGCAAAGTATCAGATTGTCGGGGAACCTCTTGATAAGATGCACGAAGAACAGCGGAACCGACCGTTTGCTGGAGTGCCGCGACAGGATCCCAATCAACGAGCGCCGGAACATGTAATCGCAGCTCCTTATCGACCACTGACGGATAAAATCGAGGGCTCTACGAAGGGACGGATGAAAAGAGACCGGAAGGCCTCTTGATGTGGTGGCCAGGAAAGATGGATGTCAAACAAATTACGCAGCTTACGTGCATTCAATGGCGGATTATCCTTTTTGGGCGTCATTAAAGATTGTCTTCAATTATGTGAAGCCAGGGCTGGCTAGGTCGCGGAGAGCGCCTGCTGCTGTACAGCTTGATGGGATCAAGTCCTGTTGCAGAACGGTCCTGTTAGCTGACTAGCTACGATGATGGTCAAATCGTGTACCTTGTCGTGGTTCACGGGCGATTGCCCGCAGTCACCACGACTCAGATGAAGTTACTTGTCAAGCCTTCAAAAAACATGTACACTACATTGCAGTCTTCATAGAGAAGAAGGATACAGAATAGACTATCCACCGACTCCCATACAGAATGTAATAAAACGTTCATAGCTTGGATTCTTTCCTCCCATCCCACTGCTCTGCTCTAGTCTTCCCTTCAGCTGAAAGGGACTCCGTTCTCTGATGACGCCGTTCATCAGAAGCATCATTTTCTGACAGATTGTCAATAGAATCCAAAACTCGACTCCACATTCTCTCCTTCAACGCCACAAACGCGGGGGATTTGACGATCTGCAACAGCCCTCGCTCATGAACCAATTGAATAGTCTCTGGCAATCCACCCAAAGCATCAACAATTCCTGAGTCAAGTGCCTGCTGACCGGTGAACCTTCTGCCCTCAAGGATTACAGAACGCAGCAGAGAGGCATCTTTGATCTTCTCGAGGAATACGGAGCGCATTGGCGGCGTAAGAGGGATTCCGAGCGCTATTTCATTCAGACATAGAAAGCCCTTTTTGGGATTCTGGACTCGGTAGTCGTGGTACATTGCTGTCATGAAGCCGCCGGCAAATGCATGGCCATTTACAAGGGCGATTGTTGGCATGGGGTATCTGTTGCAAATACCATTAAACAACTGAAGAAATAGCCAAATCAGAAAAGGTTGAAAGAGACATACGTCAACAGCCTTCGAAACAGTTTGTACAAATAATTTTCGAGAAATCCCGGGAAGGATAGCGCTCTTTGAAGGTCCAGTCCATTGCTGAAGAATTTCTGAATTCCGCTTGTCGTAATCAGCACGCCCTTCGGGAAGCCATGTTCGATGATGTCGAGGGACAGTAAGAACGCTTCAATGAATTCCGGTGTGAGTCGGTTCTCAGCTGGCGAGGTGAAGGTGAGTAGATATATGTTTTTGTCTTCCTCCCTGCCAGACGGGACGGTGCAGGAGAAATTGCCGCCGTCAGTGGATGATGGCACCGGGACTGTAAACAGCTGTTTTGGCATGTTGAATGATGATTTTTCTATCCGTTAGATTCTGGAGCACTTTGGAGATACTATCTGTTTTCCAATGTCAAGAGCGTAATATTTTGGAGTATAAACACCTGGCTAGAAGAGCTCCTCACATGCCATTCATTCGCGCCGACGAGGTTGCATCCGAGAGCCGAGCCTCAGAAATGAAAGTATTCTGATTGCTGAACAACTTTGCTCGCTTTTTGACCTGCAGTCGCTTCGGAACCGAGTTCTAGTAGATGCAATCTAAAGAAGAGAACATCGAATCCTTGTCAAAGCCGTCTTGCACAGGGTTGTGACAGTGTCGCTCGCAGGGAATCTGGGAATGCGGAGATGCGGAGAAGCTGATCACATGCTTCATCTTGATGCGCCCTGACGACTAGACCGAAAGACGATCTCTTTTGAAGAGGAAGAAGCGCAAAGTTGAATGTGAAAGGAAGACACAAGGATTGAAAGATGGAAGTCAGGCACGCCGTCAGGGAAGGTGTTTAGAGGATGGCCCTCTTGACGTCATCTCCATATCATCCTGTCCCAACAACAACAAAAAAGAACTTCTCGAGCATTTCGTCTCTTTTGACGCTTAACTGTACCAAACCCCCGAGTTATATATACAAGCGACAATGGAAGCCGACATCCCCCAGCCCCCCAAGCAAACAGCGTACAGCCAGCCATCCAACCCCGTTTCCCGAAACCCACAGGAAGAACAACGCGAACAACCAACAACCCAGCGCGACTCCTCCTCGTCAATCCCAGGCCCAGAATACACCGGGCGTCAATATGGCGACGCTCCAGCAGCCATCCACCGCACCGCAGAATCAAAGCCGTCGTCGGACGAAAACCTGGCACAACTCGAGCAAGAGCACAGCCAAAAAGTCGACCCGGAGGGTAAGAGGGGCCATATAGACCTTGAGTACGGGATCGAGCAACAGCCGAGCGAGGGGTATATTGCGACTGCCGTTCACGGCAATACTGAGAACACTCCTCGTGTTCAGCCTGGTGCGCATGCCGGCCCGGTGGGTAGCACACCAGGATATGAGCAGGATACGGCGGCGCAGATGGATCGTAAGAGGACAGAGCATGACCATATCCTAGGCGAGGATGGCGGCAGCAAAAGCCCGGCTTACTATGGTGAAGATGTGGACGTTGAGCGTCGACGGGTTCGGGAAAATAAATTGAAATCGAACGAAGAGTTGGATGTGAAGAGTGCGGTCAAGAATGCCACTGGAAATGTTACCGTGTAAATTGAATTGATTTGTCTAGCATATACAACTTGATGTACTATAAAAAAAAGATGTCATTCTCCCAACTGATTTTCATTTACTGGGATTAAATTTAGAGATGTCAGTCCTAACCCCTTATCACAAAAAAGAATCGCAGTATAAGAACGCCTGTGAATGCACCCTTCCAGTGTAGAAAGAAATACAAGGGTATCGCTAACAATTGAAACTTCCAATCTGAACTCTACAACTTCAACCGCTGATTGAGTGTTGACTCAGGTACCGTCATTCGCTTCGCTTTCCCCAATAGAGGCCTTCTTCAATGCCAAATCCTGCTTCAATTGCTGTACGCGCTTTCCAATCTTCTGTTTCAGAATCTTGTTGGTTTGCATCTCATATTTGGCAGTCTCTTGAGCAATCAATCCCTCCAGCTCGGTGATGAACTCGCGTTGTTCCTGGATTTCACGACGTCTTTCAAGTGCCTCCTCATCCAAGTCTCCGTCATCCCCGTCGGCCTCACCGTCAGCCTCGCGATCGCTTTCGTCACTCTCGTCACCCGAAGACTCATCGCCAGGCTTGTGACCTGATGGCGTAGCTGATTGTTCCGCCGCAATCGCAACTGGGGTTTCTGCCACGTCTGGCGCTTCGTCGACATCCGCTGCTAAAGCGGCCTCCAATTCTCCAGCAAGTTCATCTTCGAAGAGGTCGGCCGCGGCATCATCGTCCTCGTCTTGCATGTCATAGTCGGCTTCTCCATACGCATCCTGCATATCATCGTATTCATCCTCATAGTCGACCATACCTTCGACGCGTGAAACAGACGTTGCATCAACAAGCTCAAATTTGGGTGGTCGTATGGCGGTTTCATCCTGTGCAACTAAATTTGCCACTTCTCTTTCTGCTTGTTCGATGGTACGAGCGCTGACACGCTTGCGGAATCGGCGCTTTCTCACATACTTCAATGGCGGTGTCAAACCATGTGCATACTGATAAGTTCTTTCGTCTAGCACAGTGACCTCTTTCGGCAGCGGATACTCCATCGCTTCCTGTTCATTTTGGACCAACCCAAGTACCAGCAGCATCTGTGTTATATCACCCGACTTGTAAAACATGCGCTTGTCCCAGCTCTTCAATCCTTCTATGATGCAAGGAAGATCGACCAATGTAGCGGCGTACTGCTTCTCACGGACCCTTACAATTGTACGTCTTCCCTCGCGAGTGAGAGGCTTGATGCCGATTTGTGATCGGTCAAGGCGACGCTCATTGATTGCTTGTCGGATGTATTCGCAGTCTTCCCCTGGTACCATGCGCAAGATGAAGTCCTCCTCAATATGAGGGTCAGTCTCCATATCAGACGCCTCCGAATCATATCCGACACCTAATGGGCGGGCCTGCACTCTTGCTTTATTCCGAATTCGAATCGACTTGACCCCCGATTGTTTGGCAGTATTCAGTAGCTTGATGCGCTTGGGACCCGACGGGGCCTCCACGCGAGGCGCAGCATCCGAGTCATCTCCAGACCCTAAATCGGTGCGTCGTTTCTTCGACGGTCCTTGGTCGGTTTTGGGTTTCGAGGGACGCTTCTTTTTTGGTTTGTCAGGTGCAGGTGCAGGGACAGGTGCAGGTGTTTCTGATGGCTTGGGGCCGCCGAATTTCAATGTGAGCTTCTTCTGAGGACCTGGTGGTTTGGGAGCCTCCTCTGGGACCGGCTTTTTCAGGGAGATCTTCAGTTTCGTGGGTGCCGACATGATGGTGACAAGCGCATGGCACGGTGCGCCAACGCAGCGTGATTTGAGTCAAAATGATAGCAGAAGGGCTGGGTGAGCTCGAGGTGAGGTGATGCTCAGGCCGCTCTCCGCAGACTGATATGTTCAATACGTAGTGCGTGCACAACAAGGCCTGCAGGGAAGCGAATTACGCTCTATCTGCGCAATAGAATCGATGGTCTGACTGACGGTCGTGATAATATCACCAACTTGCATGCGGGAGAGCGGACGTCGGGGAATCTGGCGGCCCGAGCTTCTCGCCTGCAAGCTTCGGAGTTACTTTGGCTTCCCAGCAAGAAACACCGCTCATCAAAGTCGCCCTCTAGCACAACAACGAACAGTCACCTACCAACCTGAGGGCTTATCATGATCTTACGGTGATAGACGGGGAGAGGGAAACTCCCTGACTATAACACTCTCGATTTTTTTTTTTTCCTTTTTTCCCGCGGTTTTGTCGCTTTCCTTGCAAAACTCAGTTTGCTTTTATCCATTTTCCGTCAAATTATCCACCATGTCTGGTCCTCACAGTCTTCACAATGCGCTTCTGCGCCCTCCAATAATCCAGATTCTACGTGCCGCAGGCTACCACTCTACACGGCCCTCGGTCCTTGATACCTTGGCTGATTTGACAGCCCGATATCTCATTCTTCTCGGTTCTTCTGCCGCAGAACATGCAGCCAACAGCCACCCAGATGACCCCGTACCAACTCTCGCCGACATCCTGCTCGCCCTCCAAGATACGGGCGCTCTTAGACCGCAGATGAAAGAATTCGAAGAAGATTGGCGAGGCGAGGAAGACACGCGAGGTCTCGATGCCTTTATGGCATGGTTCACAGGGCCAGCGAATCGCGAAATCCGACGCATTGCAGGATACATACCTAGCGAAGGCGACGTAGTTGACGCTGACTTGCTCGAAAAGGAAGATTACCTGACAGTATTGAAAAAGAAGCATAGCAAGACAGGTGAGGAATCTCGTTATGCTGGCACCGTCCTGGGAAAAGACGCCGAGGAGCACCCTATTGTTATCGAAGGCGGGGCTGCGTCCAGTATTGGGGAATGGGCTTTGCAAGTAAAGACCCGCGAGCAATATGACTACTCGACGTCGTCGGCCATAAGCAGTCTTCCGAGCAGTTTTTCTGATGGAGAATGATCCAGAATGAATGAGCGGATGTTTGAAACGGCGACTGCCTCACTCGACTTGATGCAACCACTCCGAAGAGTCCTGGCTGCTGGCAACGTAATGGGCCGGAAACACAGGCAATTCGCAAAGCTACATGTGCTGTTGCAACACCGAGCCCGGTTATCCCTACGGCCATACCCCGGATGTCTACGATTCCATGCATCAGAATGTCCCCCACCTCTGTTATAGATCTGACAATCCTACAATGTATGCCATTGATCAACCGAAGCCTGACGGTGGATCTCTGGTTATGAATTATAACAAGCGACGTGCAGATGGACTGATTTGAGTCTGAGATTATGACACCATACGAGAGAATATTAGTCTCATACAGCTAGCTGGCCTAGGCCATATACTTAGTTATCTGATTGCGACAAATCGACATTCATCAATAGTCTATTTTGCTCTTTCCCTAAATCATAGCTCTGGCACATAAAAACAATAGTATTATATTGTAGCGCGCCCAAATTGGAAATGCGCGGCATGCCAAAGCGTGACATCACCAAAACAAGACCCGACGTTATGCAACCTTCAATACTCTCCAGTTCATCACCAGGAAAAAAAAAAAAAAAAAAGCAAATACAACCGAAATATACACCACTTCCTTTTACTAAAATACATCGGAGAGAATGGTATACAACTATAATCTCCCCACGACATCCCACCTATCTTTCCAAAACTACCTCTACTCCAGCACTCACCCATCCCTCCCGCAAGCAGCATCCACAGCCCGACACGCACTGCGCATCGCCCTCAAAACGCACAAGCGCCTCTCTGCGCGAGAACGAGAATCACATCTGCAGAATATTTTGAATGCTCTGAACGAGTATATCCCCTACCTCTTCGCAATCAACGATGGACTGAGCGGCCGAGGCATCAAAAGCGGGGGCGGGGCCGGCGAGGAGGAAGTCGATATCACGCTCAAAGAAGAATTCATCGTGGAATGGCGGCCGGTGCTATCTTCTCTCGCGTCAATACTGAAATCTGCATCTGTAGGCGGAGGAGGAACAAAATCAGGGGGAGGAGGTGGCAATACGCGAATCAGAGGTCGTGGCATCGATTTTGAGATTGCTTTCGTGATTGGCACTTTGGGCTATGTGCTTTCGGGCCTGGCGCGAGTTACTCTCTTGCGTACATTGTATGCTTCATCGACGCCAACCGCTGAGCAGAGGGCAGCAGCAGTACAGAACGCGACGAAGTTACTGCTCCAAGCTAGCTCTGCTCATACGCTGATTGCGACGTCTCATAGTACTTCCGACGAAGCCATTGCGCAAGATAGCAGCAGCAGCAGCAGCAACAACAATAACAATAACAATGCCTATGCCGCACCGCAACTAAACACAATGGTGCAGACAGCACTTGCTTCCCTGGCTCTCGCAGAGGCAACGCTTCTGGCAGTTCTAAAGGATGACGCGTATACATTCACGTGTATCCAAGCACGCAACCCGCTGGACAAGGAATGGATGGTACGGGCGCCGCAGATCCCCAAAGTCCGAGCATTACTATTCGCGCGACTCTGTGTACGCAGTGCTGAATACGCGGAGCAAGCTGTCAGTGGTCTTGGTTCTGCAGGCGCCGGTGGCAGGACGGGCCGAGGTACTACAACCAACACCACCAAGGTCGACGAGGATCTGCTCAAATATGTGCAGACCGTGGCCAAAGTTGCGCGCGCAAAGGCATGTCGGTTTTTTGCAGTAGATGCAGAATTAGCCGGAAAAGTTGGTGAGGGTATTGCGTGGCTGAGAGCGGGCAAAGGGGCGCTGGGTATCAAGAAAGCCCTCTTGCCCGAGGGGGAAAGTGCAGGGAAATCGGGGACATTCTCGAAGCTCAAAAAGGGATGGGCAGATCGTCGGGATGAGCGTCGACTAGAGAAGAGTAACTCGGGTAGTATGGCGGTAGTCCAGGGTGATGAATTGAGTCGTGGTGATGATGCCGGGTGGGAAGAGGAAAGTCGCGTGATTGATATGTTGGAATCGAAGTGGGTTAAAATGAATAATACGGTGAGATCTGTTTCTTGCTCTCGGGGGAAGGGGGTTGTGCATATCTATGATATGCTTTCACAAACGTTCTTATACTGATCTTGAGCCAAATAGATCAACACCCAGTCGATTCCAGCTTCAGAACCACTCCTTTCGAACCTCCCATCCGGAAGAGACATACATACCGCTCCACCTCCGTACAAACCTCCATCACTAGACGAGAGCGAACTCATCCGCATGCGCGCTCCTCCAGATGAGGCAGACCCGGCAATATCTTCCCTAGCTCTGGATGATAGTGACGAAGATATCAGTCCGTCCGACGAGAAGGATCCTCCCGGACCGAGATCTGCAACAACTGACAGTTATTATTAGGTTATTAACTCGTTTCTTTCTGATGTATTCAATTGCACTGATTTGTCAAATATATATGTCCGCTGCATAATGTATACCCCAAAATCATCAATGATATCCCTGCAAGAAAACAAAAGTCTCGGATTGCTTGACCTTGGAAGAAAATCTAAACGAATACTCTAGTTTTAGAGCTGCAAATAAGAAAACTGATGTTGCGATAGATATGTACAATTAATACACCTCGAGCGGGTTTCCCCGGTTTTCGTGCTCTGCGGTCCAAGCTGGCTCTTAGCACCCATAGATCGGACAGATATTGTAACGTAGTACAGACGACTCCATTGAAACCTTGGGAATATATGGCGAAAACCCCGCTCACTCTCAATTGAATGCGGCAGATCCTCCGAGTGTTGGATAGTCGTATGTATGTATGCCTTCTGCTCCCTTTCCCCCCCAAATCTCCAAACGCAATTTCATTACTCAATTCTTTTCCCGGCCGCATGATAGCTTCGCTCGTCCTCCTAAGCAGACTTGCTGAAATAATTCTTCTCCTCGAACAAGTAACCCTTGATCTTGCGTTCCTTGAGCAACTCGAAATATCGTTCTAAAAACTCGCCAAGAAAGAAAAGGCGAAATCAGCACAATTCCGCAACTGACCCTCTAACCTCTGCCGCTAATGAAGGCGCAAAAAGAAAGAGAGGAAGGGATAAGGACAAACCTCTAAGCTTTCCACACTTCTCGAAGTGATTCACCCCCTCACGAGCATAGCACTTGCCCAATTCCTCACCGACAAGTCGCGCCATCATACTTCGCACCCATTGCTCGCGGATAATAGCATCACGCGCATTGTGCACGGCGACGTTGTCTTCGAAATCGACGCCCTCATAAGTTGGAGGTACGGTAGGCTTCTTAGCCAGGAAAGCGGCGGATTCGGGGGTAGGCATGTTGGGTTGTTTTTTTCTTTTTCCTTTTCTTTCTGTTACTGTGTGCCTTGTAAGTCATAATCTGCAGTTTAGTGGTGAGAAAGAAAGGGGTCTTCGTACCGGGCTACCTCTCTGACAATCGAGATTTGCTGTTTCTGGAATTGAGGCTTGAAGACGAAGACGTTGAGAGATCCCGAAGCGTGCTCGGGGCAGCGATGCGTGTGATTGGACAATTCCGCAGGCGGTGGGTGGCAGAATTCGGCATAGCTTGACGGGCAACAATCGTCGACGGCCTTATCCCTCAGGCTACTAACTACTACATGCTCCAACTACATACTTGCGATGCTAGCAGATTAGAGTGACAAAGGAGTAAGTAATACCACATCATTAATATCTCATTCAGTAATGTATAATCCACGAAGAAAAAGGAAATTTGAGATTACAAGAGAAGTGAAAATCCTTGTAAAAATGAAAATAAAAAAACCGTGGATTTCGTACAAAATCCACTCCCATGCACACACAAGTCAAATGCATAGACAAGACAAGTTCACCCAGGTAAGAACATACACGACAAACGCTGCAAGTATGAGATGGTGTTTAGCCAACCAACGATCATTCAATAAATATTGTCTTTCTGTTTCGTGTCAGTAATAAAGCATGATATAGAAAACTCCTTCCATCGACTGAACCAAGCTGGAGTCAAGGGCCAATCGGAATGTAAGAGACAAAGAGTAACGATATTAGTATCTGTTATTCGTCGAGAAGAAAAGAAAGAAAGAAGAAAAAAATGGAAGAAGAAAACAAGGGAGAAGAAAGAAAGGTAGAGAAGACAGCTCAGTCATTGAACCCATTCATGATGTTCCTCGTACAATGTCTTCTGGCCTCTCCACTTTCTCCAAAGATCGGTGAAAAAATCCTTGAATTTCTCCCAGTACGTGCGATTGAGCCAGTTGCTCAGCTCCCGATACCCGTAGATCTCTGCCCAGCAGTCACGGCCCCAATTACACCCGGCCATATTGACGACGAAATCGCGGTGTTTCTCCTGATAGTGAGTGCCCAGATCCGTGCCATCGCCACACGCACCAGGAGGGAAAGAATTGACCCGTCGTTGCGGGACGAATGCCGTGCTGGTACGCACCCATGGCTGGTTCGCGTACAGGTATTCGAGAGAGTCCTGCTCTTTATGTTCCCATTCCATGTGTTTTTGTTCGTAGAGGACAGGGTCCCACCACATGTCCAGCAGTCGGTCTGTCCATTCTGAGCGCCGGAGGAGGAACGAGCCCAGATTGAACCCGCCACAGTCCTGAGGCACGATGAGATTGATCGACGAGGGATCGGAATCACCTGTCGCAGTTCGAGCCAGGGAATCGAGATATGGGTCTGTTGGCGGATGTGTGATGTTCAGAGGGTTGTAGTAATTAATGTCCCGGTATGTATATGGGCCGAGGTGTTTGAAAAGATGGTTTTCCAACGAATATGTGTACTCCATGATAAATGTGTTCAAGTCCAACCACCAGAACCTGTATTATATGCACATCGATTAGTACATGCCACCATCTCCTGTAACAGTAAGAATGCTTACCATTCCGCATTGGGATATTTCTTCATCGTCTCCCTGATGAGGTCGACTTTTTCCCAGCTCTCACGCCATTCGTGAGCATACCGCTTCTGGGCAACCATGTTCATAATCTCCAGCTCGTACCCCCATTTCTTAGCGTACTTTCTTTTATTCCACAAGCTAACTCGCTCAATGGCCCATTCGCGCGCACCCTTCCACTCCATGACACCGCCCTCCACATTCGACGCAACCATGATCACAACCTTTCGCCCGCCTCCTAATGCAGATGCTCGGTACGATTCGACGACGACTTGTGTAACAAAAACGAATTAGTTCGATATCAGCACAGGCTTCTTAGGCAGGCTCTCACTCACCGGACCAAAAATTTAGATATAGTATAAACCCAACAATTAAGGAAAACAGTAACTTGAACCTTCTCCTGTGCATTACATTCCCAACGAAAGAAACCAGGCGTCCCTTGAAGGTATATGACGGCCGGCCGCGATTGATTTTCTCCTGTTCTCGATAATCATGCGACAGCGTGAATCTGGGCAAGCTGGCGGAAATTTTGCGCTTCTGTCGCGAAAAGAAGCCCGAATTCCTCGTCGAAAACGACGGGTAGCTGCGCACCTCGTCGCTCTTTGCCTTCGCAGCGGACCACGAGATGCCCCCCGGGCTCAATGAGCCAGCATAGCGGGGGCTCACGGAACCGCTGGCCGGAGTCAATCCGGGGCTTGACCACCCTCCCCCGGGCAGGGGAGAAGGGGACCGCGACAGGGACATTGGCGACGGCAGGGGATTCGCGGGGGTGCCAGGAATTGGAGAGAGGGTCGATATGGCAGGGCGCGCAGAATGACCGGCGGGGAGACCGGAGGAGCTGCCCTGGCCCCAGGCCTCGCGCGCGGTCGAGGAGGACGGCTCTTCCTTGACGAGGCGGAGCGGAGGCAGAGAGCTTGAGGATCGACGGCGGTGATGGGCGCTGGTCACCACGGAGTGCAGATTGGGCTCGGGAGGAT
Organism: Talaromyces atroroseus; assembly: GCF_001907595.1. Lineage (NCBI taxonomy): Eukaryota > Fungi > Ascomycota > Eurotiomycetes > Eurotiales > Trichocomaceae > Talaromyces > Talaromyces atroroseus. Next base: position 166,371 of record NW_017971440.1, on the reverse strand, counting down.
CCAGCGTGAAGGTCGGAGGAGGAATGTGTCTGTGATATGTCAAGGATTTCCCAAGGGCCGATTTTCTTGGGTGGGTGCGGCTGCAGCTCGTGGCGGGAGGCTGTCCCAAGGTTGGTACAGCTAATCAGATGCCGCCCCAGACAATATCAATCAGCGTGTTTCGTGCGGAATTGCGCGCATAGAAGCAGTAATTTCGAAAATAAATTGTATGCGAGAAATTCTATCTCCAATGCGGGGGACAGCAGCCAATGAACGCTGGTGGTGGCACAGCTGCTTGCGGAAGTTGTATGTTTCTGTGTTTCAGGAGCGAGCAAAATAAATAAACAACTAATATTAATTTTCGAGCACCAGACATGAAAACAAGCCAAGTAAGTCATTCTTATTTGGTGTTTAGAACTAAGGCCCTTAGTTCGTTGCCCTAAGTGCACGCCATGTGGGTGTGTGTCTTGGGCCTACGCGCTCAACAATCTCTCGAATATTGGCACTAATTTCACGCATCGCAGCTTTGGGAGGAATAAGGCCCTCGTGCCTCATCGGATCTTCGAGTCTAGTGAATATGCCACTTGCAGTTACAGCGTAGCAGGGACAAAGAAATACAAAAAAGATGGCCGGCGTCTGGCTGCCTGAGGCCACCATTCATAACGGCTCTTGGCGCGGGCATCCAACTATACATAGAATCAATCCTAGGGTTTAGCATAGATCTGAAAGCTGGCTCTCGGAGATCGAAGGGGTGCTACGACAATGTCAGACATGACTAGGCAAGGTGCCTGATTAAGCTCATGGTAGTGCAACTTTGCGAAAACCCCAAGGAAAACAAGCCTCCTCATGCTGTCCGTGAATTGAAAAGTTGGTGGCAGTGAGCTTATGGAAGACAGGCACAATGCACGCTTGACCTTGTACTGGTTGATAAGTTGGGGAGGCTCTGCAAATCTTGAACCGACTACTACATAATCAGTTCCCGCCAGGGAGGTTTTTTATTTTTATTTTTTTTTTTTTTTGGCTCATTCATTTCCTTGGGTACCAATGGCAGCTGGTGATTCTTGATACTATCAAAGATAGCTTATAGCGCTGTAATTACCGTGGTTGTTCTCACTGCAACCGTAGTGTAAGTTAGCTAAGTAAGACATGGTAACGTAATCGGTAAGCGAGCCGTCACTGTAAGCGAACCGTCATTTTTTCCCGAACACCAATACTATATTGATTTCAAATCCTAATTTGCAAATCCACATACATTTCTCATACAAAAAATTAACTACTAGTACGATTAGGACATTGGTTAATTCGATGCCCAATAATTCCACAACCACTACACTGAAATTGGCGGCGTACGATTGGTTGAGAAGCTGGGAGCTGGGGCTCGGCCGGAGCAGTAGGAGCAGCTTGAGATGCCTCAACCGGACCTTGTATGAGCGCTTGAGCTTCTTCTCTAGTAACCCCTTGCTCAATAGTTATTTGTTTATTAGATCTCTTGCGCTTTTGCTTCTCTTTTTCATGCGCAGCTCGTAAATCATTGTTTTCTTTCCGTACGAGTAAGAGGTCATTCATAGTCATTTCATACGCTTTTGACATGCGCATAATTGCTTGATCGATTATCTGATTTGGGCTCCCTGTATGCTCATTTATATGCTTCTTGATTGTTGTTGACTGGCGTATAAATTGATGTATATTTTGAGGGGTTTGTAAGCAAGAAGATTGTGTATTGCTTGATTGACTTGGAGGAGGGGTTGGTGTCTTTAATTGAATAGTAAGTTGTTGTATAACTTGATCTGGATTGAAAGGCACTAATCCGGTGGCTGCGAAGTTATTCCGAATAGTTTGAGTTTTATATGCCACCGTATGAGCCTGTGGGAATGCCGTTAAGAAGTCGATTTTATCGATATGATTAAAACTATGCCTCATCCGTTGCTCAACCAATTGCTCATAATGTCGTTTTAAAACCGCAAAACAGCCGACATCGAGAGGCTGTAATAGATGCGAAGAATGAGGTGGCATACAGATTGGAATAATCTTATGCTCTGTATATGTACGGTCAAATTCTGCGGTCAAATGGCTTCCATGGCCATTGAGAATTAATAGAGTATACGTTCCCAATGTACGACCACTAGTAAGAGGAATAAAATGGGTTTTAAGCCATTCTAATCCTATCTGATCTGTAGTCCAGCCATTGTCGCTAATATTGATTCTCCAATCATCTGGAAGCTCGTCAAACCAGCCTAATTGTACATTTTTCTTTGCTTTGAAAATCATGTATGAAGGCAGGGCCCATTTAGTTGAATTTGTGGCCTCAATTGTAGTTACCCATTCTCGATTTCCAGGCTGTAAAAGCTTTGGCCGAGCATATCGATCGCTTCTAGTAATAATCTTTGCAGTTGCGCAGAGTCCTATAGCAAAGCCCGTCTCATCAAAATTATAAATATCTTCCGGAAGGATTCCATATTGAGATATAGCATCTCGTACGCGGTCAAAATGCTCTTGAATAATCTTCGGATCTTCGCATTTAGCACGCTCGTAGTTGTATCTTTGTGAGAATTTGGAATCAATCTCTGGGCGCCGTTTAATGAGGTTATATACCCATTTTTCTCCAACCTGTTGATCTCCATGTTGTGAGAGAAGATGATTAGCCATTTCTCGTACGAGAGAATGCCGGGGGGGTAATCCACGTCGATCTAAATCAAGCACCCATTTGACAAGCGATTCCTCTTCAGATTGAGCTAATTTATGGCTGTTGGCGCGTACGAGAGATCTTTGTTGAGTGCCATCGAGTTGGTTCTGTAGAGTCATCTGGGGGATATTATAAATCCTTGCAGCTTGAGCCACACGTAAGATCTGTTCATTTTTTAGATTAGAGATTGCTAATAAGATTCGTCCTTCTTGCTCAGCTAAATTTTTTGAGCTTTTATTGCGAATTGGTGGCATATTGACGCGTTGAATAATTTGAATCAATATAGTATTGGTGTTCGGGAAAAAATGACGGTTCGCTTACAGTGACGGCTCGCTTACCGATTACGTTAGATCTTATTCTAGTCAAGTAACTAGTTACTCTTCTTTTATTATATAACTGCCCAAGGAAGCTAGTCATCTAAAGATTACCTAGGTACCTAACTAAAATCACCTAAACTCCCAGCAAACCAGGACATGGAAGAATGAGAGCGTTAGACCGTAGACACCACCATACAACCCCCCCGTGTTTAGATCGTTCATCCGGCTCACTCGGTAAAACTTCGTGTGGCCTTAAACGACTTGCAACCTCCTGCATACAAAAAAAGTTCTAGCTCATGGATGCACACTCTACTGCAGTAGCTGCTATTGCGGCTAATGTGCGGTATTTCTACGACCGAAAAAAGCCATTTCGCATATACCATGGCTCGACCAACAGTACCCGTCAATCTCAGTACCGTCGAGACCAGATGGTTGATACGAGTGCCATGTCGCATGTTGTGAAAATCGATACCGAACAAAAAACTGCATTGGTGGAGCCCAACGTCCCTATGGACGCTCTTGTAGAAGCTACGTTGCAGCACGGTTTGATTCCTCCGGTGGTCATTGAGTTCCCGGGTGTTACTGTTGGTGGTGGTTTTGCCGGCACTTCGGGGGAAAGCAGCTCTTTCAGGTGCAAGCCCCTTCAATTATGTCTAGTAAATATCGGACACCATAGTTGACTTGGCACTCACAGACACGGGTTTTTCGACCGCACTATCAACTGGATTGAATTAGTCCTGGCGAACGGGGAGATAGTGACAGCCTCGAGTACCGAGAATCCTGATCTTTTCTATGGTGCTGCGTCGTCTTTTGGGACATTGGGAGTGACTACTCTTCTTGAATTACGGCTCAAAGAGGCCAAGTCCTATGTGGAATTGACCTACTATCCCGTCTTTAGCATGTCAGAGGCCATAGAAAAGATCCAACAGGCTACGGCAGATTCCTCAAATGACTACCTAGATGGTATCATGTACTCTCAAAATAGCGGAGTGGTCTGCTCGGGGCGATTGACAAATGACGTTAAGAAGGAGGTGCGAGTTCAAAGATTCACACGCCCAGCGGATCGCTGGTTCTACCTTCACGCACAGAAACTCATCAAGGGAACACGAAGTCCAATCACCGAGGCAGTTCCAATCGTTGACTACGTTTTCCGGTACGATCGTGGCGGATTCTGGGTTGCTGCCTATGCTTTCAAATACTTTGTCACGCCATTTAACCGCATCACACGCTGGATGCTCGACAGATTCATGCACACGCGCGTTATGTACCATGCGCTCCATAAAAGTGGATTTTCCTCGCAATACGTCGTTCAGGATGTCGGAATCCCCTATTCAAAATCCGATGAATTTTTCCAGTACCTGGACCACTCTTTCAAACATTACCCAATCTGGCTTTGTCCATTGAAATGCAACGTCAAGTCTATTGACCCAGCACTTGAAATCATGTACCGAAAGACAACACTTCCCCTGCCGGAGATGTTGCTCAACTTCGGAATATGGGGCCCAGGACCAAAGGACCGTCGCAAGTTCGTAGAATGGAACCGCAACTTGGAGCGCAAGGTTCATGAGCTTGAGGGCCAGAAGTGGTTGTATGCCCACACATACTATACTGAGGAGGAATTCAATCAGATCTACGATCGCGAGACATATGACGCACTGCGAAGAAAATACCATGCGACATATTTGCCGTCAGTGTACGACAAGGTGAATATAGATATCACCGCTGAGGAGAGAGCATTGAAGGAGAGTTGGACGCTGTGGCTCCTGGCTTTGTTCTGGAGTATCTGGCCGCTCAGTGGCTTGTATGGAGTGTACAAGGCTGCGTTTGGGGGCGACTATCTGTTACCCAGAAAGACGAATAAGGCACTAGAGAGCCAGTGAGCAAGGTCTCGGGGCGAGTTGACTGCCTGCTTTGTACACTGATTTTGTCATAATGGAGCATCGGTGACTTTCCTTCTAGTACTTGGAGAGTGCTTCTGTCCAGGTTGTAATCTACTGGCACATCAAAGTGGACAAATCTTTTTCAGTCAGTCAACATAATTTGCATAAACTCGGGTATCGCTAGAAGCTTGTTGTCGAATCCTCTTCTCTCCCGGTCAAATCAACAGAGTGTAGGCAGAAGGATTGTTTACCTGGTTTAGGTGAAAATAGGGATATGAAACTAATCTAAATATGGACTAGTGGTAGACCCCACTGTAATTTCTCGTGGCATATGCATGCTCTGATTGGTTGGAATGTATCCATATCCCACTCGTATGGATCCTCCTAGATTAAATTACACTGAAATTACCAATTCTGACGAGATATACCGGTATTTGAGACACTAATTGTGTGCCTCAACGCAATTCACTCGGTAATTGTCATACCGTATTATTCAGGGGTACAAACTTTAACTCGCGTGCCTACAATGGGAAAAGTTATACCCCACAGAATTCTTCAGATTGAAGCTACTTTGACACTAGGCCTTGTGTTCTTATCTGCATGCAGGATTGAACAATTACACAGGACTCGGCAGTTTGCGTGTTGGATAAAGCAATTGGAAATATCTGTCAATCACAATGCCGCTGTCCCCTTCCGTTTTTCGAGTTTTGGTAAGTCAATTGCTCTAATGATTATTGCCTAGATATCCAAAAACAGCAGAAGACTGACAATTTTTTTTTTGAAAAGGTTGTCGGCTTTGTGGCCCTGGGTAGTTTGACCTATGGCTACAGCTCCAGCATCATCTCGACTACCCTCGGGCAGCCGTCCTTTCTGGCCTATTTCGAGCTAGACACCCGGTCCAATGCTACTCAGCTCGAAGGTGCCATCAATGGACTGTTCCAGGCCGGTGGTCTATTCGGCTCCCTGTCTTGCCTTGGCTCGGCGGACCGACTTGGTCGTAAAATGGCCATCCTGGTCGCCTGTCTGGTAACCGTTGTTGGCGGGGCGCTGCAAGCTGGCAGCGTTAATATTGCCATGTATCTTGTGTTCCGCTTTATCACGGGTATTGGTGTTGGTATGTTGCTAGTCGTTTTACTTCCCTAGTTGTCATTCTGTCTACGTTTTGTAATTTATACAGGATACTGACCACCCACTTAGGTGCTCTGGTTGCCCTGGTCCCTTTGTACCAGTCGGAAATATCACCGCCAAAGATTCGTGGGTTCCTGGTTGGTACCCACGGCGTCATGATTTGCGTTGGATATGCGCTTGCAAGCTGGGTCGGCTTAGGCTTCTATTTTGTCAATGCCTCGGGTTCTCAGTGGCGTCTCCCCCTGGCCATTCAGTGCCTGCCGCCGCTCATTCTGTCATGTGGCATTTATTTCCTGCCGGAGTCTCCTCGATGGTTGATCGACAATGACCTAGCAGAAGATGCCTTGAAGTCCTTCGAATCTATCCATGCCGAATCGGACTCTTCCATTGCCAATGACCACGAAGCCTTGGTCGAGGAGTTCAACCTCCTCCGGTCTCTGATTGTTCATGAGCGGCAGCAGAAACACTCTTTCGTTGATATGTTGAAGAGTCCTGCAATGCGTAAGAGATGCTTGATTGGATTTACTGTCCTCTTTGCATGCCAGGGTACAGCAACTTTGGTTATCAACAGTAGGTTTTTGATCTTTCCGCGCATTAAGTGTTTGAAGAAATGCTTATTTCTTTTTGAAATTATCCGTCCAGACTACGGTCCGTCCCTCTACAAATCGCTAGGATTTGATACCGTGAAGCAACTAATAATCCAGGGCGGCTGGATTACTGTCTGTCCTGTTGGGAACTTTATCAATTCTCTAATTGTCGATAAAATCGGTCGTACCCGACTGCTAATGTCGGGTTTCGTTGGAACCATTGCTGCTCTCATCGGCGAGTGTGTTAGTCTAAGCTATTACAACAAAACAGGCTCCACCGCCTCGACAAATGCTGCCGTCTTCTTCCTCTTCATGCACATCGCATGTTTCTCTGTGACTTGTGATGCAACCTCGTACATTTACGCATCCGAGATCTTTCCCACGCCCGTACGTGCCAAGGGTCTTGCAATTTCTGTCTCTGGTCTTTTCGTCGCGACTATCATCTTCTTGGAGGCTGCTCCTACGGCCTTTGCTGAAATTGGATGGAAGTATTTCACCGTGTTCATTGCGGTCACAACTCTGAGTTTCTTCTTTGTTTGGCTATTCTGCCCTGAGGTATGCGTTTCTCCTAATCTCACTCACTCTCCATTTATGTATATTTGACTAACATCTTTTCCGCTCCGAAGACAAGCCAACGCTCGCTCGAGTCTATTCCCGAGCTGTTCGGTGACTCTGTCGAGGCTGCTGATATTAAACCAATCGCTGAAGTGGCCGAAGTAACAGAAGTTGGCGAATTCTAGATCTAACGCGACGGCCTTGCATTAGTATGCCGAAGATGAACTATGGGATAATTAATTAGCGGTCTATCCGCATAATACTTAACATGTATATAAGTTGCATGCATGCATATAACTAATATAGTAATACTCACTAATTACATAGAATCTAGCAATGAACATTCTCATTTACCATAGATACACGGAGTGAACCGCACTTCTTGACTGCAAAGCATACGACCTAGATACTAATTCATCTCAAGAGAACCGTCTCTTAACACAACAACATTCGACGTCCACAGCCCTCTTCACTCAATTTCCACAATTGTCCTCCGATCGAGAGTGTAGAACGTGTCACAGTGTGCTTAGTACCTTCTCCTTCTCTACGGTCTCCCTCCAGATGGCTTCAAACATGTCTAAATATTCTGATCTCATTCTCACGATATAGCTGCTGGCTAAGCCTATTTGGGTCGAATTTTTTCGCGCCTCTTTCCGTATCTGCCTTAGTGCGGTGGAGATAACGCATTAACGCCGCGTGCTCTGATTTCTTCAGCGACGCAACCTCAAACGTCGTCAGTTCAGTCAGCATCCTGCGACTGTATCCAACCCGAAGAACAGCCGCTACGTACGTATCGTCTATGTGCACAGAGTCAGCATGCTTCCGCACCAAGCCCCCAGCGAGATTGTCTTTCCCGTCTCCGTAGCCTCGACGCAGGATCCATGCGTCTTCCGTTACGATCATGGCCCCGTGAAATTGAAAGCTCCGAGGAGGAGAGGTCGTCCATTGGGCTGTACGGATCACCCCAACGTCACTGATTGCGCTTAGTAGATTACTCATGCTAAATCATAGTCACACACAGCTACCAAGAAACCCAAGCCGAAGGAATCTCCAACACGCGCTAGTGGGGACACCCAGGATGGCGCTGACTATCACTTCATCCACATGGCCGGGGGTGGTTCGTCAAGTACTAATAGCAAGCCCGGCAAAATTAGCGATGAAACACGCGCGACTATTCGAAAACATGCTATGAACAACTATGTACACCGGAAACGTAAAACAGCAAGCGAAATAAAGCAGCCTCATGCTTTGAGCCCCGTACACCAAATCAATGACGTTGATCCATTCGATGCTTTCCCCGTCAAGCTAGAGCCGTATATGCTGGATCTGTTAAAGTACTGTGCGTTATAAGACCTGTTCCATCTGTGAACTGTCGAATTAATCTTGAAACAGATATGACAACAATCTGGAAGGAGTTTTACACCATTGAGAACTATACTTCGTTCAATCCCATGTCGGATTACTGTCTAACTCTAGCTTTCGGTGATAGTGCATTGATGCATCTTCTCATTGGATGCGCTGGTTCGTACGCTTCTCGAATGGGTCATATGCAAGAACAGGCAATTCCTGGGACGCACATGTACCGGACTTTAACGATAATGAAAACCCGCATTGCAACTATGCAGTCGGTGACTGACGAAACTATTGCTGTTGTGGCAACATTAGCCTACGTAGAGGTAAGGTTTACGTGGCATCTTTTGTCGTGCATTGCGTCTTCTGTGGCTTTCATTGGTTGACACTCCACGAGCAGAAAATTAAAGGTTCCTATAATAATTGGCGAATACACATGGGCGGTCTCAAGAGGCTAGTTGATCTTCGCGGCGGATTGCACTCTCTGGAGTCAAAACCGATAATCATGAGTAAGATATTCCGGTAAGACTATCATTAGATCCATATCTTGCGTCCTTTCGTATGCTGACCCGCAATGATTAGAGCCGACCTCTGTGGCTCTGTAGACGCCCTTGAAATACCTTTCTTCTCTTGCTACTATCTACCTCCCCCTTCAAGCTGTGCCACCAACAGCTCCCAGAACAAGAGCCCCATAGCCACCGCAGGCTTCAGGACTCTTGATAGAATACTGATGCTCGACGAAAGGATAAAACACTGCGTTGATTGTCTAGACGAAGCTAGTCATCTGATTGCATCCCTCATGGAAAATAGAAAAGACTACGCAGCTGCAGCCAAAATCCGATTCCTCGTTACAAAATCACAGTACCAGCTGCTATCAACAGAGAAATATTCGCACCCCATGCATGAATTGTGCAGACTAGTACTGCTCCTTTTTGCAGAGAGTTTGGTTAACCCGAGCCCGCCACACTTGCCCCTCTGCGATCTGCTTCTTGCGAAATTCCGAGACTTGTGGAAAGATTCCACTGATAATAATAATGATGATAATGACGATGATAATAATAATATATGCTGTGCTACTATCAATGGACAACAATTTGCCTTGCCCCTCGACTTCAAGCTATGGGCTATGTTCGTTGCTGCTTCTACCGTCAGCGCGCCCAACCATGCGTTGATGGAATGGTATCTACGATCTATAGCCGACATTGCCTCTTTGATGACAATTGGTTCGTGGTATGCATTGGAATCTGTGCTAGGCACTTTCCTGTGGAATAATAGGGTGCATGGAGGTCGATACTTGGAGATATGGGATGATGCGCAAGCATTCCGGCGTCGGGGCCAAGAGTCATGTTATTTATAACTAGCAGAGCCTTCTTTTACAATCAATAATTGGACCCGTTTGGTATTCCTGATGCTTGTCTTTGTATATTCTGGTGGTGATTTAAATCGGACATTATGTTCATTTTCAAATTTACAGTCAATGAATGCCTCAGTTGTGTATGTGTGTGTGTTATGACCCTGCTAGGGTGTTTGAGGATTCTCGAAAGAATATATCATATCATTTTTCTTAAAGAACTAAGCGATACAATGTAATAAAATTATTTTCAGAAGTCACATGTCCTTCCTGCAGTTTGCTTTTTCGTAAAATCCTCCATTTCCTGAACTGTTGAATTCGAGAATTTTTCTAGATTGCTCACAAAAGGGGCGTTTCCGTCGAGACAACACCCAGATGACTGTATAGCCATCAAATCATCCTGCAATGCAAGCACCCCAGGTTTGTCCAGGAGTAACCTTAAGATCGGTCTCGTGAGAAACCCGGCATTTTTTCTCAATCCTTGTTTTGCCTTCCGATTTGATGCAATCAAGGCAGAGACCCAGTCCATCCTGTGCGACAAAGGTGATCTCTACAAGCATTTCATCACGCAGCGACCTTTTATTGAATGGACAACCTGAATACCGATGCAAAGTCTGAGGGAAATTCACTGCTTTGTTCCGAATGGTTTGGACAGGCATCACCGTGATTTCGTTAGGTAACAAGTTCATATTGTAGAGATTTTCCATGAACGAGCCAGCATATCTTTTTGTATCATTGCAAAGGCACTCGTGAACAAGTGTAAATGGAAGCATCATGAAACCATCCTTAATTTTTTGATTGCTGGCCCGCAGTTTCAATTCAAATTTGTTGGGCAGATCGTGACGCACAAGTGGATGGAACATCAATCTCCATACCAACAGTTGCGTTCCTTCAGGGTTCTTGCCTGCGTGCGAAGAGCACTCAAGATACCTTCTGAAATCGACTTGAATGCGTTCGCAATATTTGCAATATACGAAACTAGGAGGAGCTTCGAAATCTTTTCAGGCGAAGATGTCCCTTCGCTAGAATTCAGGTTGTCCAGTATCCATTTGTCGAAGTAGACTCCCACGGCACCGACACACTGGTATTTGTCGCAAAGAGTTGCCAATGCTAAAAGGGCTGAGGCGTCTGGAAACTTCGAAGTCACGCTCTGTTGATGATGGAGTATCTTGCTCAGAAGAACAAACGATGTAGTGTCGTCTTCGGGTAAACATATCTCTTGTGCATGGTCTTTGGATGAGGCGTTGCTTTGACCTTCTTTGAAATTCCCATTGAGCATTGCTTTGAATACTGGGGAGGCTAGAGAAAGTACATAGCTAGATACCTGCACCGATGTGTCTCGAAGATGAACCAGGATATCTCCCAGAGGGTCGATGATAGTAGTCTCCATGGTTTTCTGCTTTTTGAATGGCGGAGCTTCTGTGTCGATGGTCATTCTCGAAGTGTTCTGGTGGAACGATCTGATGGTGAAAGAAAGTTGACTTTATGAGTAGGATGGTTGTAGCGGCGTAAGAGTGTGTGCGCGCGCGCGTAGGTGAAGGGTCGAATAGGTAACCGTAAAGACGAGATCAGGTTAAGTTGGGTGGTGGGATGGAAAGAATCTGAGGTTGTAAGGTGGGAGATGAAAGGAATAGGAGTCTGCCGTAGCCCTACATCCCAATTGGGTAGCCTCTAGGGCTTACAGCTCCAAAAAAAACCCCCATGCAATGGAAGACGCTGTAGAACAGTTATGAGTTGCTAGCAACAGTTTGGTTCCTCGTCATGGAAAAATAGCTGACACCTTAACTCACTGATTGAAACGGAAAATCACGTATTATTATTATCCTAACTACCATGTCCTCGCGGACGACCTATATAACAACAGCCATACCACATAAATCTTCAGACGATCTAGACCTTCACAGGAGCATCAACGACAAAATTATCCATATTCAAGTCGATCCAAAAAGGAATAGTGGGGTTCTCGTTTGCCAAAGTGTTCACATTCTTCAAGTACTGCAGTGCGTTGAGGATTTCCTGCAGCTGCGTGCTAAGCGAAGGGTCGATCTCTCTATCTCGCGTGTTCAAAAACTCGGCGCAAATACACAGGGGGATGGGCGTGAAAGGATGAACCTGGTGTCATATCAGTTCCCCAAAACTTTCGGTACAGAGGGGATTCTTGGACAGGACAAACCTTGAAGTAGCTCAGATGTGTCAGCTCCTTGGCCAATTCGACGGTCTCTTTCGCTGCTAATCGAGATCGCTGTTCATATTCAAGGATGAGATTATTATATTCGCCAGTTTCCCACGTCGTTGACTCGATTATCTTCTGCAGACATAGAATGGTGGTCTGTGCTATCATCTTTGTGAACAAGAGCATGGGATCCATATGCTCTGGCTGGAATGGGTATGTTAATGACAACATAGAAATCCTTGTTGCTAGAGCAGTGTCGATCCACTCATGTCGGCTCCAGAACTCTTGCGGGTTGCTACCATACATGCCATCCACCATAGATAGATGTTTATGGGAGATGGTACGTCCGCATATAGTAGCTAAAATGATGCATTCCGAGAATGATGACTGAGGAGTGGAAATGAAGTCACTGCCCGCTAGCGAGTCTGACAGAAAGCCCATAACGACAGGCTGCCCGCTCTGGAACTCAACTTCAGGCATAGGTAGGCGCGTCAGGACCTGCTCCGTTAAAGTGATGGGCCATCCTCTGCGGATATTGGCAAACCTATCCAGGGTGTATGCCATCCAAAATGTTCGTCTCTTCTCTTCTAGCTCAACCCAGTCTGGTTCAATTATCTGGTTGGCTATCTCATTGGGACTGTCGAGTTCATATAGCCTCATTAACTGAATGAGTCGGAACAGACGGCCGGCACTCAGCCAGCCTTTGCGATAGGTAGTCCTCATAAACTGATAGATTGTGATCAATAGCCATGCCTGCGCCTGTTCTATGTCGAAGAAGTCCATCTCATTGTCTTTAGACTCAATCACGTCAAGCAATCTTTTGGTGTGTGCATATAGTGAGTCTCGAATACTCTGGCAATGGGTTGATAGCGAAGCGGCCAATGTCCACATGGCATATTGCAGACAGACGCGGGAATCTGATTTCGACGGACTTTTAGCCCACGTGAAATATCGAGTTCGTTGCAAGACTGGAATGAGAGGATGCACTCTTTCAAAGTAGAGTTGATCCCTAGGGTTGGCCGTGGTCGGTTAGCAATTGAACATATTCAATCGATCAAGATTAAGTTTGATCGTGATAATGAAGCAACATACAGGTCAGCTTTCACGAGTTCTGAAATGGTATATGGGACTTGCACGGACGGCGAAATCGATGCAACAGACGTCCGTCTCTCGAATGTTTTATCCAATCCATTCTCCGCGTCTGGACTACATGGCTGTGGGTTTTCCGGTGACAATGATCCGTCACTAACTGGCAAAGAAATACCACCCTGCTGTTCCATTATGCACCGCTCGAGTGTGGCTGAATAAAATTCATTAGCAATCATCCAACAAGATATTATACCTGATAGGTTGCTACCTATTCTGCCTTTCAAGGCCTTGAGATGACCTTTCTTCGGGCCTCGTGCAGGCCGCACCGTAGTCGTGGTACATACGACCCCGGCTTCGACACAGTTGCCACATTGAGGCTGTCTATCGCATCTCAGCTTCCTCCTTCGACACTCCTCGCATGCTGATCCCGGGCGTTGTCTTGAGGAATTAGTTGTAGTGGTCGTGGAGGTGGCGGCAGCGACAGTCTTTTCGTCAGACATGAGTGTTGGCATGGGCATTTGTAGGCTGATAGTGCGAGTTTCAATCATTCCAGAAAGCACCGTACTCGAAAGTACCTTGCAGTAATATTGTTGTGGTATTTTACTGGAGGAAGAAATGCAAGACTGGTACAAGCCTTGTTCAATGTTCAAGAAGCACGAAAAGAAGAAAAGGGCAGTTGTTGCTTGGATGACGGTACAGTACTTTTGATGCAGGACTGAGCTCTACAGAAAAGAAGGTAGATATTTCCCGATATATACATCTACCTAAGCTGCTCAAAACATCATGCATCCATGTATTCACACGGTGTCATGCAGATCATTGTCAGAATCGCACTTCCATAAAAGTCTAACTACTAGAGAGCAGAAATGTGGTCCGTTCCGAAATGGAGAACTGCACCTTCTCTTGGTGATCGTGATAGTGGAGCCATATCTAAGATCTAGCCAACAGTCGTCATTGCAGAGACTCGAAAATCGAGACTGGCAGGCCCAAGGAAAGGAAAAAAAGAAACGAGAAACCGGCGGAGATAATTGGGAATAAACCCATTAAAAGGGCTTATGTCCTCAACCAGTCCGAGATTTCCCCATTTTTCCCGCTGGGGAAAATGTACGCTTGATCTGTCTTGCTGATGCTGATGTCGGTCTTCTCTAGTATGCTTGACTGCATACGAATCACTTTTCCAAGTATGTAGACAGGGAAAGAAGAAGATACCCACAACCTAGAAACCCACGATGCGATTGCTCAATAAAGGAACTACCATGTCGCTATTAAAATTGACTGCACCAGCATGACTATATGCTGCACTACGGAGACCCAGTTAGGAGACGCCGTGCTGCAGCGTTCAGACTACACTGGAGCACGACAATAAAATGCTTATATGCGTCCTGATCAGCATGAATTTAGCGAGCATGGGCCCTCTTCTCATGCAGATGACGTGGTTACACACTTTAAAGAACCATCCGAAGACCGGAGACCGAGCCTTAGATTCGCATAGCTCGTTCAAATGCCGATTAGGTACTCGATTGGCAAAGGGTTCTGATGACAAAGCAGAACGAATGAGCTGGCCTAGTTTCTGTCCTTATTGATTTAAATATACCTTTAGAGAAAGGTCCACATATCCCTTTTATCAAAAATTGAACCTCGTACCTGCTGGGAGATCGGCATTGTCCAGTGGCTCATCGCTCGTTTTACCTTTTCTTTATCGGACATCGTTAATCGCACATATTGACCTATTGGCTTTACTTCGGCGCTTCCGCAGGTCTACGATATCAACTCATTGAGCAATGAGCAGGGAGACAGGCCGAGTCAACAATGCTTTTAGCCCGAGGCCAGCTGGCCGTTTTGAAATCCCGCAACGCCACAGCTTAAATGCTATCCACTCATCGTGTCAGGTCATATTATAGATAACTAGTTAAGACTTGACGATAATGTCATCTCGATGAGCATTATGACTGGGTGTCAATAACCCTGTGCGTCGAAACCGCCCAGCCAGTGGCGGATGCAGTGATTCAAGCACCCTTGTAAACAAAAACGGCGATCCGGTCAGTTCGGAGACACCATTCAGTAGATCCCTGTCGTCGAACTGGCAGAGCCATAACCAACCTGGGTTATAGGTATTTGCTCATTATTGCTTAGGGGCAAAGCTAACTAACTACGCACTCCGTTTGAACAGCGGATTTTCTAGGCCTTGATCGATCGAGGACTGTGGTGGGCTACCGTCGGGCTGCCCGTGTACTCCAATAGAGTACATAGCTTCTTCCTGAGATACTTAATCGGTGCTTCCTGATCAGACTAGAAGCTTGGATTCTTCAGTTTAGTTACTCTAATACGCCACTAGCGTTGGCTGGTGTTGAGTGTATCGATGACCAACACATGGTATCAGGATGTCGAACACGTGTGGTCAGCTCAAAATTTACTCTGTATCCCTAGTACCCCTAGTACATACTACAGTTCGACATATATATAGGCTAGACTACTCAGGTAATCTACAGGTGCGGTACAGTTTCTTACCCCGATCTTTACTTGCTTATGAAGTACATACAATACCCATCAAGTACGCTGTCCTTAAGGAGCAGCCAAAAATGTAAGACAAATACCGTTTGTTCCTAACGCATAATGTGATAATTCAAAGGAACCCGCCATTTGACGAATCAGCGCTGGTGTATTAGTGCTTGTCGTGCGACAATTGGAAGGGCCCTCTTTGGAACACCCACCCGCCATCAGCTGATCTCCGGTAGCCCTAACTTCGATGTCAAGAGAGAGAACACTGTGGCGTTCTCAGCCAGCCAAAACATGATTTAAGCTTATAATAGCAGATTATGACGGGTTAGATGAATAATTAAGCAAATAGTCAGAATCGGTGAAAAAAGACCCATCAAATGCATTATATATATATATTTTCTCGTTCGTCATGCAAGAAAGAAAAAGGCGAAGGTGAAA
Organism: Talaromyces atroroseus; assembly: GCF_001907595.1. NCBI lineage: Eukaryota > Fungi > Ascomycota > Eurotiomycetes > Eurotiales > Trichocomaceae > Talaromyces > Talaromyces atroroseus. Next base: position 150,342 of record NW_017971440.1, on the reverse strand, counting down.
CCCGAAGATACCATTGGATCCGAGTCGAGTTTCTTCAGGCCGGAAAAACGAGGGATCTCCCACAATTTGTCCAGATAAGGCAGAGCCCCGACCATGGCGAACAAAATCATCCTTGTCTATAGGCCCGCCGAGCCTGGGCTAGGCATGCACCATAGTGGCGTAGGATCCATAATGCCGAAAATTATTCACTGGAATACTACACTGGAATCCACTTGAAGTACTGCCGCATCTCCGTAGAGGAGGGGGGCCGCCTTTCGACCCGCAAGCCTCCCACAAAAAGGAAGAAGAAGGTGAAGGCGAAACTGAAGAACCCCAGCCAAATCATATCTCGATGAGAGCCGCAGATCTTCCGCTGCAGATCAGCTGCGCGACCTAGCTAGTAGCGGCACCAAAGCCCTGGATCTCCCGCAGTAGCGTGTTGGCTTTTCTCAACTGTAACATACCGGGGACAAGGGGGCAAAAAAGCAACTGTTGACTTCTATACGGAGCGCCATAGCCCGCAAGGCCCCCTATCTCGCTTGGTTTCGGATTCACGTCTTGAGATAGAAATAATACGCTGAGAAGTCAGGTTTCAACTGGATCTGATCCGATTCGAATGTCATTACTTGCCTTCAAAAGGTCCCCTGTACGGAGTACTTAAGGAGAGATCATTCACATCTCGGATTTATCGGGCTTTCCAGTATTGCAACTATGGTTTTAGAAGGCTATGTAATTAATGATATTTCAAACGATCTAGTAGCGAGCCTTTGGTGTTGTTATAACTACATGTCGCACTACCAAATCGCAACGGCCGCGTCCCTTTTGCCTGACTACCAATCGTGGACCATTAGAAGTATCAGTACTTGCACATTTAGGAAATCCCATTCCACTGAATCCACTTGATGCAATAGAACAATTTATCCTGATCTAAGCTCTGATTTTTGAAAATCAAGTTCTGAAGGAACCACTTGAACAGCAGGTGCCATCCAGTTTAGTAAGTACATGTACCTTCCAAGGTGGACATCACACAAGAATCCCAATGGTACAAATATAGCTGACATATTACTAGAATAGACTCTCTAAGTATAGGATGTGATCCGCAGAATGCCAGTGTCTCTATGTGATCGACGTCCCCGTCTGCCCCGGTGCCTGATAATTTGAGGTTACCTTTGACCCTCCTGTCTATCACCAGGGGTTGAATGTACGATTGTTGCATATAAAGCCCGGCTAATATTTCTTTTATTCCGTTCTTTCAGACTCGTTTTGTTTCTGCGTTGCTCCATTGTTTCTCTTTTCCCGGTATTGCATCATTCTGCTGTACTCGTCTCTATTCCTTTGTTAGGAAGATAGTCAAGTTGTAATACCACGATATTTTTCTTTGCCCGGCTGGTGTGAAAGATGCACTAGCCTACGTGCGGAACCAGACCCTGGTAGACAGCTAAAAATATCGATAAGCAAGACGTAAGTGAGCATCAGGCCGGTTCAGTATGTCACTTCTAATCAGTAGTTACCAATCGCGAAGAGCAAGTACCTGATTGGTCAAACAACTGTGTAGACGTAGGTTTATCACTTTCTTGCCACAATTGCTAAGAATTTTTCATTCTATCCAGAGGTAATGTACTTCATTGGATAGTTACAACATAGACTATGCAAATTAAGCTGCATATCAGCAACACAAACAGACCAATCTAATATGAAAGGGTGTTAGATTCAAGCTTTAGGGAAGTCATAGCCGCTGCAGTCTATGAGTAAGAGATTTCTAGCAGCCTTTGAAGAGTTTCTCCGTGATATATCGACATACGCCCTTGAGCCCTTGCCATAACATCCTGTACAAACCCCGAGGATCCCGACCAGTCTGTATTCTAAGGTTTTGCCCAGGCACCTACCTAGATAATTTCCAAAAAAAAAAGAAAATCACATGACAGGAATAAATGGAAAATCACGCCAGCACGAGTTTTTCGGGTTACCCAGATACATTATCATCAAAACAACTTTCTTGATCAATCTCATTTACAGGCCTGATAACAGCCAGTCGTGCATGAACGCGGGGAAGTTCCCAATCTTACCTGTGGAGTGCGATGCACAAAGCTGTCTAGTAAATTGGTTACTGCTTTCGTATAGCTACATCCGACAAACTGTGCGCAGAGTTCATATTTGTCAGCGAACTACTGCAGGTGAAAGAAGGGCCCATTCACCATGTATGACCCCGAATGGATATTTACTCGCCTCGCTAAGCACGCCTCGAGGCACGAAGATCATGTCATGTGCACAGCTATCAAGGTTCGTGTGATTTCAAACTGGATCGTCATCGTAGCACAGCATTAAGTAGGTACTCTGTGTCAGTCAGAAAGAGAACATCCTACCTACCCAAAGGTGGGAAGGCGGGTAAGCCTACCTAATTGTTCAGTACATACTTAGGCAAGCGTCTATCTGCGTGTCAGTTCCAGATTATTTGCCTTCATGCTTCATGCATATGCAAGCAAGTTTTCAAGACTTCGATATGATATCCTGTGTCGCTGCCAGAGAGCTTTAAAATCGTGTCTGTTGGAAGAGATGTATGTATGATTTGTGACTCGGTCTCTCATATGCCTCAAACTTGTTGTCCGTATGAGCGTAGTCCTGCGCGAAGTAGTCATTCAGATCGAAGGTTACTTATGTGTGGCAATTGCAGCTATATTACTAATTATTTATTTCCAACATGTAGTCTAAAATCTATACAGCATGCATTGATGCTCCGAGACCATCAGCTAGAGATAACGATATCAAACCCTCGCCTTCAAAATTATAGAAAAATAACGAGAAAAAGTGTAAAAGAAAGTGTAGACGACAAAAAATAAAACAGAAAGAGAGAAAATATGAAAGAAATTTGTGAAAACATGTCAAGGGCAGAATCTATTTCCCTTCTTTTAGCTCCTTCGCACTCTCTGACTGTGCAAGTGGCGCATTTCTCGCATCGGGGACTTCCTTAACCCTATTTCCCTTGGGGACGCGAGCGAGCCAGTACAAGAAAACAGCAGCCAAAATATTAAATCCACAATAAGCAAATAAAATGCCTATGTTGCGCCAACGATCACTAAAATAGATACCTTCGGCCGCAAGGAATTCATCCGTTGTTGCCAACGAACAGTATTCACAGTTACTCGTCGCGTTTGGGTTCATTAGTTGTCCGCCAGCGGAAGAGACGTATGATCCTAGAAATGACTGACAGGTCTCTCCGGCGTTAGGGGGTGCTAGGCTCAATAGCTCTATGGAAGAGCATTGAACAGCTGTCTGTGCTAGGCCGACCGACAGCACAGCGCTCACCATGTAGGTGAACGGCGAAACCCGATACATGAAAATCCAGAAACCGGGAAGTGCATTGGGAGTAACCAGAACACTATTTTTTGTTTAGAACTTAGCAAGATGTAAATCAGAAGAGAGAAAAGCGAATTACTTACCCGCAGAATACGAGACATAGCGAGAACAGCAGCTGCGAAATCTGACCTGCTGCCGCCACATCCTCGATCCCAGCAATAACCATCATCGTAAAAGTCGAAGTGAATAGCATAAACAGCAATATAATCAAGAACATAGTGCCACCTCTAGAGACCACACTATTCGTCGGTTCTGCGTTCTCGTATAATCCAATAGGATAGTACCAGGCAAGAAAGGCCGGCACAGCAATGAATAGGTTCCATGGTATCTCGACCACGATCGCGGCCAGTATAAATGCTTTCCATGAGTATGCCTTACTAGGACGTTCACGAACTTCGTACAATGATCTTTGTAGTGCAAAGTATGGCATCATCTGCTGGCTGAGATTAGGGAACATGGTGAGAAACATGAAGATAGCGAATGTCTGATTTTCAAGACCCTGGATCGAGGTCCCAGCTCGCCAGAAGGAGAATCCAATGAATAGTGTCTACAACGGATTGCTAATTTAGTAAGGCTGTTCAAAATACAAGCGGGGGGGTGAGGACGGAAATGGCATAGATACTCACCGGCATGATGCTCATAACCAACTTGGCGTAAATGTAGTCTGGGGTACGCCAAAACTGCTGGAAATTACGGCGTAAAATCACGCAAAACTGGTACCAGATAGGCATAGCAAACTCTGCCCATGCAGTTGGAGAAGTCTCGGAGCGATCCTTGGCCAGCAAGTCTGCTTTCATCGTCGCGAGTTCTTCACGTACAGCAGCACGTTCCGAGCTATTCTTCCACACCTCAACCCAATCCTTGTCCGCCTTAGATCCAGGTGCTGCGCCGATGACTTCCAGCATCCATTCTGCAGGATTTGCTGACTCGGGGCATTTAGGAGATCCATTTCGTTCAAAGTAGGAGATTAACTCGCCCATATTGGTACCCAAATCGCCAAAGTAGATAGTTCGACCTCCCTTGGCTAGAAACAAAAGACGGTCAAATTCCTGCATGAGTATAGCAGAAGGCTGATGAATTGTGCATAGAATTGCTTGCCCATGGTTCGCGAGCTTTCGCATCAACTGACAGATACTCCAGGCAGTCTGACTATCCAATCCAGAAGTGGGTTCATCAAAGAATAGCAATAATTCAGGTTTAGCAGCGATTTCAACACCAATCGTCAATCTCTTGCGTTGTTCTACATTGAGACCCTCACCCAGGACTCCAACAACGGCCTCTGCGTATTCATTCATACCCAGCATCTTGATAACCTCTTCAACATACGCGTACTTTTCCTCTTTAGAAACGGATTGGGGCTGACGAAGAAGAGCACTAAATCGTAGTGCCTCTCTCACTGTTGAAGTCTCAAGATGAAGATCCTGTTGTTGCACATACCCAGTCTTTCGTTGAAAAGAAGAGTCACGTAGATGACCGTCGACAAGCATCTGGCCTGTGACAACGCCTACGGTGACGCGGTTGGCCAAAACATCGAGCAAACTGGTCTTCCCTGCACCACTTACACCCATGAGCGCTGTAAGGGTGCCAGGTTTCACCCATCCGTCGACGTTATCAAGAATCCTCCGTGGCTCACCCTTGATTTTGATGTCATAGCATACATCCTGCCAGTGAAAGATAGATGTCTGTCTAACAATAGCAGCAGTCTCGTCAACTCCGCTATCCTCAACGCCGGTTTGAACATTTTTCGAGTAAGCCTCTGGATCTTCATTCCCTCCTTTCTCTTTGGTAAAGGCTGGGATTTTACCACGCGGAAATACCAAGATTTCACCTTTCGATGGCTTCGCAGTAACGTGTTCGGTAGCAATGATGACCAATCCCAGGAAGAAGAAGAAGAATCCAAGCAAGATACCAAAGTTGCGCCAAAGGTGACTACGCGAGTATTGGTAAGTGAGCGCCAAGTAATCGTTTCCATTGACCGTGGTGTCTCCTGTCACTGAACCAGTTGCGCTGCAGATGAAAGATTGGCCGGGCAGGTTGTTGTAGCCTGGCCCACTTGGAACAAAAGTCGAGCATCGCCATTCTCGATCGCTGAATTCGTTGACCATCAGACTTTCAAAGGCATATGCAATTGGGTTTATATAGTTGATCCAACGGAACCAAGGATGCATGTCGCGGATGGGAATCGTGAATCCCGTATAAATCATCAGAGCTAGCATAAAGATACCCGCGGGTACCATTGCTTGAGCCTGTGTTCGTGACAGAGAACCGATAAACCGGAATATGTTTGACATAACTAGAGTAGTCGTGAATGAAAACAAGAAGAATGTGAAAAATGCACCCGGGGTCCGGCGGAGGCCAGTCATGAAGTAAAGAATCAAGTTGAACGCGATGGCTGTAGCAACTTTCGCAGGCAAGTCGACGAAGATGGAGCTCAGACCTTCGGCAGACGAATGATAGAGAGCGTACTTTTTGTGCTTCTCTACGACAGGACGTTGAGACCACAATGTCTGAATCTCCAATATACTGGCGAATGCATTCAATAGAATAGCAAAAAACATCAAAGAAGACCGTTGGTAAAAGCTGTCCGTATCCTCTGGCAGGTTGTAAAACATACTGGAAACAATTAGTGACATGACTATATTGCCAATAACACCCGCCAGAGTGTTGCTCATGTCGCCCTGCAACCGTTTGACACCTCGCCAAAAGCAAAGCTTAATTTGCATGAGGTAAGTGAGGGTATACGGAGATGAGGCACGAGTCCCTTTGGCCTTTTCCATCTTGCGTGACTCAGTGAACTTCGTATATTTGTCACCTCCCAAGGGATGTTCGGCCTGGGAGGCCTCGATCTCCGCAATTAGAGCTTGTCGCTCTGTACTCTCTCGCCAGCGGGCCACAAATTCATCAGGGGTATTGGGCACGCGTCCTTCAAAGCCCGGACGGACTTCACGTTCTGCAGGGCTAGTGAGGGACGTCAAAAAGTCGGCCGTGGTCTGTCGTGGAGGACAGTAGAAGCCCATGTCCACGAAGAAGCGTTTTGCATCATCAGCACGACCGAAGTATATCTCGCGGCCCTCGTATAGAACGATTGTTTTGTCAAATATCTATAGTCAAAGTCAGTATTAGTCGCAGTCTTATTTTTGAGTATAGGCACATCCCAAAAACTCACATCATAAATAGCCTGGCCGGCTTGGTAGATAGCAACTATCGCCGTAGAGCCGGTATATCTAGTTGAAGTCCGCAAAGTACGAACAAATTCGAGTGCAGTAGCACTATCCAAGCCACGAGTACTGTTATCCCAGCATTGCAGCGGGCTCCCACAGAGAGTTGTCTCAGCAATACTGACGCGCTTACGTTCACCACCGGAAACACCACGTATATACTCATTTCCGACTTTGGTGTTCTTCGTATGGGACAGGCCAAACATTGCCATCACGACATCACGCATGTGAGTGGCATATTGGTCTCTGGTCACGCCGGGAAGCCGATTTGCAGGCGTACGTGCACGGGCAGCAAAGAGTAGAGTATCCCCAGCAGTCATTTGGGGGAAATGAATGTCCTGTTCGCCTTGATAAATAACTTCACCCCGAAAACGGCTGTGAATTTCTTCATAGGAGACTCCTTCGTATTGAATATCGGTTCCTTCATCGAGCCATAGACCGTGCGTCTCTCCGCACAATGTGCGCAATAACGTCGAACAACCACTGACAACAGTCAAAAGCACGTCAATTCTCTCTAGTACGATGAATCAAGAAGTGTAGAATGTAAGTGTACATACCTGCCAGGCCGACCGAGAACAAGAAGCATCTCGCCGCTCTTCACTAGTCCTTCAAAGTCCCGCAAAATGTCAATACGCTTTTTCTTTCGCAATCCCAACAAACCCCTGATATAACCAAACGCTTTGAGCCAAGTATTGAATACATCACCCTGGTAATCTGCGGCTGTCCCGTAACCATAGGCAATCAAATTCCTGAATGTAACACCGGCAGTTCGCCGAGGATATTTCTCCGGGTCGCGAGATGTGATGTGTAGCAGATTTTTTACCCATTTCTTCTGCTTGAAGCTTTCTGAATTTGGATCAAGCTCCGGGTCGGCATCGGGATTGAGGAATGAATTGGTTGGTTCCCCAGAATACGTGTTACTGCGATTGGAAATGCGGGATATCTGCCGTGCAAGATCGGTGATTTCGTCTCGTTCGTGCTGTTTCAGGTCTTCAAAGGAACCTTGCTTTGTTGAATCATTTGAGCTGTCTTCGAAACTCGTAGTCTTCTCTGAAATGCTAAGCTCTACACGATGTGCGAGATCCTGAGCAGCGGCAATGGCGCCCGCGCCTCCAGGGGCCGGGATTTGTGACATTGGCTAAAGCAGTCAGCCAACCAACTCCCGAAAAATGTATCGTTCAGACGGGGGAAACTAGAAATACTAGAGTCGCAGAGAAGAACTCGTTTTCCATCTAATTTGGTATGTGAGAAGAGGAGACTGCTTCAGCTTTGAGTCTTTGAAAGGGGCAATTATTGAGCTATGTATACACAACCTGAAGAGGATAGTATCTCGGAAGGCAGCATCCGGGCCCAGCTCAATACGAGACAGTACTATCCATGGATTCGGGAAGAAGGAAAGGAATTTTACCGAGACGATGTTATTGCGATGGCGTCTGGGATTTGGGATCATTCATAATTAGAAAGCACATGTTTATGGTTATGCCGTTGCTGCAAGGCTAATGGAGAATATTAGCCAATGACAGTCTTCTTTATACGGAAGATTCAGATCTGTGGAATCCGCATACGACGCCTATACGACTTCTACAACTCCAGAATTATAAGTGAGCTTGTATTCATAACGATGGCGTCTGCGCTATACGGAGCCCGTGGCATACGGGCCGTATAAGACGGGCTGCGATTGGCAGGATATAGTGAGCAATAAGATGTGGCGAATGAGAGCACAGTACGCAGCTCGACTAAGCGCAAGCCGCGCCATACCCAAAAAGGAACATGACACACATAACTTAGCCAATCATTGACACTTCTATACATTTACGACGCCGTATAATTAGATCTTTGAGAACATCGAGAATCTCACAAACTGTCAATCAACCTTAAACGGACCACCCCGGGATCCGAGGGATGCAGTTCCTAGTCACAGTCAAAACGTTTACACAACAGCAGTATTTAGGAAGTACTACGTGTCCAAAAGGAGGCCATCGATCCGTGCTTGACATGCACCTGCTTTCAAATTCGTTGAGGATCTGATCAACGGCCAGGCGTTCTTTCCCAGTACAACTCATGTGGACGGCCTTACGAAAAGCAAAGTATGTCCGAATAGGCACTTTTAAGTCAAACTTTTGCTGTGTAAGGTTATTTTAATACAAAAGCAAGGATATTTATATTCGGGCAGATCTCCTTCAAGTGTGTTTTCTCTACCAAACGTGGATACGCCGGAGGCAGCCTAAATGATTGCCTGGATAAAAGAGCTTCCCAACCTAGGGGATTCGAGAAGATCGCAAGATGAGCTTGCGGGATGGTTGTGTACGCCCAGTCAAGGGGTGAATTATGAGCGCCAAAGCAGGCCAGTGGGGAAGATGTCAGAGGGTGGGTTGCAACGTCAGGGCCGGCTTCGATGAGAAGACCTTTGATTCCGGATATCGGGCTGCAAGGAGGGAGACGAGCGTGCAGCCTGCGAGGCCACCGCCGGCTATTATGTAGGTGTAGGTGCTCGTGCTGGTGCTGGACATTTTGCGGAATTAGGAGGTACGCAATTTTGTTTACTTTGTGACTTGATCGAGGGGAATGTAATGAATATGGTGCCAAAGGGATGGGCTATTTATCTTTTTCATCCATCTCTTCTCATAGAACGGTCTCCCTCTCTATTAACTCTCCATTCTCCGTCCCTTATCCTCAGTTTTAGAAGTCTGAAAGGCCTCATCGATAATCTCGAACACGAGCGAGCGAACCAAAAATCGTGTCATTGTTAAGCGATTCCGTGTCTTTCCCGTTCTTATTAGTCTAGAAGTGATGAGCCCCCCTACACTAGCTATAGATCCAGTAAAATCATCTCACTCAGCAGATCGAACACCGCCCAACCAATTATTATGCACCATCTGAAGTTCTCGACTTTCAGGAAAACGCCAACCCAATGCGGTAACTAAGGGATTCGGCAAAGTGCCATGGAATTCTTACACGCCCGAACCAATCATTTTGATCCGCTGGGGTTATTTTAATGTACGCTAGTACCTAACACAGTATAGCTGCCGTATGCCAAGCAATCTTAATCGAATCGAATTGCGTGGTAAGATCTTACATGTCCAGTACAAAAGAGAAAGGAGGACTTTTAAAGTGCTAACATAGAATGTCGATGTTCTTATTGAAGTTTAGATTTATATGATCATAAGTCATCAGAAATGAGCTGGGAATACCTAACATCTAACTGCGTATATCTATACTAGGTCAAGCTTTAAATTATGGGTACCTCTGTTAGCAGCTGCACTAACCCAACGCGGCTAGACTGCACTATGCCCTAGTTAGGCACACCTGATGGCATTATATAGAGAAGAAATATAGTATACAAACTACGAAACATAGTATATCTGACGGTTGTAAGTCTCGATATATTTCATTTTGATTTCTTAGCAGACGACAACTAGTTATACAACATAATGTCCTCAAGCGCGCCGCCATGCGGCGGAGATTAACATAGTTAGCGCCGGTCCCGGGGCTGGAGCGGCTTAGGAAGCGCCTGCGGGTCGATGCGAACTTACAGCCAAGATCTCCAGAACGCCTGGCATCGCTATGCGCTCGATCAGAGTGGGAGATCATTTTCTCTACTCGGTCGACGGCATGCATCGCAGGATCCTTGGTTTCGTGAAGTTATGCGTCTATACTGTTTGTTATTTGTTCTTATATAATTATAACAACGGATTCGGAACGCTGTATTAGCTAGTATTGAGAATACTATATAATCTGCATATCTAACTAAAGAGAATATTCAGGGGGTTACTTGAGGCCATATTTATGATCAGAATAGGGGTCAACTAAGACACGTATCCGATGCCTATTCTGGCCAATTAGGTGCACCTCTGTGAAATACGGTGTTGGTTGTGGATTACATGCTGTATTCGGAATAGCGGTCATAATCCGCTGTCAAATTATTATAGGGCTAGTATGATGAAGCTTTTAGACATTTATATTACAGATTAAAGATCTTGAATAAGATAAAAAGGAATCTCTACAAGCTGTTTATTAAGCCTTATGTAATCGCAGTATTCACTAATCTAGAGAGTCAATCTCTGTAGTGTAGGGCCTGCGAAGTCTTACTGGGGAATCCCTGTTTTGAGCGTCGGATTGAGCATCCAGGAGATTTTTTCAGTCAGCAAGAGGCCCGCCAGTCGCTCGACTCGATTCTGGGCGAGGGGTTTCGATTTACTACACAGTGTGGCGCTCTATGGTAGGAGGAGATACTGGCGGATTACGGGGTATTGCATTAGAAACAGTCAGAGCTCATCTCATAGTGTAATGGGTTTGGTCACAGCCTGGAGCTGTTTTGCGCGAACAGAAACCTCAATGCAAAAGAGCAAAGAGGCGCGGATATGATGAGGCTCCTGCAACTCAGTTTGGCCCTAACAGTCAAGACATGTCTTCTTCGCGACGAGACTACACTAAACTACTATACTACAGATTATGAAAAGCATATCGACATGACGGAGGGAATTATGAGCAGATTCCCGGACCGCCCGAATGTGACACTCGACGTCGGCATCATCCCACCACTGTATTCTGCGGCTATGTGGTGCCGCAACCACAGTGTTCGGCTCCGCACAGTTGCTGTTCTTAGTTCCTGGCCGCATCGTCAGGGCTCATTCGAATCCGAATTCGCTGCATGGATATCCTTGGAGCGGCTTAAGGTTGAAACCATGTCTGATATTGTAGAGGCTAGTAGAACCGGCGCATTCAGCCAAGGCCCGAGGGCCGAATAGGGCAGGTGGGCAGACCTTGAGAGCAGTAGCTTCTCTCTTGAAGACGCTTTGAGTTCTACTAATTGTATGGAGCGCTGGCCCTGTGCCCGAACTATCCTTCAAGCGAGGGCTGGTACACTGAACCTCTCGCCCAACACGTCATATCTACCTCCGTTACATGGCAATGCTTTAAATCAAATATCGATAATTTCGTAAAAGGACTATCAGGAACAGAACTTGATAGTAATTAAGCTATATATTTTTCAATTCCTAGCCCCAACGAGGGAGATACAGGTTCCTCTTCTTTGGGACATCATCTAGCCAACGTCCTTGATCAGCTGCCATTCCTCCATAATGATGGTGACTGCGAAATATAAGGCACGACATATAAAATGAGCGTTACTAGAAGACCCATCAAACGGTTCGTCCCTTTTTTAGTGATAGAATCATCAGGGGCTGATCATATAAATTCCCTAAAATTATCTTCCAAAACACACCCATAGCGAGGGTTTCTTTCTAGTATTTCATTTCACTTTGTTGAATTTTATTTCACAAGGTGCGGTCATCATAATCTTTCGTCTAGACCGTGATACTGGTAGGTAGGAAGGGTGAATATCTGCTCGTCTGTGTTCCAGAGGAACTATGAAAGCTCTTCTATCAACTCTGCCAATGGTCTTTGAATGAAGATTAGTGACAAACAAACATTTATGTATCATCTAAATAAATATATAGAGTTCCAAGCACCCTTTCCTTTCACAGAATGCCAATCCATCGCCAAACCCCCCAATATCGACACCGCAGCCAACCCCATAGCCACAAAAAACACCCCATCAATCGCAGCACCATACAGTCGCAACACAGTCGTCAAATCCCCGCCCGATAGAATCCTCTTCAGATCTGTGGTACCCGTGTGCACAATGAGTTTGGCATCAACATTCGCAATATCCGCTTCTTGGATGCTGGTATGAAGCTTGTTCACGAATACGCTCTGGGCGATGGCGATGGCAACAGCGCCGCCAAGCATCTGCGCGAATGTCATAAGCGTAATGCCAGTGACGACGTCTCGTGATCTTTTGAAGGAGGCTTGAACGGCAACCATGCTCTGTTGCATGCCGCTGCCTGCGCCGATGCCGAAGAGGATCTGATAGCCAATCCATGTTGCGGTGCTGGTGTTTTCGTTCACAGTGGTGAACAGGCCACCACCAACAGACATGATCACAGAGGCAAACAAAATGAAAGGCGTGTAGTAGCCGACGAGGTTGATTATATTACCGCTGACAATTGATGTGATCGCCATGCTCAGTAGTAGTGGTAGAAGCATAAGACCTGACTGCGAGGGCGAAGTGTTCTTGATGGTTTGAATCCACAACGGCAGCTTTTGGTTGTCAGTCAGTTCAGATCTTGTCAAAAGGGAGGAGAAGAGAGAACAAACATAGTACAGCATAACTGAAAAGCTAGCACCCAAACAAAAGGATGCTATCATCCCCCCGTATACGTTTCGATTCTTAAAGAGCCGAGGTGGCACGCTTGCAAATTTGTTCTTGTAGTTCTGAATCACGCCGAAGCCAACGATAGTCACGACAAAAACAGCAAACAGGACAACGACCGTGGCAGAGGTCCAGGCATATTTGATACCGCCATATTGGAGAGCGAGAAGCAGACATAGAACACTGGGGATGAAGAGAAACATGCCCTCCAGGTCCATGGAAGATATCACTTCCTTCCATTCTTTCCGATGCGACTTGTCCGAAGAAGGGTTATACGAGAACAGGAGCAAGGTTAAGGATAGGCCGCCAAAGGGCAGGTTTATGTAGAAACACCAACGCCAGGAGGCGTATTCCGTAAGGGCACCGCCAATTCTGTTGTCAACTACGTCAGCAAGCTAATACTTATCAAGACTGGAGCACAAGTAACAAAACTCACAAAGGCCCTACAACCAACACAACACTGGACATAGAAACAAGTATCGCAAAGTATCTTCGCTTCTGACTCGACTGTACCGACTGACCTACAATCAATACTCCGCCTGACAGAAGTCCGGCTGCACCAAGCCCAGCCAACGCGCGACCTAAGATCAGGACCGCAGAAACGGGTGCAACAGCAGAAATAAGGGATCCCAGCTCAAAAATGCTTAGTGCAGCTGCATATATCCATTTGGTGGGATAAGACCGATAGAGCTTCCCATACAGAAGGTGTGCCGAGCAAGCTGTCAGCAAATAGGCTGCACCGTACCACTGTATATCTTCAATGGTGTTGAATTGGTCTGTTATTCGAGGAAGGGCCGTGATAATTATTATCCGATCCTAATAGAAGATTAGACGAATTGATAGATGCGATGGGAATATCATGCTTGAGAACCTAGATACATACCAAAGCCGTGCAGAATGTCGTCAGAGACACAAAGAGGATGATTATCGGCAATTGCTTTTTGGGGGCATATGAATCCTTTGGACTGAGATACGGCGTCTTTGTATCAACCGAATAATGACCAAATTGCGAACTGCTATTCATATAACCCGGCGGCGTCTTAAATGGGCTGAGAAGACTTGTTGGCGTTCGAAATGATGGACTGACAATGCTCTCTCGCTGTGGTCTGATGGGCGGTGTGGGCGATCTCGAGAACGTTGTGCCAGTCCAGTGTCTAGATCTGTCCAGCCATACTTCCTGCATAGCAGGAGGTGTTGGTGATTGCGTCCTCTGATAGCTTGCAACTGCTTCCCTCGGCTGTAGGGTTGGTTCCGGACGAGAAATAGCAAGTCTAGATTCCGATTTAGTGTAAATATTATGAGAATATTGATCCGAAACATGGCTAATTCCGCTCTCGTACGGGTCGCTCAAGCCTTGGAGTATCAACTTGCTATCGTTGCCGTGTTGTGTTCCGTACCAAGTACTATTCACACAGAGGGGAGCTGGAACCGCCCACTGGACTCTTGTAGATGGATGAAAATCATCTGCAGCATTGTTGTCATTGTCGTTCTCGTATTCCTCTGCGTACGCATCGTGCTCAACCAGGGAATGCCCCTCTGTATCCCTGGAATAGTTCGAAGACTGCCTTGCGACCAGTTTTGTATTCCGAAGCTGAGGCCCATATCGATCAATGGGGGATTCGTCATTGAACAAATCCTCAGACTGCTCGGGAACTTTTAAATGCATCTGTTCAGCAGTTGCAGGGTATAGGGGATTGGTAAACTGTGAGGTCCTGGGGACGTCGTTCCTCGCCATGATTTATTATTATCTGCTGTAACGTGAGCTAGTACCTACGAAAGGGGTTTTCCAGGAGATAAAGAAACAGCAGGACACCAAACAAAATATAGAAACAAACCGAAGATCGTTTCAGATAGATATACTTCTCTTTCCCCGACATCATAAACGTCTTTTTGAAGCCCAATCTTGATTCAGGTCACGCAACGAGCCGTACCCAGGTTTCTGCCCACACTAATGACTGGTTTTGATAATACTGGGCTGCAAAATAGGGCTATATTTAGCCCACTGAGGATCGATAGACTTCATATTGCCTGCATGACAGAACGCAAGTTGGTTGTTGATGACGCTTCCCGCCGGGGCCAAACAAGATCGGGGTTGGGACTTTTGAATGTATAGATCAGATCATGGGCGACTAGTCCGGATCCAGATTTTCTGAACGCCGGTACAACAGAAATTTACTTTGAATCTGGTGGGTAGGCGACTTTGAAACACTGCGTTTGTGTGTAAACGGTGACACATGAACGGTCAGCACGTGGGGGCTGCATGGTTATGTACATAACCAAGAATTGCTTGCATTTTAGTCAGTTGTATATTGACCGACACATTTCCCAGCTGGATGTTGCTAGTCAGTCAGGTAACAGTGTGCAGTCAGTCCATGATGGACTGGCGCGTCAGCATTCTCGTGAGCAGAGTAGAGTAGCAAGAGTATCACCTCTTTTTTGGTGTTCTAACTATTTTTCTAAGTTTCCTGACAGCTATAGTGTCTACGAGGGTGACATTCGCCTCTGTTTAAAATTCGTAGTCATATAGCACTAGAGCTACATAGTCAAGGTAAGCAGTAAACGCGATAGTGGCATTCTTTTCACAAAAACAAAAATAACTCTATACATTAAATAATACAACAGTCGTCATCATACAACAGCATTAGAATTAAAGACAATCCATGGAAAACAAAAGAGAAAAAGAAGTCCCATCCTACACATCGGCTCATTTAGTGTTCGTAAAGTCGTGACCACACCAGCGTATCCAACTGGTGCAGATAAAGGGTATCCAGAAGAAATATTGCAACAGTACAGAGAAGAAGAAAGGAGAGAATGAAACAAAATTATAAAATAAGCCATGAGCAAAAGTGGAGATGGTATCGAATGAATTGAGGCGGAAATGAATCCAGACGGAGAACTATCAGCCTAAGAAATCGACTTATTCCCACGATCACGTTTGTCAGCCAAGACGAACTCGTTGGAAACGCCCTTCCTGTATAGAATGCCCTCTTGGAGAGCCCATTCCACAAGGCCGGGGTCCTCCAGCTCTTTGAACTGAGGGTCCTCTTCATAATGTTTGCTCATGTGTTCCATGCGGTCGTGCCAGTGCACGAAATGTTGGTCGCAAACGGTGCAACGGCTTAGAGACGGAGGGCGTCGTTGCTCCTGCAGGCATCGTTTGTGGATATCCTCAAGCCCACGGTCGAATTTTTCTTTTTCTTCACTAGTAGGAGTCGCCTTGCCAGACCACGGGGCGTGCATTCGACGCAAATGTTGGGTGAATAGGTCCTTGCGGTTAAAGTCGTTTGGCCCCTTGGTAGGGGACTTGCAGCCTGGAAGATCGCATCGATAAAAATTAAGTTTCAGGTGCTGGGACGAGAAGTGGCGCTTCCATTCGTTCTTGGAGCTAAAGGTGCTTTCGCACCCGTACATTCTGAAACTACAGGCATATGTGCGACCATCGGTAGAGGTATCTTTCGAGCTCGATGGCTTGTTCTTGGAGTTTTGCCCGGTCTTACGCGATGGGCCGCGCTTGCGAATACCAGAGTTTAAGCTCCCCGTGGACTTCTGGTGATTGCGAGAGATTTTCTTTGTCTTAGGCATCTTCGAAATTCGTTGAGTAGATTCAGGATCTACGTCGTGGTCACACGCAGCGTCGGGCTCGCCGTCGGCGTCGACATCGTCGTTGATTTCAAGGTCGCTGAGTGTCTCGCCTTGGTTTTGGTAAAGGCTCGCACAAGGGTATATTTGTGACACCTTCTGATGCACAGGACTCTCCGGCTCCGGATAGGCAACATCTATACAAGGAAAAACGATCGTCAGTCTTTCATTCGCTTCGTATCGGCCATTGAAGCAGCGGGAAGTAGACTTGACAATCAGGCAGTTTCTGCCATCCTCTAAAAATCTCATCAGTGCAATGCGCGATAACTCACCATGAACATGTTGAACATCTCGTGGGATGACAGACTCGTAACCAGTTGCGTCACTACTCCAGACTCTAGAAAAGCTTGGATTTGCACTCTCAGCGTCAATGGCATGTATATTGGAGAATCCATAATGAACAAAGGGACTTGGGGAACGGTCAGTCTCCGAGATGGAAGATAGATCAGCGGCAGCAACTCGAAACGGCGATGGATAGTCGAAATCAGTGGAAACAACGCCGGAAAAACCCGCATCCTTTCCAAAGGCTCCTGAAAGATGGTACGTAGTGTTCCCATAGCCTGACTCAAGCTTTGGGACATAATATGGCACTCCTTTGGCACACCTTTCAAGTGGTAGAACGTGATGTTCCAAACGTTTCTTCCGATCCAAGTTCCAGGGATGATAGGGATATTCCACGTCGAAAGGCGGATGGCTTAGATAGATCGTATCCAGAGGGGGAGAGGCCATGGGAGCCATCATTTTAGTTTCGTCGTCGTTGTCATAGAGAGAAAATGGGGAATCCATATTCATCGTGATGTGGGTTGCAAGTATATGGACAGCGAACAAGCAGTCCAAGAATTGAAATGAAAAGAGAAAGATAAGGTAGAATTCAAATAATCATAAGCACCGCCAGGCGTTTTTCGAAAATGCAATGAGGGCTCTGGTAAGTAGAAGAAACTTCTGCTCTCTGGCCACCCTTGGCCATTGGCGCTTTTTGTGCTACGGAGGCAGGTAGCAGGTACGCTTTTATAATATCGCATCACCGACCAAAACCGCCTAGAATCTCGATCATGGCTTGACAAATCAGATGGGAGCTGAACAATGAGTTCTTATCTACTAGGGTAGCGCTGTCCATTGCATTCCACACAGGACTGCAGACTAAGTTGGAAACAGAGACCCCCCAGCCAATCGTTTGAGCCTCACCCTCTCTCTCAACGATTGCTCGTAAGTTCTGAACCGGTTCGTTGTTCATAAATTTTGAGCGCTAGTCTGACATGGTCGCAGGGCTAAGCCAGTCACCCTGACTGTGTCAAGCACTCCCCTTTCTTTTTCCTAAACCGTGCCTGCGTCTCATTATCGGTAGTGTACGCTATGGGATCTTGGTAGCACAAGCAAACACGACTCCGCAATCTCTCTACATAACTAGTACCTCACAGGGTGTCGCGGCAACTTCAAATCGCCGTCCTCCGATGCTGTGTCTAGTGGAGCAGTATTCGCAAGCCACGATCCAGAATAAGAAAGACTCAAAGAGCGACTTTGGAGAGGCGTAGATCGACGCGGAATTAGACCGATTTAGTCAACACTAGATAGATACGCGCTGTATTTTTAGTTGAAACCCTATCTGCAGAAACGTGGTCTAGCGCGGGCGTCACTGTTGCTTTTTTCTCTGCTCCGTGGACCGTAGTTAAAGTTGAAGAGACTCTGACTCGGGCGTGTCTGAACGAGTCATTCGGCGACTATACGGAAACAATTTTTGCCCGGGTCCAGTCAAAGTGGCTCTGGTCGTAATCGATCTGGAAGCATGCGGTGTCAAATAATAGCGCCAATGCCAGACATAGCCCGGGCTGAAAAACTAATGACTACCTGTCATCTATCTGTGATCTGCTTGGATGAATGTTGCGTCTAATGCACAATTAGTGGAGTACTTACTTCTCCGTCGAACCAAGTCTGCCTTGGCCGCGCTTCCGTAATGTGGCACTGTCTGCACCTCTGCTCTCTATGCTGGCGTGGCAGGACGCTCTCTGCGCCGCGCCATTCCATTTCTGTCAAAGCAACTTAGAGCTAGACTGCTGAGCTAGTACGTAGCTGGCACCGCCTGGGGGATTCTCTATTTACCGGTTTAGACAGTGATTCGTGTTTCTCAAGATCCCCGGCGGCACATCAATGCGATTTCCAATCAAATTGTTTCCTCGTCGTCAATACATCCCTCGTTTCCACAACATGGGGACACCGCCTTTTTCCACGTAAACTAAACATATTAATCGTCAAGTTCCTTGCCGTATGCCCGCGTGCTACGCGAATCCAAGTTCCAAGCGGATGTGGATGCGTCGGATTTCATGCCTGTGGCGACTTGATTGCATGCTGGATTGCTGGATGACAGATGCCAAGGGCTTCCTTTCCTCCCCGGGGACTGATGACAACACTCGGGTGCGGGGAATCGAGGTCGTCAAGGCATGGTCCTCGGACGCGTTGAAGAGCAGAGCACAGTTCGTACGGAGTACAACATTCCGTTGTAAATCCCCTTGGTTGATGTTCTTAGGTGTACTTGGGATTAGTTTGGAAGTACATTCGGTTGCATAAACTGGCTACGTCTTTCCACATTCATCCAGCCGACCGTAGTCGATCTCCCTGTCGCGATAAATTAGTATCGGCTCGCCGCCGCCACTCGATCTAATAGAGAGTAATTAGCGCGAGCCCATCTCCAATGAATTACTCCGTAGTTAGTTGCCAAACATCTCAGGCCCACAAAGTTAGTTAATATAGATCACAGTAAGCAGCCAAAAAACGTCTCTGACTTGAATTATTTTGCAAGTCACTTCAAGTTGCGTTGCTGGTTCCCGACCTAGCCCATGGTACTTCGTGTGGTAGTACACTGGTAGCAGCTAGTCGGTTACTAGTACGTAGTAGTGGGAATGGCCTTTTTTCTTTTTCCTTTTTGGTCCCGTCTGCAGGATACTCCGTAAGCCACTGATTAATCGGAAATGCCATTGCTCAGAAAGCGTTTTCTCGGAAATAAAGCGGATGTGAATTAAGCGTGGAGCTGAGCAATTGGAAAGTGAAACAGCGCCCCTGCATAAAATTTTGATCTCATGCTGGTAGTAATGTATAGCTGTTGCAGCGCTTTTTAAGGGGCTATTCTCTATTCGAGTCATTTCATTCCAAACGTGACCGAAGAGTATAGAAAGAGAGTATGGATATCTGGAGTTCCCACTCTCTTGACCCTGCGTCGCAGTATTTGTCAGTCTGCTTTAAGATCCCAGTCGACGGTCTAAATTAGCCCTTTGCAGTCAGCAGGCCAAATCGTTCAATTACTCCGTAGCCAGTTCTGCTGTCTGCAATTTGACAGCACGGACTACGGATACATAACAGTGCTTTGACTTGCACTGTTCCAGAGCGAGTATTGAGTAGTCCCAAGGCTAGCGCCACTGGTGCGACACGTATCAAGTCACCCTTGGGAGAGAATGCGTTAAGTCTCGTCTGCTTTAGGTGCTCGTAGTTCACCATCTGGAATCATTAGTTGATTGCCATACACGTGGAGACCATCTCATGCAAGCCTCGTATATCCTTGTTAGTCAGAAATAGTTCCGTGGCTGCATGATTGCTCCTGTCAGTAGGTGTGATTTGTAGATCGTCACCCGGGCAATGATGAGGCGAAGCGGTGCCAGTTCGCCTGGGCGATCACGGCCAGGCAATGGGCATCGAACGGTGAGCCACTGGCATGACGGTAACCTAGCACCAATGTGTAATGGTTAGTGCCCCTGACGCTCTGGCCTCTAAGACTAACCATCCCGACCGCGAATCTCCCAAGTGAAATCGCTCGACATGAAATATGGCGTAGTAGGTTTATGCAGCTGAATTTTGGTCACAATGCCGCATTGTTCGAAGTTGGAGGAGAGATAAGTGAACTGGGCCCTAACTGTATTCAACCTTTCCATGCGGTGCGACCGATCCTAGAATGCGACCCAGCCGACTGAATGCCAGTCGGTCAATTTGGAGATTCCCCGTAGCATGTTCGCTGTGCAATAGAAAGAGCCATTGCGAGCTTCAGTCGGCTCTACACGGCCATACTGCCGATTGTGGTAGCTCCAGGGAATAGTCGAAGTTGGCCGTAGCTGTAGACAGCAGGCTATTGGTCAGTTGGCCGCCAAGTGTTCCCCCAAAACCAATGCTAGCATCCGCATGTATCGGGTAGTTATAGTGTGTGTATACACGAAACGAAAGAGAGGACAGAGCAGTGAGGGTATACGAGTCGTCGTGGTTGAGAAAGAATTGCCCCACGAAGACGAAGAGCAGACGTTAAAATAAGCTTTCTAGGGGGCATCTCTTCTTTGGGCAGGCGCGACCAGGAGGAGACGACAGCGTGCGGAAGGAGCGACGGGGGACCTGAGTAATGCCGCGCAGGCAATAGCTCTGCGACTACTCTGTCTGTCTCTGCCTGACAAAGAGACTACAGGCTGAAGAAACGGACAACCATGTATGCGCCTCTTCTTCCCGCCCTTGTCGAACGTGATCGATTACTGACTGCGCCTTGTGGATTCCCAGGGCGGTCTTCTCGCTTATCATCATAAACAAGGCTGGCGGTCTCATCTATCAACGGGAGTTCCAGGCTGGCCTGCAGAAGCTCTCCACGAATGACTACCTCGTCTTAGCAGGAACATTCCATGGGTTCGTTGCCGCCAGCTTTCTATCCCTCGAGGCTGTTGTTCTTATTGCTGTTGGTTTACTGACTCTCTCTTCCTAACTAGTGTCCACGCCATCACTCGCACCATCACCCCTCGGATACCTACCACTGCCAGCACTAACACAACGAGCAGCGCATCATCGAACTGGTCGCTTCCAGAACCCGGCCAGCCGAAATCTGGAATCGAAGTGCTTGAAACCGATCGCTTCCGCCTCACCTGCTTCCAAACGCAAACAGGCACGAAATTCCTCCTCTTTACAGATCCCTTGATGTCCAATATCGACACCGTGATGAAAAAGGTGTATGAACTCTACGCAGATTATGTTATGAAGAATCCTTTCTACCAGTTGGAAATGCCTGTGCGATGCGAGGCTTTTGATCGGCACCTAGGTACATGGCTAAGAGGCAGAACATAGAGGAACTTGAAACAAAATCAATGAAGGGGAAAAAAAACCAATACTTGCGCACATCGCTATATGAAGACAATCTCCCATTATTTGGTCTATTGAAAAGTACGTAGTTAACATTACACTCTGCTTGTGTGATGGCTGAAATGACGCTCAGCGGCAATCCGGACAAGCACACAGCACCTACGCAGTGTCCATCTTATCGCCGCTCTGGTCATTGTCCTTGGATGATTCCCCGCCGTCTTTGCTTTCTTCGGGGATATTCTCCAATGAAGCTTTGCCCTCCCTCTCCTCGCGTTCGCGGTTTTCTTTCTCTTGCCTGTTCTTTTCCTCCTCGAGCGATAGTCGTAGAGCAAAGGCGAGTTCGGGATCGTTCTCTGCAGCGTCTTCAAAACCAAACCCTTCACCACCCTCCTCTGCGGCGCCAACACCGACGCCAGCTTCACCGCCCAAGATTGGGGTAACTTGTAACTCTTCGCTTAGTAAATTGGGACCAGGTGGAATTATGGCTAGGTGAGAGCCATCGCCTCCCTTCACGTTTTCGACAAATGCTTCCAGTTTTTTAGTAGTATCCGAGTCTAAGTCTCCAAATGCAACAATGTCAATGGAGACGTTGTTCTTTTTCATTCTCTTGGCCAGCTTTATGAGTGATTTTTCGTCCTCGGTTACGGGTGCGCATGAGAAGACGATGATTCGTTGTCTTTGGGCTTTCTCCGAGCGGTGCTTAAGGGCCAACTGATATATCACCAGAATGTCAGCATCAACTCAAACGATTGGAGACTAGCATTACATACACCAGCGACTTGTATACTTGATGCGAGATGCGATTTGCCGTAGATCTTGGTTCGGTGCAGTCCAGACAAGATCTTGCCGAAGTCGTCCGTAAAAGTCGAGAGAACCTCCGGCCCGTTTCCACCCATGCTCATGAGACCGACAGCAGACTGCGGGTTAGCTCGCATCTTCGCCGTATGAATAACGCCCACGGCATCGATCTGCGCTTGCCATCGTGTAGCACTAGGGAGGAGTCAGTCAAGGTAGTTGCAGGTAGCTTACGGAAGCTTACGTGTAGTCTCCGTTTCTGCTCGGCTCGCTATTATCGACACTAGGAACTGTCAGCAGTGCACCAAGTATTTGCCTGGCGGAAAATACGAACATGATCATGGTTGCTTCCAATACCATCTTGACGGCTGGTGAGAGCTAGAAGCTCTGGTCGTAAGCTCCGAAGGCGATGATAATGTTTAGAAGAAGGCGAAGATCTCAGGCTAGCCAAATACAGAAATACACTGTATATAAGACTCGAATTTGCCGGTGCAGGGAAACGCAGCTGGATGCACGTCTAAAATAAAGACTCTGACGATGGATTCGAGGTGGTTCAGGTGGAAGGTAACGGCGGTATGGTATCATTGAAGCTCACTCAGCACCGCCAAGTCGACGCTGCCCACAACCGCGCTAGTCCTGCTTCGGTAAGGCTCCGTTTGAGCGTTCTTGTTTACCCTCGCCAAATAGAAATACATCATCGCTTCTTCAACACGCGCACTTCTTTCTCACGCGACTTATTCACCACCGCGACATTCTCGACCGTTAATTCTGCCACCATTGCATTGCACCCCTTGATTGAAGACGTTTGAAGCCTTTTATTTGATTCCAACGGTTTTTATCAGGCACAATGTCTGCTGCGATCTCAAGAAAGCGCAAGTCGCCCGAGCCAGAGCGCGACAGTGTCAATGAGGACCACATCACAACGCCTTCTAACAGCCCAGCTCGCAAAAAGTTGAAGATTACTCAGCATCAAAAACAGACTCTAATCGATAACCTTCAATTAGAAAGTACGTCTTTGAGCTCCATGAGAGAGGCGTCGTTTTATCCCTTGTTGTCGGTTACTAACCGTCTTGCAGTCACGGAGCGAGCCCGCGGACTACGCGCTCAATATGCGCTCCAGGCGCAGGATCTTCGATCTAGAATTGAACGACGAGTAAACCGAATTCCGGTCGCGCTGCGCAAGACCACGATGGGCGCGCTACTTGAAAAGCACAACAATGTCCCCCAGGCACAATCCCCGAAGAAGTCGGCCCTTCCAGCGAGAACTACCATAAAGACTGCAACTACAAAAATTATACCCCGAGATCCGGATTATCCAACTATCAGTGTGGCAAAGTCACCCTCTCGCCGCACCAAAGAAACCAGCAACGGTGGCAGTTACTCGGATAAAGAGAACGCACCAGTGCCTGATGCACACATCCCCCTCGAAAACCCAAAGAAACGAGGCAACCCAGCCGCATCTGGACAGCCGCGATCTGTTTCACAAGTCTTGCGAGATGCCGAGTCGAAAGTTTTGTCCCCGAAATCCTCCAATTCGCGAACCTACAAGCAGTCTCCGCTCATTACGTCGCCCACCAAGGCCTCGTACCTATCCCGACCCGCCTCACCTTTGAAACCTTCCAGTCCTCTCAAAGCAATGATTGAAGATGCTCGTGCTCGTACTACGCGCACCGAGACCAAGAAACCATCTCCACCCGCAAGTGTGCGCAGAACCAAAGCTACCGCGCAAACAAAGCGAACCGCCACCAAATCAGCCAATCCGGTTCCTGTCAAGTCCCCAGCGCGACCCGCCACGCGACAGCAAGATCGGCACATGAGCAGCAGTACTACTTCTTCGAATGCATCCTCCGGTACAACCATTGTTAAGGCAACCCGAAAAGCACAGCGAGCCACTGCCACAACGTCCAGCGCAGCAGCAAAGCGGACCACAGTAGCTCGCAGTCAAGGGCCTACAGCCGCTGCAAACGCCAAACGAGCTGCAGCTACAACAAGAAAGGTCGGCACTGATGCACCTGTCAGTACTGGTAGGGTCCTTCGCAAGCGTGTCTAACTATGATGGCATGCCATGAGTACTATGATGTGTTCCAAATCGGGGTTATTGGTTTCCCTTCAACAAAAAAGCGGCATACACTTATAGATCCGGGGAGCGGGAGTAGTAGGGTTGGTTTTGTTATCTTCTGTTTAAAGCTTCATATTCTGTCTAATTTTGGCCTATGGCCATGGCGTTTGGTTATTGAGGGAGTGTGTTAATGGTTTAACTATTTCTATAGATGGGCTAACTGCTGCAACTTATCCTACAACTTGTTTTATTCGCATTCTCCTACCAGATATGTGTCTGTACAGCGAGGAAATATATTCCATTTTCTCAGAGAAGACCACGAAGACCTGTGAAATTGACTCTGAAAGTGACAGCTACTGCCTCGGTGAAACCACAGCACCCTTCATTCGACGCAGCATTGTAAATCAGCAGGACCATTGTGCCAGCCTACAAACCAACACTCGGATCTATCGATGGAAGGTTCCCATGTTGATGACACCCTGCCTAGATGCAGGTTGATGAGTATGTCGTAGCTGGTACTCAATATCAAAATCATAGCGAGGGTCGTCCCACTCATGGTACCCATCACACAGCATGGTATCGTCCATGTTTGCTTCATTTTCACCCTCAGTGGCGAGAGATTGAAAGAAGCAAGTGACCGAGAGCCAGACAATGTTCTCTCTGAAGAGGATACATCGCTGAACCCCAGTTCCTACCAACCTTGCCGCCGGCTGGTATTTATCCTTTTTTTAAACATATTCCTACTCTTCAATATTTGCTAATCTTGTTGCTGGGAAATGAAGAACAAAACAGAGACTATTCTCCGAGATTGGGGGCGAACTCGAGAAATGGGCTTCGGCTCATAACTCTTGGTTTACGTATATCAACGAGACTCAGGATGTCACTTGGGAGTTTGACCGGTATAGGTAGTATTTCACAAAGAGTCCTTATGCGGCGAGAACGTTACCTGATGATTGGGACTTCGAACCACTGAGGAAATAGATGGTCTGCCGGCTTATTGGGATCATTTTGATCAACATGCAACTACATAGCGGATGATATGGAGAAATAGGTCGTCTCAAGTTAAATATAATGTTTGGACAAAGTAGCCAATTCGAGTGCGAGGTTAAAGACATTATATTCGGAATATGAATTTTGCATAACATAAAACCATGAGAGAAGATTCAGGTAGTTTACGACTTCCGCATTTGGACATTATATGTCTGGGCGTTATCGGCTGCTGTACACCGAGGATGGGACATCTTGCGAAGTTCAGCGAGATGTACTCTCACATCAAATCGTGGTTGTCTCAATTATCGCTTCTTCCTCACTCGTCTAGAGGGCTAGCACTAGTCATGACTATACCTGCTATCAACCAGCTGAGGAGACAAGTACGCCATCGGACATCAAAAGGACTTAATTAATGGTATCAAAACTCAAAGTGCCGCAAAGTATTGCCTATCCGGTTACTCAAGAGTGGAATATAGAGGCTATTTAAGAGAGATCCAAGGAGGAAGGACAGGAGATTGAGACGGGCCCTTTGAATTGTGCAGTTATCCGTACCCAACAGTATCTGGCAATTGAATGGAAGAGAGAATTCACAGATCCTTGCTTTAAATAAGTAACTTGGATTTGTAAAAGTGGGAGAAAAGAAAAGAAAAGAAAAATAGTGTATAAACGATGATAAGCCAATCACTACGGTAGGTACTGAATCGGTCCGACCGATACCGAGTCTGCCGAGATCCACCATCATTATATAGATACAGAAAACCACTAAGCATAGAGAGAAGGGCAAGTAGTTCAAATCTAATACGGGAAAACGACGGAACATGACTACAGGAACCCTACTAGCAGCATCTGCTGCCGAAAACGATTACTTTATGCTGCAAGTCGTACAAGCTATCGACGCGAAAGCCAAAGAACTCTGGGAAATCAACCAGAAAGTACGTGACTATGTTGCCTGATAAAAGTTGGCGTTGCATAGAGAACCAAATATATTGATAGGCGGTAAATTGCATAGATTCACAGCAATCCGGAGCTCGGTTTCCAAGAATACAAGGCACATGATAACATCACAGCATTGCTTGAATCTCTCGGCTTCCAGGTAACGCGACACGCCTATGGCTTATCAACAGCGTTTGTCAGCGAGTATGGGCAAGGTGGACGAGTGGTTGCTTTCAACGCCGAATACGATGCTCTCCCAGGCATCGGGCATGCCTGCGGGCACAACTTGATCGCCATGATGTCCATCGCAGCTTTCCTCGGTGTGGCCGAGGTACTCAAGCAACAGCGCGAAAAGGGCCAGCCTGTGCCTGGCCGTGTGCGACTGATTGGAACACCAGCCGAGGAAGGATTCGGCGGCAAAATCCCCATTGTCAAGGCCGGCGCATACACAGATGTCGATGCCTGCTTAATGACACATCCCGGCCCATTCACCGAATGTCCCGGTTTCACGGGGGATGCATACATGCCAACTTTAGCAAGCCTCAAGCTTGGTGTCGAGTTTACAGGCAAAACGGCACATGCTGCTATGGCGCCGTGGGAAGGAATAAATTCGTTAGATGCCGCTGTGCTGGCATATAACGGTATTGCTGCGTTAAGACAGCAAATCCACCCTTCAAACCGGGTGCATTGCATTATTTCCAATGGAGGGGATAGACCAAATATCATTCCCGGCACTGCGGCGTTGGATTGTTATATAAGATCAGGAAGTGTGAAAATTGCGGAGCAGCTTCTAGAGCGTGTGAAGGCTTGTTTTGAAGGAGCTGCGACGCAAGCTGGATGTACCATGAAGCTGCAAATGTACGGACAGGATAACATATTCCTCCCTTTGAGTCCCGGACTATACTGATATTGTTTTTTTTTTTTTTTTGGCAGGAAAAATACCTATGCAGACCTACGACCCAATAAGACCCTCTCGACAGTTTATGCGAAAGCAATGTCAAAATTGGGTTCTGAAGTACGCTGCGACTTGACCTCCGCTGGTGTTCCTGGCTCAACTGACCAAGGTTCGTCAAATATCCTCTCTACAGAACAAATATTCAAGCTTTTCATATGACAAACGATTTTAACTTACGAAATAGGCAACGTAACCTACGCATGCCCTGGCTTTCAAGCCTACGTAGGTGTACCAGCACAACCAGGCTGTAATAATCATACAGCTGGCTTTACAGCAGTAGCAGGAACCAAAGAATCACATGAACTCTGCTTGCAAGCAGGGAAAGGAATGGCCATCACAGGCTGGAATATCCTCACGGATGATGAGGTTGCGGCGCGCATTAAGGCTGATTTTGAGGAGGATAAGACAATCAGAGAGTTGGACGTACAACCAAGCATGGATAAAAAGATCCTACTAGCAAATGCGGGTTTTTGTTAGAATTTATGTATTCTCATCTCTATTGAGGGTTGCTCCGGTTATAAGATCCGTATGATATCTAGATATTAATCGTGATGAAATCAAATGAAAGCGCTGTAGTTTTTCTCTTATGCAATCTATAAAATCAAACAAAACATAAGGGCTGGAGACACCACCTAGGTATTAGATAGTGTCATTATAGTGCAAAATAGCTTTCAGATGGCCAACTTTTTATAATTCCTTAAACCTTCCTCAAAATGCACTTCAGAAGCGTTCTGCGATTGCTGAAAATCACCCGTAACTCACTCTTTCCACTGTATTCCTTGTAACACTCTCGACTTGGCCCGCAAACTAGCCCCTTTCCAGATGAATATAAACGGTATTGCGGACATCAAAACACTCAAACCGGCGAGCAAACTGCACGCTCCCGAAATCCCCAAATGATCAAACATAGGTGTTGTTGCGAGGGGGAGAAGTGTGGCCAAGAGAGAACGAGAGCAGCTTGAGGCTGCATTTGCAGATGCCGCCAGTGTTTTATAAGAATCCGTTATATAGTTCCTGTCATATATGTGTAAGCAGGAAAGGCCGAGGCTAAAGAAGGGCTGAATGGACGTACAAGAGTGATATAAAACTGCACATAAACCCCATTCCAAACGGTATACCAGCCAGCATGGGTACTACAAAGGGCACATCTCTTCTCGAGGACCAGCCAAGCCAGAAAAGGGATATGACAAAAAGGGGCCCCCCGAGGCATGCTAGCGGTAGACGGTAGCGCTCTGCTTCATTCAGTTTCATAGTTGATGTTTCCTCACCCGTTTGACGGTGTAACCATATTTCGTTATATGCCCAGTACAATGGAAGCGTTAAGACGCATCCAGCAGCAATCGTTAGCTGAACCAAGCCGCACTGGCCTGGGGAGAGACCATATAGTTGCACGAAGATAATAGGATATGCCTGAAATGACATGTAGTAGATAGAGTAACACAGTGCTAGATAAGCCGAACAAGCGCTAACAATAGGCTCTGTCACCAAGAAGTAAAGCGGTCTCAGCAGGACTCTTATGAGTATTTCACTCCAGGTGCGCTTCGGCCTCATTGTCAATTCTAGACTTTCTGCTTCGGTATCACTGTTTGAATATGCCGAAGTGGATGATTGTATAGGTTTATTCGTCTCTGAAAGAAAGGAGAGTGGCACGAATGAAACGCCGGCAAATATCAGAGCAATCCAAAACGACCATCGCCATCCAAGCGCTGGTGAGACAAATCCGGATACTATCGGTCCAAGCCCGGGACCAAACCCGGTCACCTTTAGTTTCTCCGGTCAGTAAGAGACTTACCGACACATGATAGCGAAGAGCCTGATACGTACCGCCATGAATATCGCTATGCTCCAACCCCTAGTGCTGGGATTGTGGAAAATATCAGCTAGTATACCGGGCGCGATCGCAACAATCGAACTTCCAAAGATGCCAGAGAATAGTCGGAAGATTAGAAATGCATTCCAGCTTGGTGCCAAAGCACAGGACATTGTGAATAGCGCAAAGAGAATGAAATTCCCAATGGTGATGTATCGTCGACCAAGTTCTTCACTCAAAGGAGCCCATACAATTGGGCCTTGGTGACAAATTAGTTTATGGTCAGGGTTGGAATTTGCAGTATCGAAAGCGTACCGAAGACATAGCCTATTTTGTTTGTGCAGTCAGCACCGATTCGTCATAACTTTGAATTTTGAATATGTCTATTTACCAATCAAAAATACGGACATTGGAAGAACTTTGAGCCATTCGGATTCTATATGGAATTCCTTTGTGATATACAAAACGGCATTGCTTGTCAAAGAACTTCCCATGCTGCTGTTCAACACGGCCAGCATAACGATCAGGACTGTGAACAGCTTTTTTTTCTGATTCTTTATTAAAACCTGGAATCGTGATGTATTGCTCAGAAAACTTACTGTCGGCCAATTATTTGTATTTGTTAAATCTTTCTTTGGTAGCATCTTGCTCCGATTCATGCCCTTGCTTTCCCTCATATTTTTGAACTTCCTGGAATCCCCAT
The DNA here is from genome assembly GCF_001907595.1 of Talaromyces atroroseus. NCBI lineage: Eukaryota > Fungi > Ascomycota > Eurotiomycetes > Eurotiales > Trichocomaceae > Talaromyces > Talaromyces atroroseus. The sequence goes on along the minus strand of NW_017971440.1, from coordinate 120,599 downwards.
TAGCGCATGAGCTTACTTCACATCTATATAATCAAGTAAATAGTCAATCCTTATGGCAACATGGAATTTCTGAGTTAGGGTTATGTATACTCGGTCGGGCCGATTGACCGAGCCGAAGAAGTGGTGAATTTTTTTGTTTTTTCTCTTTTCTTTTTTTTTTTGGTCTGGCGCATTAATAACGTGTTCTACTAATACTGAGAAATAGTTCTAGTTATTAGGTAACAGGTAGTCATATCTGGGACACAGCTATTTCAGCTAAAAATGATCCCGAGCAGTCCTGGATACTTTAATCTCAGTGTACCATTATAGATCTACACAGGGAAGATTGCAGTAAAAGGTAGATTTCAGTGAATGCTACATGTATGGCAGAGCCCAATTCTTCAAGTGGATTTGAAATTATCACTTCAGAGTGAATAGTTGCAATGCGTATTGATCTACTTGACATTCAATATAAATTATACAATCAAAACTCTAGAGATAAATCCGTCACGGCAAGACCTTTATTAGAATTAATTAACAGACCCATTAAAAGATGAGAACCAAGAGGTTTTGTGTCTCTTTCTCCTGACTAAAGCACATATCGAAAGTGCAAGTTTTGCATCTGGAGAAAACAAGTGATGTCAGTATCAGATTCTTGTAGGTAAGTAGCAGAATAATAACGGGTAGTAAAGCTCACATCTGTCAAATCGGACAGTCCCAGAGCTATTCTAGCGGTGGACTCATCTTCTAGGACACCTCGACTGTTGTTTTGTTCGGCAAGACGATCTCTCTGGATTACGAATAAAATGAGTAAATCCTTACTCTCCAAGACAGGAAGTAGAAGGGGACGTACCCTGAGATTTTCACGCAGGTTGATCACATACATCCCCGCGGCGAGGAAAATTTGTACAGCAAAGCAGACAATCCATGATTCGAAGCCGGACTGGTAGCGAGGAGCCTCACGTGTGAAGAATAATTGGGGACCAATGAGGTTACCAACGCAGTAACTAAATGTAAATAAATGGGTGAGATTACAACTCGACACAAAGAAAAAAGTTCTCGGAAACTGTAGCATATTGCTTACCTTACGAAGAACGCAGAGTTGTAAATAGTCTTCTTGGTTCGTCCAGCGACATTGGATTGAACAAGACTGATAGCGATAACGAAACTCGCACTGAAACTAACTAGCAGGTAGTAGCCACTGTGAATGTTCAGCATATCTTCCTCGGCAAAACCATCGTCTTGTCTTCTTGACTTACAGAAGTCGACCAACTCGATAAGAGTCGGGCAGAGCATAGATCAATGAGGCTCCAATAAGGGCTACCAAAAGCCCCCCAATCATTAAGAAGTGACGGATTCCTTTTACTTTCATAGCCAAGTAACTGCATTCAGTCAGTAATCTTGCGGCTTGCTGGGTTTTATGTATGTCAAAGCATACCCTGATATCCAAAGCCCCAGAATCTGCGCAGCGCCAGATGGTATTCCGAGCAAGGTAGACTCGAATTTGTTAAAGCCAAAGCTATTAACGATGAGAGGAGCGAATGCAGAGACACCACCCTAGGAAAGAAAGAATAGGGACCCAGTCAGCCAGCTATTTCCCCATTTATGTGATGAAAGGCAAACATACATTTGGAATATTGTTGGCCAGTGTAAATAGGATAATCAACCAGAATCGGGGATCAATAAAAGCTTCCTTGACTTGCTCCCACTTCCATACTTTGGTGTCAATGCCTGTCTCATTATCAGCCAGTCGAAGCACTGCGATAGCCTTCTCTTTCTCCGTCAACCACCGTGCCTTAGTTGGGTTAGAAGGAGTGAATAGAGTGAAGATTACTCCCCAGACTATTGTCACGGAACCGAAGATGATAAAGGGGAATTTCCAAGCTGGAAGAGCAGCGTCGATGTGGCCGATCCCGTAACCGATGAGGGCACCAAAAATATTGGCCATTCCATTCATTGAAAACCAGATGCACGTCCTCAAAGGTTGCTCGCTCCTATGGATATATACCAAGTGTGAGGGATAATTCGCATCAAAAGTGGTCGCTTCTGGGCACATGCTAACCTTTTATAAAACATGGTAGTCAAAAGTACGAAGCAAGGACTAACTCCAGCTTCAAGGATCCCTAGAAACAAACGAGCTGTCACAAGACCAGCAAAGTCGTTTGCAGCAGTCATGCAGAGCAGCACCACTCCCCACACCGTGATAAAGATACCACAGGTGCGTGCGATATCAAACTTCTGGAAGAGAACATTGCTGGGGAACTCGCTGGCCAGGTAGCCGAGATAGAAAATGGTTGTGAGCCAGGAATACTGGTCGCCGACCAGGTGAGCGTCTGTTTTCATACCCCAGAGTGCGGCATAAGAGACGCAAGACTTGTCCAGGAACTAGGATAGCCAGATTGTTTAGAACATGCATTCCACGTGATGCTAGACGAGACACTCACTTGAAGTATATATGTTATACTCAGCATCGGCAGCAAGAAGAGGTCTATCTTCCAGAGAACTCTTCGAGCTTCGCCACTGTTATAGTGCAGCTCGTCCACCGTTCCATGTAGGACCGTGGCGCCAACGTCAGTATCCTTGAGAACCTTCTCAGGATGAGCTGTGGTAGGAGCAGGCCCAGAGGGGACATTTTCTCTCGTATCATGCGACATATTGATCGAACTTTCTCTCAAGTCCCCAAGATGACAAGAAGGCCGAACAATTCTTGCGCACTTTGCCCTACTCGCACGGCTATGGAGAGTATGAAAAGATGGGCTGACCGGCACAGGGGAGGAGAGTCAACATTTCAATATAAATGGCGGCGCTTATCTTTGCATACGCAACTGGCGCTTGGGCAACTTCCCACGGTGAGTAAAGTTGATAACTTGATAGAAGAGACGGGAGATAACCATTCGGCATGCGGCCCGACCGAAGCCGGTGCGAGTCTTGCACGTCCGAGAAGTATACAGAAAAGAGACACCACGCAATATTTTTGGAGGGAAACCAAAGAAAAATCAAGAGAAAAGAAGATTTTCCCCACAAGCTCGACGCGCTTTCGCCAAATACCGAACGAAGTATGGCCAATCTTGACCTCCAGCCCGCAGATATCATTGCGGAAGCTACATCGGCTATAGACCTTGCCAGCGAGGAATTGCGGCGCCTAAGCCTGGAAGTAAGTATAATCATAACGATAAGAACCTCTTTTTTTCTCCCCTCTCTTTTCATTCTGTCCGAGCGTTCACTCACCCGGTATACGGCCTTGTCTATAGATCTTCAACAACCCGGAGCAGATCTTCCGTGAATACAAAGCATGCAAACTGCTGTCTGACTGGTTTGAGAATCGCGGATGGTCAGTAAAACGAGGTGTTTATGGCCTGGAGACAGCTTTCGAAGCTCGTTTCTCCGTAGGTACAGGCGGTCGAACCGTTTGCTTCAATGCCGAATACGGTACGCTCGAGTCCCGGTAGTCATATAACAACAGAAAGCAATTAATTGACAAGTTCATGCGCAAATAGATGCCCTCCCAAACCTTGGCCATGCGTGTGGACACAACCTGATTGCTACCTCATCCGTGGCGTCAGCCATCGCCGTGGAGACTGTGATCAAATCCCGAGGAGTCAATGGCACCGTCATTGTAATGGGAACTCCGGCCGAGGAATCTGGAGGCGGGAAATGGATCATGGCCAACAATGGCGCCTGGAAAGGCGTTGATGCCTGCGTGATGACACATGGGATGCCCAGTTTCAGCACCCCGCTATGCCTCACAAAAGCGTCGTGGAAGTTGCGTGCGAAATTCCATGGCCTGGCTGCTCATGCCGCGACTGCGCCATGGAAAGGACGGAACGCCTGTGATGCTATCGTGAACGCCTATACATCAATCTCCATGCTCCGGCAACACCTAGAAAAAGGACAGAGCGTACAAGGATGCATCCTCGAAGCTGGGAAGGCTTCAAACATCGTACCTGAGTATTCCGAGGGAGTATTCAGTATACGTGCACCTACAATGAAGAAGCTAGATGAACTACGATCTAGATTCGAGCCTATCTTTGGAGCTGCGGCTGACGCGACGGGATGCAGGGTTGAATTGGAATGGTTAGTGGCATTGAGTACACAAAAAGAAGTCGAACACGGACTAACTTTCCGATGTCAATAGGACTGCACTATACGAAGATGTGATTTCCAATAATGCACTAGCTGAGCAATATCGACAGTACATGTTGCGTCATTTGGGCCTGACTCCTGAACAAATGCCAACTCTGGAAGAGTCCCGGATCGCCCATGACCAGCCAGGATGCTCGTAAGACCTCCTCATCTTCCTCAAATTTAGATTGTACCTATTCCAAAACGCAAGACTGACTGACAATTTTTTTGCCCCAGGGATTTCGGTAGTTGTTCTTATATTTGCCCCGGTATTCAACCCATGTTTGAAATCAAAGCTAGCGATTTTCCACACTCCATCGGCTTCCGAGAGGCTGCATGTGGAGAGTACGCACATCAAGAAGCCCTTCGAGCGGGTAAAGCAAACGCCTTGATTTGCTTAGACGTATTGATGAACGATGAATTTGCGCGCGTTATGAAACTTGAATTCATTGAAGCCATGAAGGAGGCCGGCCGGTGGAAGGAACCTGCTGAGAGTTCGTAACTTTGTGCTTCAATGGCCTCTAATGCGGAAACGATATCCCCTGTATTCATATAAAATAGATAGACAAAAGGATAAAGAACATACACCAAAGGCAAAGATCCGTAGGTAGATGGAACCTTTAGCGCATGTATACTGTGCTGAGTCTCCCGAAACCAGGCATTAAGATATATGTATGTATAGGCCGCAGGAACAATCATCAAAACCTGGTAGAAGGACGCCACGAAAAAAAGTTATTGAAAGCATAGAACATAGACTAATAAAGTATCGCGATAAATTCTCCTCATAGCCGTCGTGGAGTAGCCAAGTCAAATGCAAACGTGTCCAGCGCTGGGAAGTCCTCGTCCCATCCCTGCTTACTCAAGTTAAATATAATGTGACATCAAGAAGCAGATATGGTACAGAGCAAGCATACCATTTCACCAAAGAAGGATGGAATATCGAACAGGGCGGGTAGAGGCATGTCCCCCGCTGGATTTTCAAACGCCTCTGGGCTCAAGACTGTTTGTGTTAAGACGGCGATCCTTTCTCCGTCTCGTCGCACCTCGTTCGCAGCGTCTATAGCACCTGCCTGCTCAAACATGTGGGCTGCTTGCTGCAAATTTGTTAGAAGCCTCTTAGAGTCAACGAACCCATGGGCTACTGGGAGGGCTTTAAGAATGAAGCTTATTGCATAGTAAGTAGGTGAGCCGTTGTAGTCCTAAGATAAAAAGAAGCTATACTTCAGCATGTAGATTCAACCAACTTTTTTGTTGATCAATCGATCAGAACTCACCATTGTGTAGCGAAATGCCTCCCGAAATACCTCAGACTCGAATTGAGTCTGAATAATCAAGCCAGCACTATCTAAAGCTCGCTGTATAAAACTTATTCGGGTGGAATCGGAAATGAGTTCTTCAGCCGATTCAACACCGTGCATTGCTACGCCATTGATGTAACTTGCAGGCGAGGAAAAGAAAAAGGAAAGTTAGCACAGCGAATATCAAGACGGAGTTGGAATACCCGTACAGTTTCATGAAAGCGAATGGCACCATGAAGCGATTTCGATCCTGCTTCTCCGGGAAGGACTGATACAGTGGGTTCGTGCTGTTGTTGACTTTGTGAAACCACCGATCTATCTCTTCATCCTGAGAAATGAGATATTCTGCTATCTCTTGAGAAAAAGGCTTTATTTGCAACTGGGATCTTTGTAAATGGCCCTTGACGTTACCTAGACACACGTCAGATAAAATCAGTCTATGATGTCAAAATATTATGAACGAACCAGCTATCGTGAAACCGTCAATATAAGCACAAATTCTGTCGTCCACTAGGTGACGATAGGGTGATGTGAGTAGGTTCTTGGCGCACGATAAATAGCTTTTCATCTTGTTGATGACGTATGGACGACTGATGTTGATTCTGTTCTATCCTTTAGACCAAAATCAAGATGACAGGGCAATATGAAGTCAGCTCACTGCAGATCTATACAGCACAAAGTAAACCACGCCCTCGCACGAATAACGAGGTTCTCTGTGAGTTCGGCATCGCCTTCGCCTAATTTTAATGCGGCTTCATGTAGCCTCATCTCCACAGCTACCGAAGCAGCGTAACCCAGTAGACGCATACGACCAGTCCAAACTGCGAAGAGTAGGATACCGTAAAAGCTTAAAAGATCAGGGGTCGGCCCCTGAAATGTGGCCGCAACCAATCTGTCAACCACTGTAACAAGTTCGAGATATCGCCCAGGTGAGACTGCTCTTGAAGCAATGGCGCAGATAACAGTAGATATCAGGGGATGCTGCCTTATCACGACAGCCGGTGAGAATAATTGGTCATCCACGACGGAGACCGTTGTGCGACAATTAGCTATGAAAAAGGCATATAATTCATCCCATTCAGTTTGCGACACAATATCCGAGGATTGGTTGATATCTTGCATAGGAAGGTCTATATGTATAGATTCGCCCTGCCCTGGACGCGTATGTGAGCTGCGTCTGCTTCGTGGGCTTTCTCTGCTATATGACGCCTGCGCGATGGTTTTTCGCAACTCTTGAATCTCCCCTCGAAGCTGGCTCTCGACAAAATCCAAACGTTGCTCAAGCAGGGATATTTTGGCCCTACACCTCGTTAAGATATCGCGATCTTAAAGTGGAATGATACTGGAAGCTTACTCTGAATCAGACTGCGATGTAGGCTTCGACTGTACAGCTTTTGGAGGCACAAAGACACATTCGGCCCTGCTTGTACGGCATCTCTGACAGGGAATCTGCCCAGGTCCACCACATTTGAGCTTCTGCTTCCTACATCGAAGGCAGGCCACAACTGATCTACAACCTTGATTTAGTGCAAATTCGCGTGACATCTGTGAGTAAATCATAAAATACCTGTTGGCTTCATTTGTTTGATCCATAGATATAAGATGAAGAGAGGAATAGTATGCCAAATAGAAAATATCAATGGAATTTCTGGGGATCACAGAGTCTCGAGATGAAGCCTCGCACTTCACCGCCTGGCAGAATGCATTCCGGTGCCCCAGTGAGTTATTTGATAGAGAAGAAATCAGAGGCTCAAGGAAAAAATTATACCAATGCAATGGATTATTATACCCTGCGCGCTTTTCTTTCTCCTAGACTTTTTGACGCCCAAGAGAGGCTCTCAAGACCTTCATCCTATACTAAGTATTGAAAGATCAACTCCAAACGTTGAATAAACTGTTTGTAAACGAAACATGCACCATGCCATGTGTCAACCAAATTTAAGAAAAGGTCAAGTACTTCGCTCGATGAAGTGATAAAAATGAAGTGAACCTTGGTGGAGAATCTTGTGTCGCGAATGTTAAGCGAAGTGCTTAATTAAGGAAAAACGAAGATAAAAAGGGCGAGTTCGTGCGGGAATTGATGGGAATCGTAATAAAGCAAGAAAAAAATAATAGAAAAAGCACTGGACTTTGTAATGCACAGTAGGATTATGATCCTCATTAACAATGTGGTAGCAGAAAAGACCCAGCTACATACCCATTTCAAGACGTGATGGTATAAGAAAAAGAAAAAGGCTAAAAGAAATGAAATTGTAATAAACATCGCCGTCAAATTGGCGAGTCAGAAAGCGAAACGGTGGTAAAATAAAATAGAAAAGAAGAATATCTCGCGCCTAACATGCTGGCTCACCAAATGCAATGGCTTTCATCACTAACTAGTATTAACTTAACGCCCTCTTTCCTAGCACGCACCTAGCTAGTGTCGGCAGTATGCTCACCCGTGTCATAAAATATTGCACCTGTGCAAAAGAAACTCAGAAAAGAAATATGACGATGTCAAGTATTGCAAGCACATCGTAACCTGATCAGCCAGCCACTCCCATGGGCCCTGTACCAGGACTAGGACGATATGGAAGCTGTTCTGAATCGGACGGAGTAGGCCTCTGACTGCCTGCGCTGGCACTGCGGGCGCGGTATTGTTCTGGTGGTGGCCCGAAATCGTTCCCTCCTTGGTAGTTGGTGGGCATTGCTGCATAGGCCGGTCCTCCTGGTGCCTGAACATGTCGGACTGAACTCTGCATCTGCCATGCTGCCGCCTGTGAAGGATCATTTTCAATTCGAGCAGAGATAGGCGTGTTGCTGCCACGAGTAGATCCCGAGCCACCTTGCTCTATATTCGGCGTCACTCGCTGAGCAACGACACCCTTGCCAAAGTCTCCGTATCTCTTAAGAATCTCTTTGGTGGTAATATCGGCGCTATCCTTGAAAAAGCTTGTATCATTTAGAATGGATTGAAGATCATCGGGAACCTGTCACACGTTAGCCTCGTTCGGCTTGTCACGATAATGATCCGTCTTTCTTACCTCGCACATAACATCGTTGTAGGCAATTAGAGAGGTCACGGCTTCAATAGCCAAGAAGCTCTCATCCATGCTAGCCGTCTTAGTATTAGAATAAAGTATATTTGGGGTCATCACAGTGGCGAGATTATGAATGTCCATCTTGCTGCCAGACTCCTCATCCACGTGTGAAAATGAAGCTGCCCAACTGAGGAAAGCAAATAGGACTTCCATAGTATCCCGATGAGCCTTTGGTAACAAACAGCAGGTTAGATGCAAGACACGTTTCTGCTTTTCGGGGTCCGAGATTTCTGTCGCCGTGTGTGAGTTAAGAATATCTGAAGAGGATTAGAACTTAAACAAGCAAAAAAGAAACTCACTCTGTGAAATGATAAAGAGACGCTGAAGTTTGAAAGTCAAGAGAGGATCTGGCATCTCTCGCAGGAATTTCTTCACTAGTGCGGCAACCTGAACAGGGCTTTCTCTATTCAAATCAACTTGTTCGTACTTGTTATCAATCAAGTCTGCAAGTTCTTTCAATCGACGAATGTTGCCGTTTTTCCGGAATACTCCCTCAACAGACATGTCCATCTGACGCATTGCGGATACCGCATCATCAATAAGGGCGGGGATACGTAAAGCACCAGGTCCAACTCCATGAGTAGACTCGGCACCCTCTTTTTCAACAAGGTAATCAAGGCTAACACCAAATACGCCCTTCTTCTTTCCGACTTTCTTTCCTTCCTTGTTGAATGCGCGTCCAAAGATGTTCCAGATTGTAGGTTTGCGTGACTCAATCAAAGAAAGCAACTCTTCCAGATTGAAGTGTCCTTCCAGGAGTGGCTCCATGGAAAGCACAGCAACATGTCTAACAATGAAGTACTCGAGAGCTGACAACTCTGAGAAATACTTCTTCGCCTTCAATCCGGTGACATCGACTTGGAGTTGGTCCGGCCCACCAGACACTTCGCGTCGATGACCTGGGCTATACTTGGTTTGATAGTCATCGGAGTTGATGAGATTAGTTCCAGCGTACTTGGATGCGTTTGGTCGTTGCTCCTTCGCTTGTTCAGCGGCGACAATTCGAGGTATATCATCCAAAGTGAGAGCATCCTGGTGGCCAAAATGTAACTCATTTACCGGTTCGCCATTGACGTCTTTCTCCTCAATAATCTGAAAGCCCGGATTCCTGGGGTCGATTCCTTCGCCTCCGGATGAACCCGGGCGTACACTCCTTCCTTCAGGGCCGTCAATGATTCTCGACGCTCGAGCCTTTTTATAAGTTGTAGACAAAGTCCTTTCGTTGCGAATAGACCGGAGTCTTCGCATTTCCCCGACAGTCTGTTCAAGTGATGATTCTTCATTCTTGGACGACCCGGTAAAAGATTGGGAGCGAGTATTTGTTGCCCGGGGACCAGCTCCCGCTGTCAACCCCCCCCCGGCAGTTTCCACGCGATGGCCTTCATTTGCATCGTAATCGTTCAGGTTAGGGTCGTCTATCCGTACAAATGTGAGTTTGTTGTTCTTTAAGGAGGTAGAGCAAACTTACCTGTGCTATGTGGAATCGTGCCGCTTGATCGTAATACTGAGAGCAGCCTTGCAAGGGCCACTTGCAACAAAAACACATACTGGACTAATTTAGTGACATGTTCAAAGCCATCTTGTGCATCAGGTACTCGGCCTTTGTGCAAAGCACAATTACGGCAAAACGGTCGCTGTTCTTTCTCACTCCAGACGCCATCTGGAAGGTCCACGGTGAGATCCTTCTGGCAAGAACTGCAAACAAGGTGAGGGGGCTTGATATGCCATCTTTTGTCGTTCAGTATGATACATGCATCATCAATCGGATCTTTGCATGCTGCGCAGCAATCGGAGAACTGGTCCGCCAAAGCAGCAACTCCAGCCATGAGATCCGGCGGTCCTTCTTCGGATGCTTTGAGATCCTGAAGTCTATTCTCAAGATGGTCTAAGAATTTGAAGAGAGCTTCGGATGTATTTCTTTCGCGCTCAAGCTTCAGAGCCCCCTGTAGACCGATCCGAATTAGAAGTTTGAGGTAATGTGCAAGGCCCGTAACTAGCGATAAGAGCTCCTGTGTGACGCCAAGCTTCCTCACCCCAGTCTCTTGTGTCTTAGACAGAAGCGAAAAGAAGGCTACAATTTTTTTACATAAGAGTTTTGCTTCACGCGCGTAGGATAGATCTATGGTCGAAGTTAGTAATGACAAACTTATTACTCGCGAATTGGGACACATACCTTTCATTTCCTGTTCTTTCAACTTCAAAGCCAGCATATCAATGGCCGCGAAAAGAATCTCCACGTGAGAGATGAAACTCTTTGCGACTAAAACGCCGTCCACATAGGCACCATTGCTGACATGCAAAAGCATTTCGGATATGCAAGCAGCTGAAGACTCTTCGAAGGTCGACAGAATACTCCAAATCTTGTAGACTTTCTCCTCCATAAGATCTTCTTCTTGCCGCACCTTTTCACGATCTGAATCTGTTGCTTCGCCGTCCAGTTCGGGCCTATCGAGCAGTTGGCCAGCCGGGGCAAGTCGGACATTCCAGAATTTATGGATCATGTAGCACTCCGGGTGCCAATGCTGGTTCTGACCATTGCGGAAGATTTCAACAAACTGCTTGAGAATGGCAGTATGGCAACCATTACACCTTTGAGCAAACTGTGTGGAATAATGGTAGTGGCAATACACATTGCCCTCGTGCTCATAATAAGAGTCTTGGGCCCCGAACACGGTCGGACAGACGGAGCAAGTAAAATGTTCGATGTGGTATTTACGATCGAGAGCAGTAATGTATGAGCCCCGTAGAGCACCACCGCAATCATGGCAAAGGAGGTTCAATCTCCGAAAATAATCTGTCTCGCATAATGGGTATTGTCCGTTGCCGTCCTCCGCATCAACTGGGAAAAATTTAGAAGCGACAATCTCCCCGCAATCCTATAGTAGCATAATTAGGTAACACCACCTAAAAAACGGGGATATTCAACAACATACATTGCACTTGAAGCATTCCAAATGGAAGGTTCCACCAAGAGCGCGCACAAATTGTCCCGTTAAAGGATCGCCACACTTGTTGCAAGTGTGTGTAGTTCTATTCTTTGTACGAGACCGTTCTCGCGGAGCCGGAATGTCGCGTTTATCAATTGTTTCCTGGTCAAGAGGTTCGGCGGGGTTGACATCCTGACGTCTTCCAACACGGTTGTCCGGCTGATACACGGGAGCTGGAGCCGCGACGGCTAATGGAGTGCTGCCTGGAGGAGCTCTTTCAAATGGAAGATGTCCATCGATCGGAGATATAGGGGATGGGTTCTGGGAATTCGTTCCAGCACCACTCCCCCAGGGGCGGGGACTTCCAGAACCGCCATTCCCCGGCATGAGGATGTCGGGCAAGGTTCGATCTGGCGCCATGGTGATCGTCCGATGGGCCTTTGCCTAGCCTGTGAGTCTTATTCAATACTTACTCGACGTTGTTTCGGCTGTCTGTGTGTTCTAGCGCTCGCGGGCAACCGATTTCGTAACCCAGACCGCCGAACAAGGGGTCGCGGAAACGGGAACCTAAGGCAGCAACAGGTTCGAGGGACCTCTTTCAAGCCATAAACGGTGTGACGGGGTCCTCAGTAATATGTTTTCCCTTCTTTCTCTACCTTAGGGTAATCGAGTCTTTTTTTGTCTTGGTTGATATTTGCTGACGGTCAGGCCATGCATGCACACAGACGAGTGAAAGAACCGCGGGTGATCGGCGCCAAGGGGAGTGGCACAACACAGGAGAAGCAGGGAGGCCGAGTGGGCTGGAGGCTGTCAGATATGAGACTCGAAAACAATTCCAGCAAGACAACAGCAGTTCTCTGGTCAGTACTTACGGTCGTCAGAGTGATGCGGGGAGAGCGGAGGGGGCCAGACTCAGGCACGGTGGGAATTGAAGGTGAGACACAACAATAGCGGCGGAGCACCTTCTACCATTCAACGGGACCTAAGTCATTCCCAGCGCTCGTTCTGGCGCACAGCAGCAGACAGGGCGTCGAGGAGCGGATGCGAATATGCAGCCAAAGCAAATGCGCCGGGGGGGGTTGATCGGAGGAAGCGCAGGGAGACGATTAGCACGAGAGGTGAGATGTGTTGTTGTGACCATAAATAATAATCGGAATAGCAAGCAAGCACCTTCCCCCCTATCAACTAATCAACTCCCGGCCGTCACGTGAACGCCCACCGCCTATGCTTCCCCACCAACTTTTACTGCTATTATTATTATTATTTCTTGCCTCGCTCAACCACGACTGTTGCTACGCCACTTGGCGGCCAGGTTTTCCTCGCTATTTACTCCATATTCGACACATACATATATGTCGAGAGATTTCAGCCGCTACGTACTAGTCCACGGTCCTACGCAGACCCAACGAGGCTATGCTCTGAGATAGTCAACCCCCCAAGCTCGGCTAGTGCGGAGCTGTGCGAGCTCACGCCGTTACACGTCATTACGTTTTTGTTTTACAGCGTCGTGCTTAAGTGGAATAGTCGAGTCAAGGACTCGATGCTGATCTGGCACTACGAGGAGGGGGCCCTATGGTCTCAGTATGAGGTGCAATGTTGACCGTCAAATATATATATCTTTGGCCCCGAAGATCTCAGCCCTGTCTACTTTTGAGCTTTATATATGATCGTGCTACATATGGGCGTCGTTTGTAGAACTCTCGAAGCTATACAATAATGCAATCAACCGTTGGACGCAGTATCATTTTCTATAATATATACACCTAGGTTATATAACTCCACCGCTGTCATCCCAGCAGAATGGAACAAGCAATATAAAAAAAATGTAAACATAAAGGGCACAACAACTGATTTTTTTTCCTTCAGAAAATCTTACATACCGCAGGAATAGGAACATTCTCTTACAAATTGTCATGTTCAAAGTAATATTCCAAACAGTATCGTGACGTTTTTTGGAAGTCAATGGGAGGTACCTGAAACAGGCACCAGTGGTGCCTGGGGCAGGCAGCCTTTCTTTCTCTGATCATGATGCGCAATCGCTCTTCCCCTCTCACAACGCTCAACAGTTTCCAAGTCAAAGCTCAGCCTTGTGGCGTTGGAAAAGCCCGCCAACCTCGTCGGCCTTCTTTCTGTTGATTACACCTCGAAATTAAGTTTATGTACTCCGATTGCAAAATGTCAGACCAGGCTATTATTCGCATTGCGCGCGTACGTTTCCTCAGAATGGCTGGAGATATTCAACATCCAGGTCAGATGGCTGACTGGTAAGCACATTCTCTGGGGTGTGATTACAGGAAATCCGTCAAATTCAACAAGGCCATGATTTGTGTGAGTTGTAGGAGCTCTTCTACTGTCGAACCAAGCTGGCTGACTGAATATCCAAAAGCCCTGGCTGTTGCTTGCGACGAATCAGATATTCGCAAGATCAAAGCTTTGATCGTAGGCCCCCCAAACACTCCGTACGAATTTGGTTTTTTCGAGGTTAGTATAAGTCCTTCTCAGTTGCAGCACTTGCTTATAATAACGTATAAAAACCTGACCGTCTGCCTAATACAGTTCACCATAAAATTCCCTGAAGGTGAGGAGTGGGTTTGCCATTCGCTATGGCCTTGTACTTACTTCCTTGGAGACTATCCAGCCAGTCCGCCAAAGGTGACGGCGCGGACGACGAATTCGGGTCGCTGTCGGTTCAACCCCAATATCTATGCGGGAGGGAAAGTTTGCTTGTGAGTTTGTTGCACGTTGAAGCTTGACTGGGATACACGCACTGACTTTTGTGGTTCTAGATCAATACTTGGGTGTGCATTCTAATCCAGACATAAGCATCGGTGAAGGATATTAATTGACTTACAGAACATGGCCTGGTCAGAAGGGCGAGGAGTGGTCGTCAGCCCAGGGTTTGGAATCCGTCCTCATTTCCATCCAAAGTTTGATGTCCACGAATCCTTATGAGAATGAACCGGGCTACGAAAACCGTGACAGTGCGTTGGACCGCAAAGCCATGGCCAATTACATTGACAAGGTATTAGGAACTTATTTCAAAATAAAAATTAGGTTCTGACCGGAGTATTAGATAAAGCATGAAACGCTTCGGATTGCTGTAATCCAGCCGCTTGAGGACGCCTTGGGGATAAAGACACGGAACGCAAGGGCCCCATCCCCAACGGATGACGGAAAGGAGGCAGATGACAGCGAATGTCCTGAGGAGAAAGTGCGGGAGACTATGGAATCTTTCGACGATCTCCGCAAGCGACGGTTTCTTTGGTATTATGAGTCTTACATACATACGATCGAGGTCGAGTCTAAGAAGGTCAAGGTGAATGAACAGTTCAAGAACATGAGCTTCGAAGGCCCCTCCAACGAAATGGCGGGTTCTTTTAAATATCCACAGCTGAAAGAACGCCTTGGGGTGATCAAAGACGAAATCATAAACGAAACAAAACGCTGGGCTATTGAGGGACTTGCGGCTCAACAACAAGAGGTCCGTATTGCAGATAACTTACATCTGCAGTACAAACAGATAGTGGAAGACTTCAAAGAACGCAAAGACTTTACAGTGGATCTGAGCCTGGTCGATGAGAGTCCGTTCGTTTGGCTCATGACATACTTTGGCCGTCCCATGACGAATCTTGGTGGCGGGGTGTTCAAGATCAAGATCCATCTGAGTACCAAATTCCCAGACGAGCAGCCGCGAGTGTTTGTCGAAACTCCCATCTTTCATCACCGTGTCTCAAAGGATGGAGTACTCTGCTACTTCACAGATCGACCTGGAGAATTGCGATACCATATAGATGCTATAGTGCAGACGCTGGAGGAAGAATCTCCTCCGTTCGACCCACGGACAACCGTGAATCTGGAGGCCTCGACGCTGTTCTGGGGCACGCCAGAAGATAGAAAGAAGTACAACCGAGCACTTCGGCGCTCGGTTGAGAATAGCACCGAGTCGCAGGAGATGTGATTGTTTTTTTTTATCCCCTGAGTGTCGAGTCATTCAATACGTCTATCTGACTTGGCGGCCAAAGATCATTTCAGCAAGGAAAGGCGTAGGGCTTAACTTTTATGAGTAATAAACGAAGCAACGAAATAAATGAAAAGAACATCATACAAGTTTTCAAAAATACCCTTGAAACAATCAATTCTGGTGATAGTTGAACACTAGTGCTTGATCTGATAATACATCAATATTTCAACCACCATTAGAAAGCTTGAGATGATTTTTGTTTCCTCCCACGAATGTAATACCATTCTAAATTTCCGATCCAGTAAATCAGCATACCCCCTTAGTTCTAATTTTGACCCTTCCAAACTCCACGCCAAAGCCAGCTAAAATTCAGAAACGCGAAGACATGATGCTGAGAATGATGGGAGTAATTCTGGCAAAGCACTGCGTCCATCCATTTTGTGAGAAATTTCCCATGTGTAGACATTATTCAGTGCCAGGCGGCCATACATCAGTAGATTCAGGCTTCCAATGAGCCCACATATAATCCGTGATCACATCGTCCTTATATTCACGCTTCAGCCAGGCATTCCAGTTCCATATAATCCACTCCTTGAAATTCTTCATACGAAAGTGCGGCGTCTCATTTTTAAAATTCCATCGGATAAGAGGGCTAATATATGTCCCCGGTAGCATCTCCTGCTCCTCTTCTGGTTCACCTTCGGGGTCAAAGGAACGACCAAGGAGAGAGTACCCAAAATCAAATAATCACAATGCTGGGTCGAGGCGAAGACACATTTTGCACGATCACGTTTCGCGGGTGTATATCATGATTTCGGACATCACATTTATAGATTTGTGTTTCGACATCCAGTATTCCCTTCATAATTGCCTGACGCTGCGAAAGTGACAAATCACAGGGGGCCAGCTTATTCATCGGAATTCCATCAATCTTCTGGATGAGGATAAGTCTTACGAATCGCGATTCTTTTCCCACTGGTATTTCCAATGAATACGACCCGTAATACTCAGGAACTCCGGTGATCTGTTAACCAGATAGACGGGGATATAGGCCACTGCTTTCCCTTCGCCAGGCGGATGCAGAAGGCATCTAGTAAGAGCATCAACTTGTTCCCTTTCACGGCGTGCCTTGTGCAGTAGGTTCACTCGGCTCCATGAAGGTGGAGGAGGTGGCGGATAGTGCCTAGCAACATTGAAAGCGTTTTCTGGAACGTAAGGAAAGGGCGGTGGTGTAATCTAATGACCATGGTTCATCGGAGTATAGCATTGCGATTTTCTGGCTCTTATGGCTGGGGGCGTTATTCAAAAGAAGGGAGTTTGGAATGGGTTGGAATGTAGTTATACATAGCATGTCCAACTTTAGCGTGTTTTTTAGCAATTCATGTATGTATATGGACTCTGATTGACCCTTGCGATTGTCGACAGTCTCAAGATAGGTATAGTAGTTACTAGTAAGTAGAAAATGATAGGCTAAAACGTTCTATTACCATAAGGGGTCCCTTTTTGGGCTCGATGGTTGAAATTCCGCTGTGTTATCTCATTAGTTTCATCCGAGAAGCAGAAGCTTGTCTAAAAGCACGCCAGACACGCCCCGGAACCCGAATGCAGTGTTAGCATCATGCGATGAACGAAAGTGGTTTTCTGAACACCGGGGGGGGACGCCTTTGCTGCGACGATCCCCTATCTGGTGAATCCGGTCAACATAGCAATATCGCGGCACATTCCAACAGAGTCCCTCACCATGACACGCAAGCACACCACGGAAACTTCGCGCACCGACATTCGTTGGACGCTCCATGAGATAAGCTACTAAGTATGCAGAGGAGCTGGAGTTGGCGGATGTTGCGATATTTGATCGGAGCAACATGTTAATATAATCGTTATACCTAAACTTCGAACAGATTTTGACATGGTATCTCGTTCGTCACAGCAAAGATTCGAAAAGGTGAGCAGTTGCTAGTTAAAGCATATGCATCCTGGGGCGTAAGGAAAAGGCATTCTTGAAATCTTATGAGCAGCGTTGTGATCCTGACTATGGCCCATCAGAGTATAGCAATAGTTAAATAACTAACTAGTTATAGTTAACATTCATGGGGCGTAGTTACGTATTACATAAGCCGGAAACGGGCCCACTCTTTCTGCCCCAGGCGCCCCTTAACTTTTTTGAGAAGTGACGTTGCGGATAAAGTCAAGCTTGTAAATAACCACCGATAACCAACTCCCATCCTTCGACAATGGCTTCCCAACGGCCCACCATTGAGCTAGGCACAGTCCTCATCGTCGGCGGCTGCGGGTTCCTCGGCTGGAACATCGTCAACCAGCTGCTCGACTTCCCCTCCGAAACCGACGCCTCAGTCGCGCTTCCTCGAATCGAAAACGACGCTCGCTTCGAATACCCGCCGCTGAAGGGACGATACCCCAAATACGAAAACACCCAAGTCCATGTTGTAGACTTGCGCATAACGAACAACCGCCTGCCAGGCGCAGAGTATCACCAGGGCGATCTTACCTCGGTAACGTCTATGTTGGAGGTGTTTCGCAAAGTCCAGCCAGATGTTGTGATCCATACTGCTGCCCCCGTGCCATTGGGCTCGACCGATGAAATGCTGCGGAAAGTGAATGTTGATGGGACGAGGACCCTAGTCGAGGTTGCCAGCGGCGTACATGGCGACTGGGGCAAGAAGTGCGAAGCGTTTGTGTACACAAGTTCATCGTCAGTAGTGCATGATACGCGGAGTGACTTGATCAATGTCAATGAGGACTGGCCATATGTGCGCGGAAAACTGCAGGGCGAATACTATTCCGAGACAAAGGTATGGCCCCTGTAACCTCACCGGAGAACAAATTTCTTTTTTTTCTTTTGGTTCCATTGCACACACGAGTCAAAGAAAAAAAAAAGAGGCTAATTAAATTCCAGGGCCTCGCCGAAGAACTCGTCCTCAAAGCCAACAAAACCAACCCTTCCGGCATGCTCACCTGCGCCGTGCGCCCAGCAGGTATCATGGGCGAAAAGGACACATTACTATCCTACAAAATGCTGGAACAAGGCTACCTCGGCTCCAACCTCTCGCTGCGCTTCCAACTCGGCGAAAACAACAACCTCTTCGACTTCACCTACGTCGGCAACGTCGCGCACGGCCATTTACTGGCCGCGCGCGGCCTCCTCGCCAGCGCAGCACGCTACCAAATAGGCAAAGACGCACCGCTCGACTACGAGCGCATCGACGGCGAAGCATTCAACCTCACCAACGACGCGCCCATGTATTTCTGGGACTTTGTGCACGCGCTCTGGGCCCTCCTCGACCGTCCCGTGGACCCGTCCGAAGTCTGGCCTTTACCCGAGGGCCTCCTACAGATCATCGGCGGTATTGCCGAGGGCGTATTTGCCTTGCTCGGCCGCACGCCGCGTCTGAACCGCAAGGTCGTGCGGTACTCGTGCATGACGCGCTTCTTTTCCTGCCGCAAGGCAAAGGAGAGATTGGGCTATGAGGCTGTTGTCGGTATGCCAGAGGCAATTGCGCGAACAGTGAGTTACTGGGTTGCTAATTATCATCCTGCGTCGGGGAAGAAGACGCAGTAAAGAGGGTACGATTGCGTTACCTTTTTTCTTCTTCTTTTCTTCTCTTTTTTTTTTTTTTTTTCCCTCTCTCTCTTTTTCTTTGCTTCTATCTTGTCGTTAGTCTGTACAGAATGGATATTGGGTCTGATTCCGCGTAACAAACATGTATATATATACACCACATAGCTAGATACCTGCAGCGAGAACGGTAAATAAAAAAATATCCTTGGGACCTTTATGCTTACTATACTCTCCAATGAAAGATCCCTCTATGTAATAATTTAATTAAAATATTTTAGGGGAGAGGATTGAAATAATAGCATTTCATGAATCATAAGAAAATTGAATGGAGAAGAACCCTCTTGTTATAAATATGCACATGATAATCGAAGTTAATGAGAGGAAGAAAGTCAAAACTCAAGTCTCTTGACCGGTGTAAAAAAAGGAAGGAGAAGATCACGCCTCATACCAGTACACAGTTGACAGGGGAAAAAAAAGGCCTTTTGACGGCATCAGCAAAGAAAAACATGACAAAGCTCAAAACTCCAGGCTTAACAAAAGAAAGCATAATAAATCAATTTGCAACGGATCGCGCTGCTGACCAAATTGAAAATTCGAAGGCTAACGAGTTGACATATTCGTGACGTGGCATGATAAGATATGAATGGAAAAAAAAAGAGATCTTGAAGTTGAACCTCCAAGCACGAGCACGCTCGCTTTTGATTGCTCCTGACCAACAGTTGATATCGGAAAATGAAAGAGGTATGTAAAGAATTGTAGTCAACCTATTTCAAAACAAGCGTTCAGAGGGAAAGTTCACGATCGTAGTAAGACACACACGAATGGAAATCGCATTTGAAATGCATCAAGTGAATTCTCTCACATTCTGATTCACGTCACCGCTTTCCCCAAGAGAGAAGATCTCGAAAATGATGATGACTCGTCCGGCCGTCCCCAGCATTTTGTTCGCGACTCGGTTCAGAAGTTTGGCTACGGCTTTTGCCTGGACCCCGAGGTGTTGCATTGTCTAGCTCTGACATAGCTGGGGTGGGAGCTGGCCTTGGAGTTGCATCGGGATCGATGCTCTCAGAGTCGGTCTGCTCTTCAGAAGCTGCTGAGCTTGGCTTCATAAACGTCTGCGGTGATTTGGCTGGCTCCGTATTGTACTCTTTAGATGGAGTAAAAAGTTTTGCTGTCGAAGGCTGTACGCTTGCTTCTAGGACGCTAGGAGAACGAATCTCTGTTGGATACTCGTGGAGAGGCTCCAGCGTCGGACGTCTGAATTGATCAGGCGATCTAGACGAACGGGGTGACTCAGCCCTATCTTCGTCCTGTCCGGACAAGGCGATGTTATCTGAGCCTATCTCTGGTGACAACCGGAAGCAGCTCAGCTGTTCTCCCAGTTCGTTGACTTCTAGCTTTTCCAGCGTTCCCTCTTTCGAAGATATCTCCTCAGTGCCGCTCACCACGCTTCCACGGCTATTCGTCCGCATCATCTCTGTGCCTAATTTCGAGCTGGAGCGAGGCCCCTTCGAAGTATGTGGACCCCGCTGGCGAGCCTGGATGTTGCCCAGTTCTTCGTCTTCGTCATCCCCTGATTCAGCACCTTCGTAACGACGTTTCTCCAATGATTCCCGCTTGGCACGGATTGCTTCACTGGACCGCTGTTTTCGCGGTGCAATCCAACTAGGGGCGGTGGATGTAGGCGGCGCGGAAAGAGCATGCTGCAGCTGGGGAAGACTGAGAGCATTAGGAACAGTTGACTTCGGTTTTGTATCAGTTGCTTTGAGTGTTGATACTCCTTCTGATATCCCCAGGCCCTCCGATGTGTCACCCCAATTATCTGGGGGACGGCTGACAACAACTGGAATATCTTCTGTCCTTGTCGATTCCATATCGCCGAAATAGCTACTGCCGACTGAATCCGCTCTGCTAGAGCCTCGATAAGAACTAGAAGGTATCTGTTGGAACGCAGAGGATATAGAGCTGGGGCTGTCTTCAGCTTGATTAATACTGCGAGGCAGGGGCGGAGGTATCATCAACGGTTGTGTAGGGACGTAATCTTTAGGCGGGGGCTTCCATTGACAAAACTTGCATAGTGCCTCCGTCAATTTGTTGAGAGTCGGCGGCTTCTCAATCAAAGCGCTAAAATGATGCGCCTCAGGAAGGTCATTGAGGTAACCCGTAACAGCAATGATAGGAGTATGTCTATTGGCACTTCGCGTTTCGCGTATCATGCGAGCCACGTCCGCTCCATTGATTTGAGGAAGCTTGACTTCAGTCATAATGATATCAAACTGAACTTCGCTCAGAGCATACCGAATAGCCTCGGAGCCATTATTTGCAGTAATCGTGCGACAGCGTAGTTTCTCGAAAAGCCGTTCCATTACCATTCTGGAAACCGGGTGATCCTCACATATCAAGATGTCAAGAGGACGGAAAACTGGGCCGTCCACCAAGTTAAGTTGGGACAGTCTCCGGGAGCTTTGGCGCCTCCGTTGCACTTTCAAGAGCGCTTTGGTACGCGGGTCTTCGTTATCAGATGATGAGGGAGAGATATCAAATAATTGACTTCGGCGTTTGTGGTGGCTGGGTATGAATTGCTCTCTGGCTGCGGCAGAATGTCCTTCGCTATCTTGTGATCCGATTGTCTGAGACCTAGCACGAGTAACATTTGGTTGAGCACTTCCGGTCGCAGTCTTCTCAGGGGAATGCGTGGTCAAGCGGCCAGCTTTGTTGGGAGAAGGCGCCGAAGATGCAAGCTTGGTACTAGGTGTTAGACGAGGGACTTCTCCAATTTTATCAGATGCTGGACTAACCGATTGTTGAGACTGTGCCGATGAGGACCCAGATGTCTTTCTACGTTCATGATTTTGGCCAGTGCTAAATTGAACAAGCAGGGGTGAAGAGGGTTGCGAGGGGCGATTGGGCGATGAGCCACTTTGACTTAGTCCAGATGGAGAAACGGGCCGATTGCCTTTGTTCTGTGAAAGTGTACGTTGTAGCGGCATCGGAAGGAGAGGGCTACCTTCGAGAGATGGAGCAGAGCTAGGTACAGTGGGTGACGCTGCTGTCGATGACGCTTGTCTCTGCTGAGCTTGCAAGGCTTCTTGCCGCAATCTCTGGATGACATCCTTGTTTGCTTTTTCCAACATTGGAAGATTCTTAAAGTTAAAGTTGCCAAAGTCATCGGCCAAAACAGGCTCACTCAGACGTCGACTTCGTGTATCGCGAACATGAGGCGGAATGTGCAATGGCATAAGCCCTCTTTTTATGGAATTGACCTGTGAGCGGACCTTGGAGAGAGCATCATGCGGTCGATCAGGATACTCTCCAGACGTTGCTGGGTAATGGGGAGACGCCTGATCCTCTATTTCCTCGAACGATTGCAGAGTCGCACCGCGAGCGTCGAAGTACTCGGTATCCTCTGGGTTCTCGGGGTTAGGAACAAATTCCGCCTTGTCTTCGAGCAACGTATCCCAGTTGATGTCGGAAAACCAGGGGTGATTACGTATTTCGCTACCTCCGTTGGGATATTTCTCTTCAATGTTAGCGCCGAGCCGTTCTTCGGGTTTAATTGTCATCAGTCTATTTATCAGGTCAAGAGCTTCAGGGGAGACCAGTTCCTGAGCTTCGTCAGGCCAGTTGATCCGACGGTGCAAAATATTCTCAAAGACCTCATCGGGCGTTGCGGCATTGAATGGGGGATATCCAAAGAGGAACTCAAATAGAATGCAACCAAGTGACCACCAATCACTCATATCATCTTGACCAACGCCATTGATAGTCTCAGGAGCTAGATAATCTGGCGTACCAACGAACCTTCGATTATGATCTTCAGGGTCAAACAGCGCCATTGGAGGGGGCAGCATAGATTGTTGCGGTGGTGTACCATACATTGCTGATGAAGAAGCCGCGCTCACGGTCTTGCTCAGCGGTACCAAATGCGGAGACTCGCCTCCTTCACTCGGTGCTTCGTCTTCAGTAACGGCCTGATACGGAGGTGGTAGCAGCGCAGGGGTCTCTGGCGCGCCTTCTCCGAGAGAAAATGTCCGAAACATCGCATTCAGAGTGTCACTTCCACCGCTATCACTACGGTAACCTGATGCACGACCGACACTCTCGCGAGAAGCAGTCGTTTGATTGAGGCTGAAGTAGGATGGTTGATTGTAGCTTCCTACAGGGTCAGGCGCAATGATAGGAGTGGAACTAGGCGAGTGCCCACCCTGGAAATCAAAGGACGCAGAGCGTGACGAAACCAAAGACATAGCTCGTGGGAAAGAGCCTTGCTTGAGTAAGTCTGGTGCGGATTCGTTTGGGCTCTTTAGAACACGCTTTTGACGACCGACCAATCCCATTCTAGATAAACCGAAATCTGTCAATTTGAGGTGGCCGCGCTGGTCTATCAAAAGATTGTCCGGTTTCAAGTCCCGATGTACAATGCCTCGGTTGTGAAGATGCTCAACTCCCAGGACAACTTCAGCGATGTACTTCTTAGCCCAGTCTTCAGGCAAACCACCGAGAATTTTCACAAGCGAGGCACAGTCTCCTCCATTCAAGTACTCCATGACTAGATAGAGATAATCTTTACTAGAGAAAGTCCAGTATAA
Organism: Talaromyces atroroseus; assembly: GCF_001907595.1. Classification (NCBI taxonomy): domain Eukaryota; kingdom Fungi; phylum Ascomycota; class Eurotiomycetes; order Eurotiales; family Trichocomaceae; genus Talaromyces; species Talaromyces atroroseus. The sequence continues at coordinate 97,063 of NW_017971440.1, read as the reverse complement.
CTTGGCCACAAAATCACTCTCTCCTTGCCACATCATGATTGCTCGTTCCGCCTTGACATTGGTGACTTGATTTTTGGCCACCATGTCGGCCTTTTTCAGCATCTTTATGGCGAAATATTCTCCAGTTACCTTCTTTTTGGCAAGATACACACTTCCAAAGGCACCCTTACTGATTGGCTTAATGACCTCGAAATCTTTGATCGAAGTCGGCGCCGGACGAGGTTGAGGCTGGCTCACGGAGCTCAAATGAGGTGAGATGGGTGCCCTGGGATCTGAAGACGCTGTTGACGACTGCCGACGATGATGAAAGTAGGTGTGCAGATGATGATGGTGCTGTGAAGGCAGCCCATGAGCATTTAACTCATTTGTAGGCAGTAAGGGAGATATGCTAGGCGACGGCATACTCTCACCACTAGGAAGACGGGGTTTGGAGAGGCGTAGGGGGGATCCAGGGCCTGGCACACGACCTGGAGATGCCTGACGACGGGGTGAGCTCGACAGATTCGGTAAGATCAGGCTCTTACGTTTCCTGCTCCTTCCACTGTTGGTTTGTGGGATTCCCTTTTCGGATGACGGCGATTCTGTCACCCTAGCACCAGCAGCAATCAATGAGGAAGACGGCACACTACTGCTGTCACTATTATCACCAATGTCACTTTCGGCCAAAAGAGATCCTCGCTTGATAGATGGTTGCGATGTGCCTAGAATTCCGCTAATGCTTTTATGGGAGCGTGGAGTGGGACATTCTAGCGGACTGGCCGAACGAGTCGAAACGGCGACAGAGGAGCCACGTCGGGGTGATTGAGAAAACGGCGAAGGATCTGAAGAATCACGTGTCGGAACGTCGGCCTGAGGGTTTTGAGATAAAAAGGCGCCGGCCTCCGCAGCATTTTCTTGCTGGTCCTTTGCCTCGTCATCTGGCAGGGTCTGTTCCAGCTGCTCATCTTCTTGCCCATATGAGGTGGATGATGAAGAATCCGAAATATCGCCGGCCGCAATTCGCTCCGCTTTACTGAGTGCAACGTCCATACACTCCTCCACCATGACCGAATATTCGACGCGGATTCTCTCTGCATACTCGACAATTCGGCGATGACGAACGACAGCATCCACCTTGGCCTTAGCGACTTGTTCGGTATCCGTAGACAAGGCAGCAAGGCCTTGTTCCTGCTCCAAGGTATTGCTGCTTGGGGACTGCCATTGCAACACTTGGGAAATGCGGGACTCTGATTGTGGGGATAAAGTTCGTAGATCCTCGATGCTGTCTGTTCTTGTCTCCTTGAGGGCTGGAGTACTGATCTCCAGAGCGGTGTCACAAAGATCTAGTATCAGCTCAACAATGCGAGCTAGGGGACGTCGTACGGCAAAAGACCGACCTCTTCCATGGCCCATGCCTGAGGTTGAAGGGTCTCTTGAACGTGGTGGTGTGGCTGGAGAGGAGCCAGGTGTTGACGTCGGAACAGACGATGAAGGAGATGGTCCGATAGGCAAACCCTTGTACTCTGGTTGGGGGGCAGCTGGTTGTCCGTCGGTAGGAATGCGCCCCTGGCGAGCCTCCAAAGTGTCGAGGATTTTGACAATTGCATGTCGATGCTCGTTGAGATTGTCTTGGGCCATTTGAACCTCTAACTCCGCGGTGTGTTCCTGGAGGCACAATTCCGAATGCTTCTCGAACCACCAGGGAGTAATTTGACGTTCACAGATTCGACAGAGTACTGGAGTAGGTGTAACGGATTTGTCGGCATTGGGGTCAGCAGCTCGTTCGGCCAACGTCGTCAAGTGATTGGCGAGCACCTCTGCGCCGACGCCCAGGGACTTCACGAGGAGTGGGGGAAGATCAATGGTCACTTCTCTAGGCGATGTGGACGGTCGTAACATCCACATGGTCTTAACATGTCAGTCTTATTGCCTCCATTGTAAAAGATCGAAAGCACAACTTACATGTCCCTCGCCATCGCCTGAGCGGTCATAAATCATGATGCCTTGCGCTTCCATACACAGTACATCACCATCATCCTCTTTTCTCACGTAGTTTGGGTAGTTGTCTGTTTCTCCGGCACCAACGCCTTCAAGCTCACCAATCTCAATGTCGTCGTGGGTTTGGGAAGGTTTCAACATTGAATCAGGGCCCATCAGGACCGAGAAACGAATAAACCGACTTCGAGAATCGTCCTCCTTCATCAACTTGACAGCATCTTGAAAACACGTCTTATTATTCCAGAGGATATCGGACACGATCTTGCCTGCCACAGAGTCTGGGTCGGTGCCAACAACCTGTCTCCAAGAAGGGCTCACCCATTTTACGCGGCCATCCAAGCCCAGATCCAAGATCACATTCAAGGTTTGTTCTGCAGCTTCGCGCAAATCCTCACGTTCTGCTCGCATATCTTCGCTATAGGAACGGTCCAGAGCCAGAGCCAGCCTGTTATGGATCGGGGTACGGGCCTCTTCCCTCAATGCTGCGACAGTAGGCGGAGCCAGAAACTGAGACGGATTTTTATTGTTACCTGCCATTGTGCTTTCCACCTACTGACGGCAATTGCCGTCAGATTTTCCAGACACGCAAACACACACACGCGCGGACCTGGCCGGCCGAAGACAGTTCTTCCCCCTCCCTCCTTTGTAATAGATCAATCCTCTTTTTTTTTTTCCCTCCTACAAGCAGGGTACCAAGCAAAGCCAAACCGCCTGCCAGGCAGATCGGTTACCCGTGAGCAGCTGTGGCTTCACCCGTGGGATCAGCAAGCCATGGCGGGGAACACGAGCATCAATGCAGTTGGAAGTCAACGGTCCGACTGCACGAGATGTAGTATCTGAGGGGCCGGCAGCAAAGGGCGCCCCCTTGGTGAGGTAGATAGCAAGATCGATTCAGCGAGGAGCAAAGGTCGGTCGTAACGGACGGGACGAGGATGGAGGAGGAATCTACTGATGTTGTCGCAGAACGGTGGGGAAGCAAGATAAACCAACTAACTAACTGGACGGGCGATCGAATTGTGGAGCCCAACTCGCTGAGCCTTGGGAGCGCGAGGAGAGCAGCAGAGAATCCGATCCGACAGGGAGTGATGATGCAGAGAGTCGCAGCAACAGCAGAGGGAAGGAAGGTTGGAGCCAAAGAAACTCGGGCGTGTCGTCAGGAAGTAACGTGATGTTCGATAAGAGGCACTAGTCGAATACGGGAGGGAAGCGCGACGGCAGGCGCGTTGGCCGTTAATGTTCGATCAATTAATGAATTCCTTTCCACCTTCCACACGCCTTCGTTCATTCATTCACGCATGTTCTAACTATCTGTTTATTTATTATTTACTTACGCATCACTCGACTCTTCCGAGACCAGTCCTAGACGCAATACTTCCCCCGTCCCTTGCCTCTCCATTGGCAGGCAGCCACCGCCGATGATTCATCCGGTAGCCTGAGGCAAAAACTCAAATCAAAAGAAAACACACCATGTGATTCCGTCGACCTCGCGCTTGTTGTGCGTTGTCATCGAGTATGCTGCAGATAAATTCTTCTACTGCTATTTTATACTTCCGGCAAGAAACCAATTTCCTCGAAGAGAGAGAGAGAGAGGGAGAGGGAGAGGGAGAAAAAAAAAAAAAAAAAAAAGAGAGAGTTCCTATGGCCACTAGCACGAATGAAAAACCGCGCATGCTACGTCCTGCATGCGAAGTACAATGGTGCATCGGGCTAATTTGCAGCATGACCGCACAAGTCATAAACATTTTTTGGCTTCTCCAATGAGTCATGGTCGACGACGTACCTAGCATAGGCTAGACCCGCCTGTACATGATGCTCAGGCATAGTTCAGCCCGTGTTATATCTCACCTGGATTCTTACCTTCCAGCATCATGCCTATCTCTGCGCCTACGCACGCCGAAGTCAAGTGTTGATCGTGATCGACTTGCGCGGATCACTGGATAAAGTGGTTAGTAGCAAATGTCAGCATCCATTCCACACGCTTCCAAACCCCGCATATAAGGCACGTACCCAGGCATTGCGTACCACTGTACTGCAACACATAATATGCACCAACACTGCAAGTAAGCCAGCAGGCTAGTCTAGTCATAACAGAGTTTCTAGTGCGTTTGAAGTTGACATCCATCATCAAACCTCCTTATTATTCGTCCAGTCAAACTTCCTCCTCATTGACGAGCATGACTCTACTAGCTCTAATGCCTGCAAACCCCGGTTCTGTGTACGCCATACAGAGAATATCTACGCCCCATCCAAGCCCATGCAGAGATTTATTTTCTGCGAATCGCGGAATTCTTATAATTATCTCTTATTGCTTGTTTTTCTATCGCCCATTCTTACTTAGTGCTCTATGCTGATAATGCATAATTGTAAAAATTGTCTATACCTAGGTATGTGAAGACTATTGGTTGCTTAAATGAATGGACAGGAACAGTGCGGGATGTCCTTGATACATTCTAGGGCTATTTACAGCACATCTCGGCCGTCCATAGGGACGCATACAAGGTATATTTCAACAGAAAAGATCACAAATATGTATGACTCAAAAAATATATAAAAAGATACACTGGGATTCTAAAACTCGACAAGTCTTGATGAGTATGCCCCTGAGAATAGGCCAAAATCTATATCGCCAACTTTATACAAAAAGCAAAACAAAACAAAAAACGTCATCATGAGACAAGATCGAGAAGCAAAGAATTGGAAAGCTCAAGGACGATACTGCCCCTGCTCCATCAGATGATCATCATCACCGCTCCTTCTACTACTACTATGCTGAGACCCAAATCGAGACAAAAACCGACTTCCATGCAACGAAGATGACTGACTCGGCCGTCCAAACACAGAACCACCAGCCTGAGACTCCATCGATGATCGCGAAGGCGCCCCGTCATGCTGCTGCCGGAGCGGGTGGTGGCGGTGACGCGACGAAAGCGACTCGCGCGACGCTACGTCGTCCTCTCGAATCCGGCGATCTAGAGCCTCACGATTGGCGTTGCGAACGACTGCTTCGAGCCGCGAAGGACTTCGGTCTTCAAAAACGTCTCCCATAATATCGCCCGACGCCAGCTGCGACGTGCCTAGAGAGAAATCCACGTGGCGACCAGGTCGAGACAAGGATTCACCACGTGCACGAGCCGCCGCTGCCATCGATCCCTTACGCAGGATAGAGTGTTGTGGGCGAACGGACGCACTGCTGCCGGAGCTGGTGGCATGGTTTTCGGGCAGGTTGGGGTCTCGCCCCTCCTCGATGATAGTTTCGTGTTGTGGTGCTGCTTCGTTGCCGCCGTGTCTCGTCGATGCCGCATAGCTGGGCGGTTGACCGTGGTGGTTGACATGGAAGGGGTAATCGACGTGTGCTCCCTGGAGATTCATACGAGGTCCCTCGATGCCGATCTCTTGCATGGAGAGCATGAGCATGCAAATAAACTTGTTGCGTCTCTGAAGACGGAGACCTTCGTTTTGCCAGTTAGACTTGTAGAAAAACACAACATTGAGAGTGAGCGAAAAGGCTTCGCTGACTTCTCTGAGCTCCGTGATGATATTTCCTTGGTATTCACGTTTCTCTACTCGTACGAATTCTAGTAGACGCTGTCGTAGCGCGTCCATCTGTTCAATCGTGGTTCCGTACTTGATAACAATAGGCACCGCTTCAGCGAGGCCACCAGAGCGACGCTGATTGAGGATAAAAAGCGTATTGAGATAACTGTTGGGAGCTTGGACAACATGGCCCTCCATCTTCTTGAATTCTGTGTACAAGAGAGAGATCTCCTTCACAAAGTAGTCGTCTCCAGTCAAGTTCGCCCCCGTGTTGCCATAAATAGTCACTCGGTCGCCCACGTCAAACGGATGCTTAACAAACACGAAAATCACCGACTGCAAAAACTCCTGGGCCGTGGCAGAGAAGAGCCACGAAAGCGCTAGGATAGTCGATCCCGCCGAAGTCAATACACCGGCGGCCGAAGTTGAAATCAGAGACAGAAAAACCAAGATCGTGATAACGCAGACGAGGAAAAACAAAACCGCATCTAGTCTGCCCACAACCGAGTCCAAGTCCTTCAAAGACGCCGTGATAGATTTTCTTTCGCGACCTATCTCAACACAAACGGCCTCCAGTTCCTCCATAGAGATGTCTCCGTTCATATCCTTATCAAACATCGTGAAGGCGGCTTCCGCTTCCTCGTTGTTGTCAAAAGCCGCTTTCAAATCACCAGAAAAGACTGATTCGAACCCAGGGCGCACAAAGGTACGGTACAGTCGTCTTGCCAACACCTGACCGCCCGTTGTGGTGCTGAGCAGGGTCAGAACAACCTGGTGTGGGTGACTGCTCTTGTGTATCTTTCTGCCTGTAAAGTCGCCGGCGACTGCTCCAGCGACGTCTCCAACCTTGTTCAGGGTCTTCTTGCCAACGCGCATCGCTGCCCCAGCTACGTTCAAGGGCGTTTTCATACCGGAGTGGCCCGCACTGTCATGGTTTGCAAAGTCCTCGTCCTTTTCAGAGATCATCTCTCGAGAGTAGGTATACAGCTTGGTCAAGCTCCCGATTTGGAATTTGTTGATTTCGATGCGATCGGCATAGGTACGCGTATGAAAGCTGATGGCGATCAGTTGAATGATAATCTTCTCGATCAAGTTGAGAATCGCTCCCACAAAAATAGAAACAATGACTTTGTTCATCGTGTTCTCCCATGACTTGACTGATGTATTGCGGTCCACGTGATGATTGGTCATGGTCGGCAAAAACGACACCTCAACTCCCAGCCACCAGAAGAAGAGAGTGATTGGCAATTCCAATTCCCTGCCGAGATCGCGCCATTTCTTCGCACTGTTGGTGAACATGGATGAAACTGTGCCCAGGACGTGAGGAACACATTTTGCGGTGATCTGTCGGAGAACAGTTGGTCAGTTTTCATTTCTCTTCCACTGCGACTCTTCTAGAATTGGAATAACTTACTCTACCCGCCCAGAGAGTCAACCAAAAGATCTCCAACCAAATACTAAACCACATCAGCTGGACGCCACCAACATTGGCCGTTTTAAAGACCAGAGCCCCCAATAACAGCGGGATCAAAATAATCAGCGTCACGGGTGTGATGTAAAAGAAATATCGGATCAGGAAACTTGAGCTGTGAATCTTGATGAAGATCCGGGCGAGATTCGATTGGGGGTTCTCAGGCGGATTGTAGATTGCAGCTGTCTCATGTAACGGGTTGGTAGCAACATCGAACTCATCGACCTGTTCCGGCCGCGACCGAGTCTGATGCAGCGAGGCCCCTTCACTGAGCTCATCCTCACGCTGAGAGTTTGACACCACACGCTCTGCCTGGAGCACAGCCAGATCGTCGTCTAGCCTCAGCGACTGCTCACGCACTGCTGACGGAGACGACTCGGACATACTAGACATCTCGCGGACGGTATCTAGCCTCAGGTTGTGCCTGCCACGAGCCTCGTACTCGGCCTCCGCGTCGTCCAACGTGGCTTCATTTTCAGGGGGGATATGCGTGGCATCATCGTGATACGAAGGTTCCTGAATTTCGTGCACAGGAGTCGACATGCTTGTCTAGCTGTTGTTTTAAATGACGACAATGGCAGTCGGTTTCGTTTTTTTCTCTTTTTTTTTCTTCAGATTTCTTTCGCGACCTTGTGCAATGCGAACAGCGCCAGCATGATCAGATTGAAACAAGCAGAAAAAAAGATAAAAAAAAAAAAAAAAAAAAAAAAAAAAAGGAAACGCAAAACGCTATCAGAGAAGACTCCAAGAGTACGCGCGTATGGTTGTTTAGCACAGTTTCCAGAAATTCTGCCAGTAAAAGCCCGTCTCAAGAGTGAAAGAACGAACGTCCAAGAAGTTGTCCCGATCGCGAGTCTAGAAGAGGGCCACGCCAATGCTCGAAAGAAAAGAGTCCAGATCGCCATCCGACGCTCATCCCCACCGCCACTGCCACTGCCACTTGCTTGCTTGCTGTTCCTGACATGATTTGGCTTCTGCTGGTGCCAAACTTTGCCTGAACTCTGAGGCCGGCACGGTGGGTCGTTCTTGCTCTGATTTGGTGTTTTTGATACGCGGCCTGAGGAAGCAAATTAACAGATTCGCCATCCGCGGCTCTTGGCGCTTGGCATGCGGCTCCACCATCTCTTGGCTCGGATCCACCTTTGATCGGCCAATCAGCGCGCCGCGTCCAGATTCGTATGCAGGAGTCTAGACCTGCCCAGGCATAAAAATGGCTGTACACCCGATATATACATATATATATATATATACGAATATTTATACGTATATCATAACAGTCATTAGGAGGGAAATTAGCACAGATGATGGAGTTTACTTAGGTCCTGTCCTCCTCGTCTCCGAATTGTATCCGTTGCACTCGTTCGCTCCACTTCTCAGCCGAATGAAATAACTAGTCTGCAGGCTAGATGACGTTGATCTGTGCGCTTTGACTCCTCTCTCTCTCTCTCCCAAGAGCCCATCGTGGATTATCTGCCGCCTCAGTCAAACCATTCAATTCCCCGAGGTGTATGTGACGCATGTGATATGGGAATTGATCCACCTGTGAGTTATCTGTAGTCATTAAGGGATGCGGAAGAGATCGACAGGCTTCCCTCCACCCTTGCACTGTGTAGTCGAGACTTCTCTTCTCCACTCCATGGTGAGACAACTTGTCACTCCCCATTGAATCACATCTCTATATAGTTTTGGGGATCGGCTCGGAGATCCGTCAGCCAGTCGATGGCTACTCCGTAGACACGGCTAAGTTTGATGAGAAGTACCTAGTACGATGTATAATTGGAGCTCCATCAAAAAATCGGCAACGCATTGGGCGGTCTAGCAACACCTCCAACCACATTCAACGGCTTGCTAGTGAAGAAAAACGAAAAACGTCCACCTCTGTGCTGCGCCGCCAAATCCTCCAGATCAAAGAGTTCGCCGATGGGCATGCCAAACCCCGCGAGGAGCACGGGGCGAAGGAAAAAAAATCCTTGAGGCGCTGGTTGCATGTGCTTAGTCTTGTACACTAAAACCAATCGAGAGAATGATTGAAAATAACGAGAGGATTAGATCAGTGAATTACGCATAGCTTCGAATCCCGGTGAGTCGGTACAAACAGCCGCGATGCCACAATCCCATAACCATTCAGCAAACTCCTTTGAATTCTCGTTGCCGTAAATACAGCAGTGGATTGGCAGTCATCGTTTTCTCGAGCTCGTCACCCCGTTATAGCACACCCCATCTGCGTACCCGCAATGCCGGAACCCATCCCACTGCGAGCTCGTCTGCGTATTGAAATGAAGCGTATCATCCTATTAATGCCAAATCATTTAAATCAGTCCACACGAACACCACAAAGTAAGGCCGAAAGTGGAGGAGGACTTACATGCATAGCACCGTCTTCAATGGTATTAATCCGATGTTCCAACACGCTCCTAGACGACGGCGGCTTTCTCATCTGCTGCAGAGACCAATTCAAGCCCACGCGAACTCCGGTCTGAATTTCTTCTCTGGCTGCTGCTACCACCACCTTCCCGGTAAGATGGTTGAGCGTGCCGCGTTTATCGTGCTCGCCCCAGACGCCCCAAGCTGAGTGCGGCGGATGGTCAGGATTGAGGGGGAGGGCGCTAAAGGGGGGTGGTCTCCATGCTATCTATCTCTTCACGTAAGTCATGAAGGCAGAACTCGCTTGGTCACTCTCAGCCGTTCGTATGTACTGTGCAGTAAGCTTCAAGAGTTGCATCCTCCTAGTTACAGCGCGAGGGTCATCCGGGCCGAGAGAAATAATCACAACCTCGTGATTGGCAACGACAGAAACTTTCGTCAGTCGGATATTCTCTTCCCCGCGTTCGTCTAGCAACTTGGCGAAGGATACAGCCTGGAGTATATCAAAAATGCTGGAAAAGCGCCAAAAATCGAGTTGCGCGGAGGGACGGCCGATGACTAAAGGACCGTCTCTCTCTCCATGGGCCCCCGCAGAATATCCTCTGTTGGATCTGGGGAATATACAGGAATCCGGAGCAAGTCCGTCTAAAGACGTGTATACTACTATAAAAATGGCGCCTGCTCAGTGCGATCTACTCCAGGCCAGCCCACAGAGAGTCAGAAAAAAGACACATCAACTGCTTTCACAGTCGTGAAGAGTCTGAATTTCTAGAAAGAGGGGGGAAAAGCATGTTTTCGCATTTCCAGGGTAAAACCCTGACCACCGGCATCACCATTGCCTGTGGTGCCGGTTTCTGCCTGTTTGGTTACGACCAAGGCGTCTTTGGGGTGGATCCTCACCCACGACAACTTTCTGCAGACATTCAACAACCCAGACGCCACCATCCAGGGCCAGATTACGTCGACCTACTACCTCGGTGCCATCTTTGTCGCTGTGTTGTCGCGTTTCGTGGGCGACCGCCTCGGACGTCGTAGAGCCATTATGACCGGATGCACGCTCCTGACCATCGGCGGCATTCTGCAGGCCACCGCCAGCACGCTGCCTCATATGATGGTCGGCCGTATCGTTGGTGGGTTTGGTACAGGTCTCAACACTACAGCGATCCCCATGTGGCGGGTTGAGACGTGCAAACAGCCTCATCGCGGTCGCCTGGTCATCATGGAGCTGGTGCTGAACATTTTTGGGATTGCTGTGACTACTTGGATGAACTTTGGCTTCAGCGACTTTGCCACACAGTTCTGTCTCGTGGAGATTCCCGCTGGGATTCCACCGTACAAAAATATTAAAAAAAGGGTTCCCACATAGACAAGCAACAGTAAGTACCTAGGCAATCGCTTCCAATCGAATACAATGGTGATACAGATTCTCCATATGAATGATCACTACTGCAGTTTATTGCCTAGATAGGAGAAAGTCAAGGCTAGCATGTACCTAGGTAACAATCAATGTATATACACAACGGGTCCCCATTGTACGTACGCAATTACGCATGTAGTGCAAAGCACTATGAGATTATAGCAGCCACCCTTCATATTGTGTGTTACGACATTTGCATGTAGCCATGCATATATAAAAAGAAGTACCGAATGTTTAAATGTGAAGGGAGGGGCTGGTATTAAATCTAGAATGTCGTAAGCATTATAACTAACTGTTCGATTTTTAGAGCTATCTTGGACCATCGCACTATCTGACTGAACCTGAAGTGTAAACTTTTGTTACGACTCAGTTTAGAGAGAATTTGTCGCTGGAAGATTCTCTTGCCCTCCTCGGTCTCGACGCCAAAGCCGCTATAATATGCGAGGAAATCCTCCGTGTTATCGCGGGTCTTTGGCTCCGGTGGATTTCCGAAAATGTCTTGACAATGGCGGAGTCGCCGAAGACAGTCCTTGAACGAGTTTATGGTTGTTAAGAGTCTAGGATCTTGATCGTCGGATAGTCAGTATCTGGGATAATGATGTCCATTACGTGCATAGCGAGAAGCTGCAGAGCAAAGCCAACTTGACTGGCGTGTATTCCAAATTCTGCACCATGCTATAGATACTGGGCATGTCACTATTTACTTTGCAATAAAGCCATCAATGAACTTGGTAATCTGCTCCGCCAAAGCCTGAGGCTGGCTCACAAATGGCATGTGTCCGGTCTTAAAGTCTACAACTTCCCATTCGACCTTGGACTTCTCCAGCCACAAGTCCTGCAACGATGAAGGGTTACAACAGTCGTCCAGTGTCCGCACATACGCTCTCCTACCATCAAACGCACTCTCCGCCCAGGCTGGGGCAGTGGCGGGTGTTTCAAAAGCTTGGAGTCCATGTGGCTGCATTAGCTTAGTCAATTCTGGCTCAAGGGCACGGTCGCAGTCATTGTACAAAACCTCCATCGCCGGTTCGATGAGAGCAAGTCCCTGAGATGGCTGGAAAACCAGAAAAAAAAAAAAAGATCGTTAAAACTCTATGGTTATGATCGCGGTTGTTCTAGGTAGACCGTACCTTGTGGACTTTGATAAAAGGAGGGTAAGCGCCGCCTACAGCAGTCAAGAGAGATTCTCCATCAAGTGTAATATTGCCCGCCACGTAAATAAGGCCAATGACGCCAGTATCTTGACTTTGGGCTGTTCTGGTCCCCTTCGCAAGTTCTTTTGCTGCACCACCTGCAACAACACCTCCGTATGAGTGTGCGATGATGACGACATCTTTACCATATTCGTTCAAAAGAGGCAGTAATACGTTGTCGCGCAAGAAGGCAATATCCTGACGAGAGGACACTTTGGCCGGATCAGAAGGATTGCAACTAGGGTATGATCCTGGGTGTGTTGCGTATCCGGCTTTGGTCAGATACGGTAGCAATTTCTCGAAGCCTTGAGGTGTGCCAAAGGCACCTGGCACGACAACGATCACCGGGAGGTTCGCCGAAGACATAGTGAAGGTGAGTCTGGCTTGAAAACAGATTGCGACTTCGTTACGTTGAATATTATTGCTGAGAAGAAGCAGCTGAAAAGCAAGGATTACGTGAGGTATAATATGGATCGAAAAGAATCAGCCAATGAGAAGCCCTCCACGTGATCCAGAGCACGTTGGAAAAGGGGCTACAAATATCCCTAAGGGTATTAGGCTATGCCGACGTCAAGAGACACACGGAGAATATACTATTTGAACACCTTCTGTATTACTTTTATATGCACCTAGTTCTATACTGTATCTGCGGACTCTGATTGGGATTGTTTGCCGTTGAGCTATGGTGCATATATTAAACGTAAACAATCGCAGGAGAATAAAACTATTATTAGTACGAAACGACAGTGGGGCTGCTGAGGCACTAAAGTTCTGGAAGCGGAACTATCCGTGCAAAACAATTGATCAGAGTTTCGATTATGTGTTTTTCTCACCATAATTAGAAACGAGTAGGATGAGCGCCTACAGGGGATCACTACTGGTAAAGAAGATTTAGAGGTATGAAGTTGTTCATTGTTATTCTTGTTATGGGGGGATAATGGACTGGCTATATATATATATACATCTATGCGCACAGACCTACATCCCTATCGGAACAACACGGCCATCAGATACTCATCACACCGATCTGGCTTTATTCGGGCCCGGCTATAGACTGAACATGGAAAAGCGTCCTCAACTATGTGACAGGAATACATGGCTGACAAATTTGCCGATGTAATCGAATCGGAAAGAAAGCGCCCAAGTGCGCGGAGTGCATCAGGTCTCTATTTCACGATTCTCCTGTTCTTTTCCTAGCTATCATTAGACGCTTCTTGTTTTGTTGCTGGAGAAAACATCCCGTGTATTTGATGACCTTGCAAAGTCCAGTTCTGCCGGGCGCTGACTGGCTCTTCCGGGTGCAAGCTTGATGCGCTTTGCTCCACCTGATCTGCTGGTTTGGATATGCGCCAAGGCAATGAGGTGTTTGTGCAGAAGCTTTACGCAAATACATTTCAACATTACAGTACCATGGCCTATTTACACTGGCCGATTAGCATTTCCCGCCCCCTGGAAACGAAATTGAACATTCAGACGGTGAAATGTGCGCCTAAATGCGCTATAGAAACCCTCGCATGAAGTGCAAAAACATCCCTTATTGACAGTGATGATTGGGGCTGGGTTCAGCGGTAGTAGATCGTTTAAGAGACTCTGAAGGTCTCCTTGTTCAAAGTCTCCGTCCTCGTCAGTAAACTTGATAAGATCATGGTGGAAGAGAAGGTATGTTGGCAACTGAGGCTCGACGTGTGAAGCGGCACGAATATTTGGCGAAAGTCCGCGATACCTGCGCAACTCATCCGCTCTATTGGCCCACAGACTGTTGTCGAGGACGTTTGGCCAAGCGGGATAGGTATACCCACTCATTGCCGTCACTAATGGGTAATTTGGTCCCCGGTCAAGTTCTGCAAAGGCCTTGTAAGGATGTCCGCCCGGGACCAGAAGGATAGTTTTAGGTCTGTACAGCGCAAGATTTCCGTCTGCGGTACGCTGGAAGAATGATAAACCGCGCCGAGAAGGGTCTTCAGCTCCCGGTGAACGGCTGGGAACTTTGGACAATCGTCTCAAGTGGCTTTCGATTCTGGCTCGTTGGTTATCCGCATAGGCAGGTTCTTGGTAGTTGAGCCCTGCTCGCGACGCCCGCTCGCCCGCGTTGCGCTCGCAATCCATGGCCAGCTCCAACGCATTCATACCGTTCCCGTCGCGGGCTTGTACAGCAACACCTTGGGCCGTAAGGTATTGCACAATCTCGAATCGACCCCAGAGAGCGGCTTCCATAAGAGGTGTTCTGCCGTAATGGTTGCTATGCGTAATGGCTGCGCCTCGCTCGTGGAGCCATTTTACCGTTGCTAGTCCGTTTGCTAGTCCGTTCTCTTCGGTGACAGCAAGTAGCACGCCGCTGTCGCCTTTGTCGCTGAGTTGCGAAACAAAATCGTCCTCTGAATATGTCTCAAAAAGCTGTCGCAGCTCATTGATGTCCCTTCGTATGCATGCGGATATGTATACATCGCGGCGGTATTTGGAAGATGCGAAAAGCTCTTCCAAGATCTCCTCACTTGTTCGTTCCGGGAGAGGACGGCCACTGAGGGTTTCGTCACTAAGGTTCAGTCGTTCAGCCAGACCGACATCCTCACTTTCCTCGTCCCATACGGTATCTACCTCGTGAAGATGAACGATTGACGGAAGCAAGGATCGGTACGGCCGGCGCGGATCCAACTCGATCATCCTTCCAGCCAGATTCACTGTCACAAAGACGGAATGGACCCGGTCAAACTCCCACTCGTAACCGGCAGCTGCAGGATCGTATCTTGTGGAAACACGATCCGGTAATCGCCTCCAGCCATACCGCGGCAGTCACTCCACCTCCGTCCCCGAGGGAACCCGTGACCATGTATCTCCAGGCAATTATGGACATCTCACACAAATTCTTGTGCTGTTCCACGAAAAAACGAGAGCTTTCGGTACGGCTGCCATGGTTGAAAACTAGGCTTATTTGTAAAGATTGTATTCCAAGTCCGAGACCAAATTGTGGGGCAGAACTAAATAGTATTGTGATCATGCTTTTTTTTTTAGAATGAATGCATTTAGTGACTGAACTAGTAAGGTTTAGGAGACCTGATTGGATTTGCTTAATACAACATCGTTGCTTGAATAGGTTGAGTGGCGTCCATAGCAGATCAAAACTGGCAAATCATGTTGTTATGCCTTCCGAAGGCAGTTGGAAGGGAGAATTCCGTATATAAGTCATGGTTGTGTTTTCCCAGTGGAAATACGAAGCTTACTAACCCGGTCGTCAGGAGGCGGAGACTTGGAATCTTATGCTAAGCTTCAGAACTTCACTCGGGTCCATATCAAAGAAATATTGGCAAAAATATTTCATGGATCGCTCTGAAACTCTCAGGGGATGCGATAGCCCCCATGGTTGTTGAGCTAATATAGCTTGATGATCTAGCTGGTGAGTAATAGCTCCGCATCGTTACTGCCGTATAGTTTCAGAACCACCCTAACAGCCCCTGAAAGTTGGTGTCCGTAGAACTCCGACTTGACAAAGTCCTTCAGGAGCTCCGACTTGTAGAGCCCATCTGATTGTTTTGTAGCTTGAGTGAGCAGTGGCCATACATTATCGGGAAAATACTCCTCCTTGATGGAGTCCTGATGAATACTTTCCTGTACCTCTGACACAACCTGTTGATCCTCGTTAGCTAGATCTCTCGGAAACTTGCCCTGAGGTAGCAATTACCACCGCTTGCACGGTTAACACTGTTGTTGAGATGCCAGAAGGCTGATTGTTCGCGCGCAGACGCTGCAGTAATGCCAGTAACGTTGAGGTGAACATTGAATATCCACACCACTTAACACCCGGTCACATTCGTACTGGATCCTCACGTTGACATTCCCGGGAGAGATTGAAATATATACAACGAAGGCACTGTAGGTCGCATAAAATTAGACATTTGCACAGAAGGCCCTGCTATCTGGGCATCGTCGCTAGTCCTCTTCCTCTGTCGCTTCTCACGACTGTTAGAGCAGGAAAGGACATGATCATTGCTGAGTTTCGATGAAAACCGATCCTCGCAACAGCATATTAACCAGTCATCACCAAAAAAGGACCCCTTAATGGGGCTTCTGGTCATGCTCATTTTGTGTAAATAATTTTACATATTCCGCTGTCAGATCCAGAGGCTCGTCTGCCATATTGGTGGCTAGAGAGAAGTGAAGGAGGGACATGGAGTTGAGAGATTTGAAGGAGTTGTAATAAGGCGTTAAGAGTAAGCGAGGGGTTGGAAAAGGTGCTGTGATTAGAAAAGGAAAGTGCCCAACGGGCGTTGATATTAGAGAAGGGAACGGGCCCTAAAATATTGCCCTAGATTTAGTACAAAAGCGGCAAGTCACGTTACTAGTTTTTTGACCGATCAACAGCCATTTCGGGGGACCGCATGAAAAGTCACGTGATTCAGTAATAAGCGTAGACAATTAAATACTTGAGTCACCTGACTTGATAGCCTAGTTAATCAAAATCACATTACTAATAGGCACTAACCAATGATGTAGCAAAGGTCATATTAGTACAGTTCTTTTCAGCCAATCAAGAGTCAGGTTGACGCATTAGTCGGGTACGATCTTAATGAACCTTTCAGCGTATTTTTGACTTCGCGAAGTTCTCTGCTAACAACCCCATGAGCTCAATACAGCTCTCCAGCTTAGATGAGGAGAAGATAAAGTTGCCGGTTCAAGTGGACGGTGGGTCCCACGCCGGGGCCTCAGGCCAGGGGCGCGCCACCAGCGCCTATGATTGGCCAGGGCGCTACCAGACACGCACTAGCGCGGAAGCTATGGCCCGGTCGGCGCTGATTGGCTCGAATGCGTTCGTCCTAAACAAAACGCGAGCTTGTGCTGTCCGCATCGTCGACTTTGTGTCCTCGCTTGCTTGCTTGCTAGCTTGTCCAGGCTTCTTTTTGGTCACCATCTTCTTTTGTGTTTCTTGTTATTTTGCGTCCATCTCTCGACAGTCACAATGCGTGGTGAGGTGAGTTCGTCAGCTGCTCCCGAGTGCTATTCATGATTGTTTACACCTTGTTCCCCCACTCTCCATTCCCCTGAACCTCAACCAAAAACTTGTGACAGTTGATGAACATCACGAACAGCCACTACGTCTTTTGACTTTTAGAAATATGGCTATTAACGCACTGCCGCTCTCTTAGATTTGCCATCTTCACATCGGCCAGGCTGGTACTCAGCTGGGTAACAGCGCCTGGGAGCTGTACGTCGTCTCACCGCCATTCTTCCCTTCCACTCTCCGACGGCGAATTGTGAACTTATACGGGAAAAACCCTTTCATTTTTGCAGGTACCTTCTTGAGCACGGTCTCAAGGCTGATGGCCAGATTGACCCCGAGGCCGCTGAGAAAATTGGAGACCCTGGTTCTTATGACACTTTTTTCAATGAGACCAGCGGCGGCAAATATGTGCCTCGTTCTATCTTCGTCGACTTGGATCCTTCTGTATGTGCAATGGGACTGGATATTTTCACATAAAACAAAAGGGAAACCATCTCAGTACTAACGTGCGCAGCCCATCGATGAAATCCGCACGGGTGACTACCGCTCGCTCTTCCACCCTGAGATGCTGATTAACGGCAAGGAGGATGCTGCCAACAACTGTATGCTCTTGGATTTTACAAAGGATTTGCAAAATAAACAAGACTAATTCGCCCATTTTTAGATGCTCGTGGTCACTACACTATTGGAAAGGAGTTGGTCGACAAGGTCATCGACCGCATTCGTCGTGTTACCGGTATGTCCTGATAGCATCTCATGATCGGGATTCTGGCTAAGAGAAGATATAGACAACTGCTCTTCCCTCCAGGGTTTCCTGATTTTCCACTCTTTCGGCGGTGGTACTGGATCTGGTTTCGGTGCCCTGTTGCTGGAGCGTCTTGCTACCGACTACGCAAAGAAGTGCAAGCTCGAGTTCTCCGTCTACCCATCTCCTCGTGTCTCGACCGCCGTCGTTGAGCCATACAACGCCGTCCTTTCCACCCACAGCACCATTGAGAACTCCGACTGCACCTTTTTGGTGGACAACGAAGCTGTCTACGACATTTGCCGTCGCAACTTGGACATCCCTCGCCCCGGCTACGAGCACTTGAACCGCCTGATTGCCCAAGTCGTCAGCTCCATCACCTCTTCTCTTCGCTTCGACGGTGCCCTCAACGTTGATCTGAACGAGTTCCAGACCAACTTGGTGCCATACCCTCGTATTCACTACCCTCTCATCTCCTACGCCCCTGTGGTCTCCAGCAACCGCAGCTCCCACGAAAGCTTCAAGGTCAACGACCTCACCTTCCAGTGCTTCGAACCCAACAACCAGATGGTTGTCTGCGACCCTCGCAACGGCAAGTACATGGCTGTTGCTCTCCTCTACCGCGGTGATGTTATGCCTCGTGACTGCAATGCCGCAATTGCCTCCGTCAAGGCCAAGGCTTCCTTCAACCTGGTCGAATGGTGCCCTACCGGCTTCAAGCTCGGCATCAACTACCAGAAGCCACAGAGCGTCCCCGGCGGCGAATTGGCAGCCGTCGACCGCTCCGTCAGCATGTTGTCCAACACCACCGCCATCGCCGAAGCTTGGAACCGTCTCGACCACAAGTTCGACCTCATGTACTCCAAGCGTGCTTTCGTGCACTGGTACGTTGGTGAGGGTATGGAGGAGGGTGAATTCTCCGAGGCCCGTGAGGACTTGGCTGCTCTCGAGAAGGACTACGAGGAGGTTGCTAGCGATGGCATTGAAGGCGACCTCGAGGAAGAGGCCGAGTACTAGAGGACTGACTGCACATAACAACACCCTCTGTACACTCTTTTCTGTCTGTCTAGTAGATTAGATGAACCGATAGAAATCAGGTGTCGTACATATTTAATAACGAGCTTCGATATTCGACTGAACAATAAGGTTTCAATCCCAAGAATTAGTTCGTTCACTACCTAAAGAAAATGACCTCCTAACTCCTGACTATATCTAAACCAGCTGAAGGAAGCAATCACTCTAAAAAAACAGCCTATACGTATGAACGCCAATCAAAAAAAAAAAAAAATAAAAATAAAAATAAAAATAAAAATAAAAATCAATCCATCTCGCGCATCAAATTCAGCACCCTCTCATACGTCCACATGGTCACCGCACTCGCCGGCGCAGCCTTGAACAAACTAACCGTCAACCCGCGATACAGCCCACGCACTCCCTGAGTCCTCAAAATAACCGCAATCGTGCGCACAACCCCCTGATACTCCGGGATATTAGTATGCACATATCGCGCGCGATGCGGACCCTGCACCTGCAACCTCTTCCGCACAAGATCCAGCGGGAAAACGCCCGTCTTCGCAATTACGCTCGCCAGAACCCCGGCCGCCGCATCGCCGGATCCAAACGGCAGCCACGCGCCTAGTAGCTGGCCACCACCGAGTGGTAACCGGAGCGTCTCGTAGGTAGCAAAAAAGAGGCCCATATACGGCACGATCTGGGCGACGGCCGCCGAGCAACCGCGGAAATACCCGCGTGGCCCCTCGGTGCGGTATATGTCTCGGATTGAGGACAGGATGGACGTGTATATCCTTTCGTTCCCCTGGGCGGCGAACCGTGTGCGTAGCAGGTCGAGAGGGTATGTGCACGAGGTTGCGATGCCGCCGGCGACGGCGCCCGAGACGAATGACTCGGCGGCTTGGGGTAGACGGTGCGGCAGTTCTTCGAGGAACTGGTTTGTTGTTCGGTAGGCTGCGAATTGGAGGCCGCCGTAGCAGACGTACATTAGTTCGGCGGAGATGTTTCCTTTCCATAGGCCCTGATGGGGACGGTTAGCGGGTTTGAACTTTCACCGAAGCTCTTATAAACATACTGATATTCCCTCTTCTCTGGCGATGGAGCGCATCGTCCGGATTGTCCCCTTGTAAATTGGGCCCTTGATGCCATGGTGTGAGAGAGGATCAGAAAGCGAATGGATCTGGAGCTGAAGGCGGATTTTGACGACATCAAGAGGCGCGACGCAGAATCTTGGATTGGACACGTATATGTCAGTTCTGATCTATTCTGACGAGCTTTCTTTCTCTCTCTAATGCCTCACCTCGATACTAGTCCAGCTATACCTCCTGCGACGACAACCTGCTTCTTCGTGCCTTCATCTTTCAGGCGCTCACCTCCGGCAGACATGCATTCAGCAACTGAAAGGCAAGCCGGAAAATAATGCTGGTGGAATTTATAACAATAGGAACGGAAGAGGATGAGCGCGCGAGATGCACAGAGAGAAAGAGATTTTGATAAGAAAGTAACTCCGAAATTCATGCAGCTCGGGTCAATTGATAAGCTTAAAGCTTGTATTGTATCGGTACAGTATGTATTGTATGTATTGTACTGTAACATTATCCCCGCTGCAGCTCTTCCTCTATAAGTCAGTCAAACACCATGTGCAGTTCTCGCGGATTGTTTCTTCGCTCATCATGGGCTTCTGCCGCAGCAAGGAGAATAGTCGCTCCCCCGGTGTCAAGATCATGTCCCCTCTGGGTGTCGAAGAGGGGATACTCCCATACTAACCCCCCACCTCCGCAGCATACAGCAACTGGAACTGCAACAGACGCTTTCAAGGGCCTTGTTAAAGACGTTGGTCGAGAGAAGGCCGTGCTCAGACTTCCTCGTACGGAGATGAACGAACTGGATGAACGGACTGTAGATGTTCATTACATCCAGCTGCGCGATGGCTGTCAATGTCCCCGCTGCGTTGACCCTCAGACAAAACAACGGTTCTTCCGCACAAGCGAAATCCCCGAGGACATAGCACCGCGTGAAATGAAATGGGTAGACGACTCCGAGAGCAACCGGCAGAAAGTGCTAGAAATATCGTGGAACAAGAACCTCGCCGGTCACGACATCGACAAGACGCATGTGACAAGGCTGACTGCCGACGACATCAACTACCCCCCTGCTTACTTCCACCAGAGAACCGTAGCTGCTGCCGGAAAACCCAGACTGCACT
This sequence comes from Talaromyces atroroseus, assembly GCF_001907595.1. Taxonomy (NCBI): domain Eukaryota; kingdom Fungi; phylum Ascomycota; class Eurotiomycetes; order Eurotiales; family Trichocomaceae; genus Talaromyces; species Talaromyces atroroseus. The sequence goes on along the minus strand of NW_017971440.1, from coordinate 76,152 downwards.
GGGACAAGAATGACATGGAACTGGCCCAGCATTGGATCAGCTACCAAGACTACATGGAGAACGACGGTCTACTCATGAATGCACTGCACAACCTGTCCCTCTACGGCCTCCTGTTTGTGCACGACATCCCCGACTCGCGAGACATGGTCGAGAACCTAGCAACGCGCATGGGGCCGTTACGCAATACCTTTTACGGCGCAACATGGGACGTCCGACATGACCCCCAGGCCAAAAACGTTGCGTATACAAACAAAAACCTGGGATTCCACATGGACCTGTTATACGTGCAGAATCCGCCGGGATTTCAACTGCTGCATTGCCTGCGCAACTCATGCGAAGGCGGCGAGTCTCTATTCGTAGATGCCTTTGGCGCAGCAGCAGATCTCGACGCAAAATCGTGGCAAACACTGGCGACTTTCGAGGTTCCCTATCACTATGATCACAGCCATCAATACTACAGAATGACTCGGCCGGTTCTCGAGTCTTTTGCTGGGAACAATCTTAGTTACGTCAATTACTCCCCTCCCTTCCAAGGACCATTCCACATCAATTCCGGCGAGGCGATTAGCTGGACTGATAGAATGAAAGAGTTCATATCTGCCGTTATACAATTTGAGAACAGGATCCACGATCCCTCGCGCATTTTTGAACTCAAATTAAAGCCAGGACAGTGCGTCATTTTCGAGAACCGTAGGGTACTACATGCTCGCCGGGCTTTTGATACCACCGCTGGAGAAAGATGGCTTGCTGGGGCGTATGTTGATGAAGATGCTGTGCATAGTAGAATCTTCACTTTGAAGCGGAATAGTGGGTTATTTCGGGGGGTTACGTCTAGTTGATTTTCTTGCTTGGAAAATGATCTACTCTTATTATACCCCTGATGTACCAGGCCCCTCGAAATGTATGATTTATGTTTACTAGTATATACACCTCTAAGATTATTACCGAATATTGTCGTTTAATAAGGCGAAATACTGCTCAAAAACAAACTAGGCTTGTCATTTAATTTCATGTACAGCTATTCTAAAAAAGGCGTTGGGGTATATATTTTGTTCATTTTTTTCGTCTTTCCCAAAACACGAAAATATCCAATCTACGCTGTAGCCGCCGAAGGCCGTTGGACGGCATAACCTTTCAAGAAATCAGGATCTGCGCTAAGTTCCTCTTTGACCTGTAGAAAGCATTATTAGTCTCATATGGGGGAAGAAAGAAAAGGGAAGAGATAAAATTCTTACAATGTCCAATCCCCCTACAAGCTCACCCTGAACCCACAACTGAGGGAATGTAGGCCAGTCAGCAAACTCTTTCAGGCCTTGACGCACGTCTTCATCTGCGAGAATATTGAAGAACCCATATTTAACGCCATTCTCGCGCAGAATTCCCACGAGTTGGCGACTAAAGCCGCACTGAGGCGAGCTGGGGGTGCCCTTCATGAAAAGCATAACAGGAGCGGCTTTGACGAGTTCGGCCAGACGTGCAAACAATGCTTCCTTGGTTTCCTCGGCCGACACAGCTGGGGGCGCGGGTGCTGGTACCGCCGCGGACGTGGACGTGCCCGCTGGGTTTTCTGTTGCTGCACCGGAGGTCACTGGCTCGCGTGGCGTCGCATTCAAGATTGGAGGGATGGTTGGTTTCGAGCCCGGCACAGCAGACGTGGATGCCGAGCCTTGACCGGCGTGGCGCTCGATAGCGTCGCGGACCTTGATGGCATCGCTGCCGCTAATGGACTCGAGAACCTTCTTGTTACGGATGAGAACCAGGAAAGGCACTGCAGTCACATCGTATTCCTCTGATATATCCGGGAGTTCTTCTGCATTAACACTGACGAAGGAGACTGTGGGTGGTGATGTGACCGGGTATCCTCCGGCAAGAGTGTTGAGGATGGTGCGCATTTGCGTACATGGTGCCGCCCAGGGAGTGTGGAATGAAAGCACGAGAAGCGTCGAAGGAGGAAGGGAGGATAGATGCTCGCTGAATGCAGACTCGGAGGTGATTTCTTGAAGAGACGACATTTTTGCGGTGGTTATGGTGGCGTGTAGTCTTCGTGTGCTGCGGGGGGGTAGTTTGGCACAGCGGGGCCTGGCAGGAGGCGAAGAAGATGGTAAGATAATGTACGGAGTACGGGGATAGCACAAGGAACGAGACCGGCGAATTTGAGTTGCGTGTTCGACGTTGCAAGCGTGCAGTCAAAAATATGAAGCTGGCGCAGAGCGGTTGGAGGAGGAGTTTAGAGGGTATTCCCCGCGCTGCTGCGAAAGGCAATCGGGGCCCGGAAAAGATTTCTTACGGGGTTGACGCCATCCAGGCCAAACGATTACTTACTCACGGAACAGTCAAGATTACTGATCCATGCATTCAGTTAGTTGTTGTCATGGTGGCTGTGCTGCTAACTAGTTAACTAAGTTACTTGCTTACGTTTCTCCCTGACCAACAGCCTACAGCAAGCTAGTCGTCTAGTCCTGCAGCTGCTGGAGTCTGCGCCGCGAGTAAAAATTGCGCGAGTTATCAATCTTATAAGATGGAGCGGTACGGCTGATACGCGGTGCTAAGGATGAATGTGCAGTGGAACGTTGTGAATTTGCGTAAATCAGCGTATTGCTTGTAATTTATGCGGAACTAGGAATAACAGATTGACCGAGGCAGAGCTCCAGCCAATCAGCGCGCGTGGCATTACAACCAATCACGTGCCGGCGATGGCATCCTTCCAAATTTGTCGACTCTGAATTTCTCCGCAAGCAGAGGTACTCCAACTCGTCCTTACTATTGAGATGGACAACTAGCGAGCTGGTGACTTGAGGGAACGCCCTCATATTGACATACAAACACGAATTTTTTACCTGCCAGAGGCCCAGTCCTACGTCATGGCAAAGCGCAAGCGTGAGGCCGATGACTACGCCGATCCCGTGATGTCTCCCTCTGGCGAGAACAGATTTGGGGTTGGCCAGACGCTGTCGCTACTACAAGAATCAGCATCCTCGTCTGCCGCCACCGCCACCGAAGAAGAGCCGACAGCGAAGGTGGACACAGTCAAGCCCAGCGGGTCGAAAAAGCGTCGTAGGGGCGACAATGGCGAGAAGACAAAATACCCGACCTTGACGTATGTTGAGGGGAGGTTACAATCCTCCATTCGAATTGCCGACCTACAGAGCTTATTGCTGTACTGCTTTGCAGACGGGATCGCACCGCAATGGATTTCGGTGAAGCATTCTGGCCATGTAAGGAAAGTCGTAGTCCTTATGGTGCCGGGATTGGAAATTGGCATGTTCGACGGCTCGGTTCCTCTAGGCGACGAGGCTGCTGCCGCCGCCGTTGAACCAGCAGTGAAAAAGGAGCCGACAGAAACAGAAGAAATCCAGGCAGAAAACGAGGACTTTGAGCGCTGGAAAAACGGTCTTCCGCTGGCAGATAAATCCCATCGTTTCAATCCTCAAAGCCTATCTCGAGAACGGTTGCCGAAACCTCTTCAAGAACTGGCCGATATGTTTCCGCACATCTGGCCTGTAAAGGCACCTGGTGACAAGAAGTATAACAAGGTCCATTCGCCGCTGCAAGCCATTTTACTGTCGCAATTGCCAAAAGCACAAGAGGAAAACAGGACCAAGGGTCCTCGTCCTACTAGGGTTGACAAATCCTTCGTTTCGAAACGAACGCCCATTACTGCATTTATGGCCCCGAAATGGGAATTACGAGAGAACGACTATATTTTACATCCTGTCTACTTTGACACTGAAGCAGAGCAGGCGGCAGAGCTCAGGGCTCGTCAGCGAGCCGGCGCTTCAGCAGAACACGGTTGGGTAGACTCAAATGTCCAATCACTAGCTGAAGGGGAATCTCCCGAGTCCGAGATTCAAAAAGGAAGCGTAACTGCTGGCCGAGAAGTTTTGGCTCTAGACTGCGAGATGTGTATTACCGAAGGTGGGAAATCAGAACTCACCCGTATCAGTATGGTCCGGTGGGATGGGGAGGTGATTCTGGATGAATTGGTTAAACCAGACCTACCCATCATCAACTACTTGACTCAATTTTCCGGCATTACGAAGGAAATGCTCGACCCCGTCACCACCACCCTCGCCGATATTCAGAAAAAGCTTTTGGAAATCCTCACCCCTCGCACCGTCCTAGTCGGACATTCTCTAAACTCCGACCTCAATGCCCTCAAATTAACACACCCCTTCATCATCGATACAGCAATCATCTACCCTCACCCACGCGGACCTCCATTAAAGAGCTCACTCAAATGGCTCTGCCAGAAATACCTCGGCAAAGAAATCCAAAAGGGCCAAACCGGCCACGACTCCATCGAAGACGCCCGAGCCGTGCTCGACCTTGTGAAGCAAAAATGCGAAAAGGGCGAGCGATGGGGCACCTCCGACGCGAATAACGAGAGCATATTCCGCCGACTCGGACGATCAGTCAAATCCGGAAAATCCGATGGCCGAACCGGCGCCATCGTTGACTGGGGCAGCCCCGAACGAGGATTCGGAGCCCAGGCCACCGTCGCCATTGGCTGCGACAATGACGACCAAGTCGTCGACGGCGTCAGTCTGGCCGTACGTGGTAGTGGTGGTAATGATGGCAATAATGACTCCCCTGCAAATCGCAACATACCCGTTGACGGAGTCGATTTTGCCTGGGCACGCCTCAGAGAACTCGAGGTTGTCCGAGGCTGGTGTAATCGTCGACCAGACCCCAACAACGCAAATGTGTCAACTGCCATTGTTCCTCCTCCCGAAGAGACGACTCCGACCGTGTCCGACATGACCAGCGAGACTACCTCGCCATCGTCTTCACTAGCATCTACCGTCACAACTACAGTGCATAATATCAAACGAATCTACGACTCTCTGCCTTCATGTACGCTTTTCATCGTGTACTCTGGCACCGGTGACCCGCGAGAGGTTTCCCGGTTGCATGCCATGCATAAACTGTATCGGGAAGAATATAACAACTCGCGGAAGAAGTGGGATGAATTAACTGTCAGATGGACCGATAAAGAGGAGCAAATGTTGAAAAAGGCCTGCGAGAGAGCCAGAGAAGGTTGTGGGTTTATGTGTGTCAAGTAAAAATAGTGACTTGGGTATTCGCTAGACATGTAAATATATATATATATATATATATATAAAGAAGCGAACGAGTTTTATGAGAAGACGAGGCTTGTTCAGTTTTGGACAATACTTAATGTTTATATTTCTAAAAAAGTATTTAAATAATACCTATCTATCCGTCATCCATCGCTTCTTCCCTCTCCATCGCTGTCTTTGCTAACAAATCTCTAGCGGCAAGCTTGGCTTGATATTGTAGGCTTTCGTCGTCAGGTTCCGGTCCCAAGTTCTGATTACCCTTCTGTGTGATGAGTTCGTGCTCATTGACGACGCTTTCAGGAGTCAGCTCCGCTACATTCACAGCCACCTCAAATCCGGCCGGCCGGCTTGGGTTTTGGACCGTTAAATTGTCTCGTGACTTAGCTGCCTCTTGAGATTTTCTCGCGCGTCGGGTTACTCTCGATGAGGCTGACGGCGCCCTTGAAGTCGCCTGCGACGTAGACCCCGACGGAGAAGCCCTGGATCTAGCCCGGCGTGGTCTTCCCCTAGGGCGCGGATTTTCAGATGTAGTGGCCGCGTCCGCCGCTTTGGACTGGTTATCCTCTGTGCCTGTGTCAGCTCCGTTCGTGTTCGACAATGCCTGCTCAGTCGATGGGGTACGAGGCTCCTCGGTCGGAAGCGCCTGTTGAGATTTCCGCCGACCCAAAGGCCTCCCTCTCTTCCTCTCCTTGACGGGTTGGCTGGTACTAGCGCCGCTCCCACTGGTGGGACTCTCTATCTCTTCGGTCCTGGTAAGTCTTAGTCGTTTCGTAGCGGGTTCTCCAGAGCCTCTTCGAGACCTAGACACAAATCCAGGACCTGGGACTTGTTCTTGTGCTGCGACTGCTGGAGACGCTGGGGGATTATTCGCAGCCGGCTTGAGAGGTACCTTGACAGGAGCCATTGAAGATGGATTTATCTCATGATCCGTTGTATGGTCCATGATTTCGTTGTCTTCTTCGAATGTATCCGCGATTGGAATTTGCGTGGCGGCAACCGGCAAACCGCTTGTTCCAGCTTCAGCCAAGAAGGCCGGACTCTGGACTTGAGGAAGAGCCTTTAGTTCTGGGACTTGCGGACCCAAGGTGTTGGTACCCGCTTGATGTTCTTGAAGACACTTGTTCCTCCATTTCAATGAATCATTCTCCAGCTTGAGTTTCTCAATCTCGTCTGATTTCGATTGTAGCTCCTTCAATACTGTCCTAAGCATATCCATGGCCTCATCACCGTGATACTCTTGACTGCGAGTCGAGGGTGTTGTAGTATTCAACTCTAGCCTGAGAGCTTTGAATGACTGTTTGAGGTCGGACATGGTATCGTGCAACTCCTCAACAGAGCTTGAGATTCTGCTCAGACTGGCACCTTGATTTAATAAAGTCTGACTGAGCGCAGTTTCACGACGACCCGTGGAAAAGGAAGGGCTGCCTTCTGCGTCGGTCTGTGCGACAGGTTGTTCGACTGCTTCCAGAAGCCACGATAATGAGCCCCCAACGAATAATGGATGCGACTCTTTCATTGTTATGATCTCCCTAAAGGACACTTTGGATAATTTCCAGAACACCTTTGCTCTGGTAACGTTAGCCAGAGCAGGACACAGGGAAAAGAGATATCCTCAAAACGTACTCTGTCTCTAGGTGGACTAAACCACCGAGTTTCTGGCGACAGAGTCTGCACACAATGTCCTGAACCGTGCGACCGCGGACAAATTCCAGTTCGGACGAGTGCGGGATTTGTTTCTTCTCGGGGGAAACATTGATTCGGTTCATGTCAATGCTGACCCATCCTGTTAATGTCGAGTAGGTGTCGGATAGCTTCGCCCACTCGTTCTCGCATGCTGCCACCGAGCTCGAACACCGGGCACACTGACAAAGTATAGACGGTCGGCTCAGATGAGAGAGATCCATGATGACAGTTGATACGGAGCGAGAGTCGCCATCCGTTGACGCACAGCAGGATAGCAGAGCACCGGTGCTCTGCGACTATGAAGAGGGGGCGTGGATGGAATAAAAAACAAGGAAAATGGGTAAGTCACCGACTGGCGCGAGAGTGACAGCGCATGCCGCGGAGGGAGCCGCAGGCGGTGAGATTTTGCCAAGGCCTGTGGACTCGATTGAGGCTAGTGCGCGATAAGCTTCTACAGGCTCCAGAGACAGCCCCGCGAGGACGGCCTCTTTATACTGGTTTCATGAGGGGGGTTCCAAGTAGATTACATACGGCCTGATTATCCATGAGAAACGTATCGCGTCTTTTCCGCCATATCAATTGCTCACAGTTTGGCCGCATTGCCACTAAGAGTATCACCTTGCGTACATTCACAATGGCCGCCACAGCTCCGAACTCCGCCAGCGGAGGGGATGGCAAGACAAACTCCTGGCAGGGCCTGGGAGCAGCTGAATTTGACCTGAGAAGTCAGTTTACTCAGGAAAGAATTGCGTTGAGGACAGATAGCTAATGCGCATCATAAACACAGGCGACACGATGACAAAGCCAACCTCATCTATGCTGGAGGCGATTACGCAGACCACCCTTCTCGACGATGTTTTCAACGAAGACCCAACGACGAACTCATTGCAGCAATACGTGGCGGAGCGCACTAAACATGAGGCCGGCCTCCTGGTCATGTCTGGCACTATGGGAAATCAAGTTGCTATTCGCACCCATTTGTCTCAGCCTCCGTACTCAGTTCTGTGCGATCACCGCTCTCACATCCTTCGGTATGAGGCCGGAGGCGTCAGTATGTGGACAGGGGCTACAGTCCACGGCTTAGTACCTAAAAACGGCCGACACCTTACCCTCGAGGATCTTCAGGCCAAGTACGTTCCCGCGATAAACGACCATTATTGCCCAACCAGGTTGATTAGCTTGGAGAATACACTTGATGGAATGGTGATGCCTCTGAGTGAAACCAAAAGGATTGTCGAGTGGGCACATGCCAACGACGTGAAGGTACACCTGGACGGAGCTAGGTTGTGGGAAGCTGTCGTGTCTGGCGCAGGCAGTTTGGATGAATACACAAGTTTGTTCGATAGCATCAGCCTGTGCTTCTCCAAGGGCCTTGGAGCACCAATCGGTAGCATTATAGTTGGCTCAAAGGCATTCATTGACAGAGCGCGGTGGTTTCGCAAGTCAATTGGCGGTGGAACACGTCAAGCTGGGGTGATATCAGCTGCTGCCAGAGTCGCTGTGGAAGAAACCTTCGGCCCAGATCCTAACGGAGAGGGCGGTAAGCTCAGGGATACTCATGTCAAGGCCAAACGAGTTGCAGAAATGTGGACTTCCAAGGGAGGGAAACTGGCCAATCCCGTGGAAACAAATATGGTATGGCTGGATCTTGTTGCCTCTGGTGTTGGACCCAATGACATGGGAGAAATCGGTAAGGAGAAGGGCTTGTGTCTTCTTGGAAACAGAATAATCATTCACTACCGTAAGTGCACGCATATGCTTGTGGGAGTCATTAGAACGTCGAAAGGAATGGTTTGCTAATGACCAGCAGAGGTTTCTGAGGAAGCTCTACGCCGCCTCGACGAGGTCTTCAAGGTAGCTCTGAGTGGTAAGTTTGAGCTAAGTAGCGATGGCAGTAAGCCATATGGCATGAGGTAGGGAGGTGAGTGAGGTGAGATAGTTCCTTAGGTAGACAATGAATGAGACAGAGAGTCGAGGTTGAATTAGGAAGCTGCCAGGCAGAAAGAGCCGCGGCAAGGACCCACATGGCCCAAAGGAACAAGCCCGGCGGTTGGCCCGCAGCAGACGTAGGCACTAGCCAATCAGAGTGTAGCACAATCATAGTTTCCCCGCTAGGATGGCAGGCCTTATTTCTCAGGCCCCATAACTTGGTATTGCCTGAAAGCCCGGAACGGATAAACAATAATGATGACAGAGCAAACAAGGCTGGGAGCCTGAGGCTTTCTTTTGCATACTGTCTGTCAACAGCTCCAAGGCTTAATCAAAGCAGATACCGCCTTTTGGCTCTCTTGTCCTCAACCGTTTCTCGGACGACGACAGCGACCCTGCCAGACAGCCACTCCCGCCGCCTTCATCCATCTCGGAGTCACTATCCAGGCTGGGGACGCTGCTCTCGTGGACGGCTGGCAGGGAAGTTTCGCAAGACGAGCGAGCTTGAAGGTTCCTTCCACGTACGTCCCCTGAATGCATTTATTACAGGGAAGGATTTGCTGTGATATTGTGTTAACAGCCATGCGTAACAGTGTACCGATTCAATGGCGTTTTAGTTCGTCGTAACATTTCCCAACCGTCCCTATTCTTATCCTTTCGAACATTAGACGACAAAGCTCCAGAGACGAATTGGCGAGGCCCTCCATATTTTTTTTTTTGGGAATTATTGGAATTGGAGGACTGTGCCGTTCAAATATTTCAAGCGGTCGTTCTTGGCGTGGACTATATAAAGCTTTGTACAGGGAAAAGAAATTGGATCCAGGGTCTGTTCATTCAATTTTGGTCGACAAATGATATTACTGGCACCTGTTTTACGTCCTTTGCCAGTGCTTATAGGACTGACGTGCATGGAGCTAGGATCCAAGCTGCTTGAAACACAACTCAAATCGCCCTTGTAAAGAGGAGTGGATTGACAGTAGTTATCAAATGCAGGATCAGCGATAAAAACGGACAGACTCTGCTGTGCCATATTCATATTTTACGACCATCCTTTGTCTTAGTTTTCAATACGAACCTGTTTATGTCTCGGGGTATCTATGAACGTCGAGTTCTGAGACAACTTCTCAGCTGCCCTGCTGGTATTTACGATGGATGTGAATCCAACCCAGGAGTCGACTCAGCCATACTCCGATCCTCGTCGAGTAGGATCGCATAATTCTGGTCTGCTAGATCAAGATGTGGCAGACATTCTTTGCATCTTGCATCCAGGGTCCCATTATGCTCACGAGGCGGTCGATGCTACTGCACAGCAGCACCGAGGTCATCAACATATACTCCAACGCGATGAGTTCGAATATGATCCTGTAGACTCACCAGCTCGAGATATCGCCCTACGACTGTCGTCGTCTGTTCAGGACTTGTCAATGGGGTTTGTTTTTGGACGCAACCCACAACGAAGCGACATTCTTCTCACTCCGGAAGTGACGTCCAAACATATTTCAAATATCCACTTCCGAATTTTCCTAAACGAAGAAGGAATCCTGATGCTACAGGACCTGTCGACTAACGGCACCGTGGTCGATAATGCTCGCTTGTGGAAACGTAACGGCCAAACAACTCGTATGCTGATCAATGGCTCTGTCATTATCGTGGCCTCGGACAATCGGCAGAATAAGGAAGTTCGCTTTGTCGTGCGTATTCCCTCTCGGGATGGCTTCAATGTACAGTACACACAAAACCTCCTCGCATATCTGCAACGCGTTGCTAGACATAATGCAAAAGTACGCAATCTTCAAGCCCGGGCGCCCCCTCCACAATCAGCACTTCAGTTGACTCTGGGTAACCCTTACGGGATGCACTGGACTGGCGGCTCAGTTTATAATGTCACCGGTCAAATCGGAAAAGGTGCCTTTGCCACAGTCTACAAGTTGGCAACGAAACAAGATGGTATCGTGTATGCGGCCAAAGAACTGGACAAACGCCGCTTCATGAAGAATGGGGTCCTTGACCAGAAGGTCGACAATGAGATGAAGATAATGAAAGACCTACGTCATGTGAGTAAATAATAAACCTGAGTTATGCTTCCCAAACTAATTCCCTTCACAGCCCAACATTGTCCAGTACGTTGATCACCATGAGCATGACCGTTGGATCTATATCATCATGGAGTATGTTGCTGGTGGAGAGCTTTCTGCGTACCTCGCAGTGCACGGAAAAATCGCCGAGGATATGGTCAAAAGCATCACCCGTCAGCTTCTCCATGCCTTACAATATTTACACAAACGGAAAATAACGCACCGAGACATCAAGCCTGATAATATCCTCATATCGTCCATCGATCCACTGCGCGTGAAACTTTCAGACTTTGGCCTTTCCAAGGTAGTGCAGGAAGAAACATTCATGAAAACATTTTGTGGGACTTTACTGTACTGTGCGCCTGAAGTATATCCAGAATACGACAACTATAGGCAAGGCGCGGCCAGAAAGCGCCGTCGATTTGGTGATCCGTATGTTTGATTTGCCCAATTGAAACGTGATACGCGCGCATATATTAACATTTGTATCATAGACCCCCGCGAACCTCTCCATATGACCAATCGGTCGATATGTGGTCCCTTGGAGCAGTGCTATTTCACGTTCTGTGTGGCTCACCGCCCTTTACTGGGCGTGGAGATGACAGGGGGGCACAGATGCTCCGTACCATCATGACAACAGAAGTAGATTATGATGTTCTTCGAGAAGAAGGGGTATCGGAAGAGGGTGTGGACTTTGTATCGCAGCTCTTACGTACAGATCCTCATGAGCGCCCGAATGAGAGGGAACTCTTCCAACACCCATGGATTTCAAATGTTGCAGATCTCGATGAGTATTCCGACGCAGAAGATTTTCCGTTGGAGGATGAGCAGCTCGCCATGATTAGAGAAGCAATAGAAGAGGACTTGGATGCTTCTCAATTGTCAATCAATGACGATCCAGCGTACAATGGAGCTGCGATACATGTCAGGTCGGACCAGGCACAGTCGAAACGGCAGCGTCTTGACGATGCTGACATCATTCGTTATCCCTCCCTTCCACCCATGGACAGCTTCTCGGTTCTTGACGTGTCGCCGAACCTGGAGGTTACAACAGCAAATCGACTTTTTGGTGAAGTTACATCATCCGCTGTACGTAGCTCCGGAGTCCTCGACGGCCTCAGCCCACACGATTTCAGCTCGAAGAGCGATCATTCTTCTGGTGAGTCGATGGTGGATGCGGACGAATTGTCTGTTGGGGTACATTCATTTCCCATGCCCGTATTCGGAGGATCTTTTCCCAGTCTTTTGGGATCTGATAGCTTTGTGGGACAACTCAAAATGCCGTCTTCTCACGAAAGCTCATTCAAGAGTTCTGCAGCTGCAGTTGAAAGGCCCGACACACCATATAGTAGTCACCGTGAACGAGAGGTGACGCCTGCTAATCAGGATATTCCAGGCGAAGCACAAGATGAACCCCACGCAACCGAAGTAACCCCCAAAGCCCTGCCTATCCATCGTCGTACCGAGCTTGTACTTCCTGACACAGCCAGCGAAAGTTCTATTCCGCGAGCTGACGAATACCGGGATCATGAGAGCGATGCTACTACGGACGACCACAAACAAGCCGAACTAGCTGTGACGATCGATGCCCGTACAGGCAAGGAAATAATGCCTACAACGACGGACTCGAGCGGCCTGGATCCTCCGCCGGCAGAGACCGAAACTGTAGCGAGCGGCATTCCACGAAGTTTGACGCCGGCCGACTTCCGAAAACCACGGCGTTTACTTGGCAAACTAGTTACTGTTCCCGGTTCCATTATCGATCTCACGTTACGGCTAGAAGGCCGAATGACTTCATGGGGCCGTGGCCCTCTAGCCACAGTAGTCTATCCCGAGAGAATGGATACGCGCATTCCAGCGTACGCAATCGAAGTCACGTTTTGGAGTCCCGGCGTGGAAGCGCGGATTGCCGAAGGAGCTGACTGGATGGCTATCCCAGACGTGATGACGATTCTCTCCACCAAGACACGCAAGTGTATTTGGGTGAATGGGGTTGAACTCCGTCGCGGCCGCCAGATGGAGAATGGCAGTGAAGCGTTTGACTTTGGGAAATTGTACACAGACGACATTATCACTATATTCCAGAACGGTGATAAATACCTTCGCTTCCGATGCGAGATTTATCATGGCGATAGCGCGCGACCTCGTCCTGAAAGCGAGAAAGGTTTCATCGTGCGACAAGTGCTACACCCAAAGAGCGATTCGAATAGAAATCGCCAACCAAACAACAGGATCCCAGATAGCGACAAGCTGTACGCATAGGCAAGCATTTCCGTTTTTGCGCATATACGTGCATTCTGGTACATGTTTGTTTATCTGTTTTGTTTTGTTTTGTTTTGATGTGTAAAACTGAATCAAGCATTTGCATATGATGTCCTTTTTTTATTACTTTTGATCAGGTACTCGCCATATTTCCTTGTTTTTTTCTTATCTGTGATTTTGGCAAGTTGGATATACATCTATCGTCTACTGAAGTTTGGTTTCTTATTTCGTTTCAGGATGATCTCAGCTCTGGAATTATGCATACTCCTGACTCTCTGTTCATGCTGTGATGGTATTTGTACCCCCTTTTTTTTTTAGGATAATCTTTTCGGGTCAATTATCGCAGTGTATGTAATACTTAGATAGACTATACGTCAATATTCATATTGCATTTCAGGTTTTGATGTTGGTCCGACTGTTTTGTTATATCGGTGCATCAACTAAACCTACTATATATATATCACTGCCTCGGGAACTTCCAGCTTGACCTTCAAACTGGGAACTGAAATAATGAACAAGAATACTTTTTGTAGGAAATTATCCATATACTTAGAGATATCATCTAACAGAAACCATGAGGTCTTGGGTGTTGTCCTGATTCACAAACCAACCTTTAATTCTTGTATTCACTCTGAGTTGCGGATGAATGACCTCTGTATTATGGCTACATATACTGATGACATGCAAAATGGCTTGAATCAATACGAGAGGAGTACGCCAACATTGAGCACCTCCTTGAAAAACTCTTCTACGAAATCCGTGACATGTCCGAGTCAGACTATGCAACACTTGACGAGTTTGCAGCCCTGCCATCGGAGTTGCCGCGATTAGGATGGCTATGACGCCGAATACATCTACATCATCAACCTCGATGATGAGATTCTCACGATGAAACTACGGCATACACTGGGCCTTGGCCTTAGGGAATATCCCACACGAGAACAATCTGTGGGCTCCAGACGATTGTCAACAGCGTCTATCGCGGAAAACCCAGTATCTCCTTGTTCCTCTACTCGGAGAAGAATATGGCCTCGCCAGCCATGGAGCTTCACGAGCCACATAGACTGATCAAGTATAATTTCGGCGTCGTAACACCCAGTATAAACATCATGGAGGGACGAAAAGCGTTCCTCACGCTTGTTCTAGCCTATACGCTTATAGAATATAGCATACCAAAAAAAAAAAAAAGAAGAGATTGTTCGATTTTGGCAGGGAGTGGAGTCCAGACGCGTTGCCTTTGCTTGAGCTGATAATCTGCGCTTGTTTTTGTTGTCTCTGGCCAGGCCAGTTTCCATTCAGGTAGGGCGTGGGACTTTTACTTGAAGCAGGATAAGCATATTGAGTATTTCAATTAGATAGAAAGACACACACCATAAAGATATCAAATGCAAGTTGAGTAGCTAGATAGCTAATGAAATCTAAGCCTTATGATAGAGCCATCTGTTCTAAGATATAAGGTATTCTGACCGCACAGGGCATGCAAAGCTTCACCCCTGATGCTTTCAGCTTCTATAAGGCAGCCTGGATGGCATATCTTCTTGGCGTCCACTGCGGGGAGCCATTCAACACTGTACAAAAGGTCATGGGGGCTGCCAAATGAGGCTGATCGATTATCGTATTCGATTTGCACTTCTAGTAACCCTGCAGTATATAGTGGCGAAACGTTTTTCTTTATTCTCTTTGTCAGACTTGTCCCAGCTTGAAGAGGAATAGAAGCAGACAAGCCATCAAACTCAGATAGTGAGCTGCCTAAAGCCGAACAATTCGGTTCTACCTCATTGTTTCGATTCTCGTCAAAACTGGCCGACACGTGTAGCAAGTCATTCACTTTAAAGGACCTGGCATCTGATTGTGGAGCTTGTGATGCACCCAGGTAAGATTTGGAGCTCGTAAGCGTTGATATCGATGTGGGAAGCGTTAAGAGTGTGCTTTCTTGTGGGAAAGGATAAACCGTACGCTTTTGGCTAGATACAAGATTGATCAAGCTGTCCTTTATTTGACTCTCAAGGTGATGATTCAACTGTCGCTGCAGGTCGTTTAGGAGCGGTATAAATGGCAGTCTCCAGCCAGGGTATAACCTGCCATGACATCTGGGCGTGTGCATTTTTCCGTGCAAAGAAATGAAAATATTACACAGAAAACAGGCGTCCTTGCTGGAGCAAATAACGCGAGGAAATTTTATCGCCGATTGAAGCTCACAGTGATAAATGAGCTGTACTTCAGCATGAATCTTTGCTTGCTGCAATGTATCACAGGTTTGATTTGAAAAACAACCTAGAGCATCAGATTCGGTTTTCTGCAATAATCGCCATATTTGGCCGAGTTTTTTTGGCATTCGCGTAATTCGGTACTGCTCGTGAAATGGTTGAGAGAAGCTGGGGCTCATATTCGCTGACTTTGATGACGTGGAATGCCTCCTGTGGAAGATTCACTGATTCAATTCTTGCTCGTCGAACAATAGGAAAGTGTTTAGCGGTTCGGTAGAGAAACCTGGCTGCCTGTCGATATCTTGCAACTTTGCTAGTCATATTTAGAAGGCTTGCTTTCAATGACGGGTCCATTTCTCTATTTGACACAAGACCGAGTGTGTCGTGAATTATTTGTTGTTGATGTAATCGATATATGTCTTCGACAAGATCCCTTAGCCGTGTGGTTGTTTGGTGCTTATACCATGAATTCACAAGTACGATGGTCTCCTTTGCTGCTGCTATAAATGATGCTGAAATTCTGGCTGTGGGTGAGTCTCCAGTATTGTTATATGTAGCATGATTGACACAGTCTATGGCTTGAGAGAGGATGTCTTTGATAGATTGTCTAGGTCCCCTCCGACCCGGCATCAAACGGAGTCGATTCAGGATACGAGAGGAGCATAGAGATACTATTGCGGTGAAGACCTCGTATTCAACATTGCTAGAACCGTGGTCATCTTTTCCTGTTAGTTATGTCTGAAATCTGGGAATTTGCATCTTTACTGACTTTCAAAACCACTTGCAAGGATACGAAAAATCTCGGTGAAAGCTCGTTTGAGATCATACAGAATGCTATTCCCATCGCTGAATCCGGCTTTATTAACGGCGAGGAGGATCCTCAGATGGCTTGAGTCAAGTTCCTCTCCAAGACAGACAGCTGGGATATGGTTAGGATCATCCTTGATGCTTGAAATGAATGCTACTGTACTAGCAAGGCTTTGCTCCTTATCAAGCGGTAGTGTATACGTATGTTTTTGGGGGCTTGATACAAAATTGACTGAGTTGCGTTTTGGTTGAACGGGTACAGGATGGAGAAGTGATAGCAAGGAAATATCTTCAGCGCACTGCTCCTGGAGCGTTAGTTCATGTGCCATTGCGTAGAAAGTGTTGAGCTCATAATGATAAGGCAGTCTTCAAGAGCTCGGCTTTGAAAGCGGACTACGAAAACATCGCGCTGTCCATGACTCGTTATCTTGAGTTGACGTCTGATTGGATCTTAACCCTGGATTGTTACACAGTAACATTCATTTCCGGGACATGACTCCTCATTCTTGGTAATATGCATCACGTCTATTGTCACAAACAATCGTTTGATAGCATGGAGTGTCTATCCGCTGGCCATTCATAAATCGATGCTGGGTGGAACTTATAGTGGAATATGACAGTACTCCAGGCAGGTCGAGGAGAATCGCGTGCCAATATACATACTGCACATAGCTGCTGCTTGGCAAGAAGCGGGGAAAATTGTCTTCATTATAACATTTCTGGCTCAACATCTCTACACTGGATAACGTGCAAACCGTAGTACACTATACGAGAATGGCGCCGAATACTGCAAACCATGTCGCTGAAGAAACGCCTGATGAGAATCCAAGTCAAGGATTTTATACAACCCCAGCCATGGGTGCAATGGGCCGTTGGCGAGAGATGGTGGTACCGAACAAGGTATGTACCGACAAGTATTACTCCTCTCGGACTCCAATTTCACAACTAACAGAACACAAAGCTATATAGGAGCTCTTTTGTTCAATGCCGGGGCATTTTTGCTCCCTGCGCTGTACAGTACCTTAGTCAAGATCTGGATCGCTGATATCGACTCTTCTCTAGTGGTTACAACGGATGTCTACACATATATAGGGACTGTTGCCGAGGTCCTCAATGAGGGTTTGCCGCGCGCAGTATAGGTCACCATCACAGACAAAGATACGCGCACGCATGAGTCTCGGTTGGGCCTCGCATATACGCTGATCGTCTTCCAGACTGTACTGGGACTGATCATGAGTATTGTGTTGACGGGTGCTGCGAACGCGTTTGCATCGACGTTCGTTCCACGCAATGTCCAGAAAGCTAGTGTGACATATGTTCGAATCGGTGCTTTTTCTGCTCTGAACTCTGCCATCGAAGTGGCGGTCTCCAATGCCACGAGAGCCTTGGACAAACCAGATGTTCCGCTCCTGATCAGTTCCGTCAAAGTGACGGTGAACATCATTCTGGATTTCCTCATCATTTCAAAGTTTCACGTGGGCCACTGGGCTCCCAATGTCAACATGCAGGCTGCTATACGTTTGAGCTGTGATATGGCCGCTGCTTTAACTGGTCTTTTCTACTTTTTCGCCACCGCGGCCCGGTCAGTAGAAGATGGAGGATTTTGGCGCTTGAAGGGTGAAACTCCCACTTTGTCCGCATTCCTGACCCTATTGAAGCCCGGATCTGTCACTTTCATGGAGTCGGCGATCCGGAATACGCTCTATCTATGGCTGGTGGCCGGAATCGTCGCCATGTCGGCAGATTACGCCACCGCATGGGGTGTGTTCACTACAGTTCGCTGGGGACTTGTGATGGTCCCAGTGCAAGCTCTCGAGGCTACCTCACTCACATTCATAGGACATTTCTGGGCCGAGTTGCGAGGCACGAATCATCAGGCCAGGAACTGGAAGAAGCTCATTGGTTTGAATTCCAGCTCTGCTCAAGCTGTTGTCATATGTTGGAGAAAGCTTCCTGTTGACAGTAATCATCCGACCAGCCGTTGTGTCTGCATTAATTGCCATCGCTATCGAAGTACCGCTTTGTATATTCATGGCACTACTTGGTTGTGAACCATTCGCATTCTTTCTCAGCGAGTCTGAAAAGGTCTCGGAAATTGCGGCACATATGTGGCAGACGATTGACTGGTAGGTCTCTGATCGATTTCAGCATCGCAGGTTGCTAATTCTTTTGAAGGTGTTACATTCTATACGCTATATACACCCAGCTTGTAACCATATTGCTCGCGACTCGGCCGTCTTGGTACCTGGGACAGTCACTCATCTCTAATATTTTTTATGTCCTTCCGTGGGCCATTGTCTGTCAGGTAGCTGATCTTAATCCAAACAATGCCTGGACCTACCATAGCTTAGTTTTTGGGGGAAGCCAAGTGTTTTCATTTGTTGAGATTGCGATCATCACCTTCTTCTGGGCTCAGAGATTAATGCGAGGCAAGCTATCTGTCGCGGCTATCTAAGCTGACGATTTCTGTCGAAATAACCTACGAGAGAAGAGCCAAGAATATTGCACATTTCATTCTGCAACGAAATAAGGCTATAAAACAAGATCGTACTCTTAGATGTTTGCTATACCACTTAGCAAGCGAAGACTTGGATATACAGTGTGTAAAGGCAACCTACAAGAATGCAACCTGGAAGCTGTTTCAACGTATACATATCCATCCATGGAACGTGTATTCATTATATATCATCGCATGAGACAAAGCATGAACAAATTAGGAGAGCAATAAATTAATATCAATCCTAGCTAAAAATTCCGCTACATTCTGAAATGACTGACGATGATGGGATAAAATGCCGAGATTAATGCAATGAAAGATAGTTTCAATAAGCAACTTTGAAACCGAGGCCAGAGAAGAAAACATATATATGAGTGCAAAGACAGAGAAGATACTCAAGTTGCTCTAGAAGTCGACATAGACTCTCTCCATCGGGGACCGAACTTGGTGATGGCGACAATACATGATGAACTGGCCAACGCCACCAACGACCAGAGTGTGAAGGTCCATCCATTCCCTAGTTGGTTGAGCATGGGAGATGCAGCGACTGTGCCTACACAACCAAGGACATTACGCACAAAGACCGAGGCAGCTAGACCTCGATGGTCGCCGGGCATGAATTCACTGATCATTGTGATGCCGACGCTGATGATAATGATCATTCCAAAGCCCGTGAAGAAGTTGGCAATCAACTGTTACAATAGTAAATTAGCAGATGAAAGGGAAAAAAAAAAAGATGATTTCCTTGGACAGAACTCACCGGGCAAAGCCAGAAAACACCATACTGCGCTGTCCATCCATACCACAGCAGTGCAGCCGGTGGCAGAAGAGCTCCCAACCATGCGTTCTCTTGCATTCGTTCTTCGGGGAAGACCTTGGGCTTCCCATTTTCATCCCGGCGATTGGCCTTTCTGGCTGCACGCTGCATCACAAAGTCCATCCATCGACCACCAACGACGCTGCCAACAATATAGCCCAGCGACGACGGAATGTATAAGAGCCCAACGATGAGGATGCCGAAGTTATACGGAGAGCTGGCAAAGGTATTTTGGATGCTGATGTTGAGGACGTAGAAGTAGATGGTGACCACTCCGATGTAGAACATGGGTAAGAACATTGCCGGATATCTCATCACTAGCAGGGCTTTGAATGGGTCTATCATCAGGATGCGAAAGATGATAACCGCCTTGACAAGAGGATTGCGCTTCCCTATCCTCGCATTAGTTTGACTCCACCATGAAGTCTCTTTCCTCGAGGAAGTCTCCGGAAGTACGAGGAACAGCATCACTAGCATGGCCGCCGCCAAAATGACCACGAACCACATGGTGCTCCTCCAGCCCCATCGGTCAGCCAGGGCGCCACCGACAATTGGAGCCAGGAAAGGGCCTAGCTGAGGACCGAGGAAGAATATGCCCATGGCTCGCCCTCGTTCTCGTGGCTCCCATAGATCTGCTATCGAAGCGACTCCGACGGCCTGAACAGAAGCTGCCGAGCCACCGCTCAACAGTCGCACAGCTACAAGCATCCCAATCGAGTTTGAGATGGCAGCCAGAACGGCGAATATGACTCCGCATGAGAAAGATGCCAGGTAGATTGTTCGCCGTCCGAATATTTCCGCCCACTGCGACCACCAGAGGGGGAAGATCGCCATGGCCAGGAGATAGAATGCCAGAGACAAGTTGGTAACAGTTGCATTGGTGTGCAAGTCGCTTTCCACCTCATGTAACGCAGCTGTCAAGACATTGTCAGTAAACTATGTTCTTTTTTTTTTTTCTTTCCCCCTTCTTTCGGGTTGCTCTCCGGCTTCCTGTGGTTAACATACGATAAAAGATCGATGTTCCTATGGGCGCAATCAACGTTGCCAGCGAGATCGTAGTCGTGAGAGCCCATTTCGTCGATTGTGAGTATGCCCGTGGATTCTCAACTTCAGGAACCAGCGTTATCTGACCGAGGAAACCGCGACGTTTCAGACGAGGAACGGGCACTGGCCGGGGTTGGTCTGCTGCGTTGTTCCCTGCCTCCGGGTCTCGCTCTGGGGTAGAGGGTGTCCCTTCCGTGTCGACCTGCTTTTCTGATGTGTAGTCGAGTTGTATCTCTGACGAGAAGCTGGTGGCTACTGCAGTACTTGTGGTATGCTCTGTGTTTGCCGTCGCGTTTCTAGGCGGTTGAACGGGCTCAATATCCAGTTTCTCCCCGCTAGAAGCCATGCCTAACTCAGTAGTTACGTTGCAAGTAAGCCTTTTGACCAGAATAGAAACGAATATGTATCAATGCAGCACGATTTTGATGTTGGATGCCGTCGACTGACACGACTCCTTATACCGCTGTGTCCGTTTTTGGTAGGGCAACGTGGATGCTGATCAGTATTGTATATGCATATGTATAGGAGGAATTCACAGCCGGCTATTTTTCATTGCCAAACGAGCCTGTCATAGGCTCGCCAGCACAGACAAAGCATGAAAGGAGAACAAGAAGAAAGAGGAAAAAAAAAAAAGCAATACTCCGTGGACATCAGCCCAGACAAAGAAGGCAGACGCTGAAATGGGAAAAAACCCATCATCCATCGGGCTTCGGACTCAGAAAAGAAGCAATTCACCGCAGCATTCGTCCTCGCTTTTGCACCGAATATTATTTTTTGGGTTTCTGGTTCCTTCGTACTATTGGCAGCCCAGGGATCGGCATGCAGCTGCAGGCCATTTTCCGAGTTGTGTGTGCTTTAACACTTATGCAAAGCAAATCTAAATGGTCTCGCAATGCGTCGATTAGGGCTGTGGCGGCCAAACGGCAAATGAATCATCTCCGAGCTCTGCTTCCTACACGAGAAAAGATGTACGCAGCGCTTGTGCAAAAGGACGATCTGAGCAGATCAAGCACACTCTATCGGGATCGGACCAATCTGCGTTTGTTCGTCAGCTTGATGCACGACAGCGTGCATGCTGAAGAACTTGACAGGCTGACGATATGCTGTGTCACAGACTCCTCATTCCGCACAAAGTTTGTGAAGAAAATCCTCTTTGCTTCTGCTGCGTGACATAATATTTATTATACACCATGTGGTATTTGCTATACAAACATAATATGTTATAGTGTGCTTCATTGACAAAATCGCGGCTCGTAGTTAATATCGCTCCCTACCAAAGAATCTAGAAAACTATCGCTCTATGTCTTACAGCATCAGACTCTATAGCCATAGCGAGTATATGCTGAACAAGCACCGTCACATCTTTAGTCTTGATTGGAACTCGATGGTCCCCTTCCCACTCCATCAATCTCGTGCTCCCCTCCTCACAGCATTCTTCGAAGAGCTTTCGATGTAGAGGGAGACCTGCGTCTCGTAGTCCATGAACATGCACCGTGGGAATATGAAGGCGAGACCTAGATTGGCTACCGTAACGGATGCGTCGCAGCCAGGAATGATTACTGTGTATCGGATCGCCATTGGGATCAACGATTCCGGCAGAATTCTTGCTCTCGTCGTCCTCCGTTCCATATGTCGAAGCAAGGTTCATATCGAGTGCCACGAGCGGTGCGCGACCCGCCAGCAAAACGCCGAATCGAAAATCCAATCGTTCATTCGTTCTCTCTCCATGCATCTGTCGTAACTGCTGCAGAAACAGCAGACTAGCACACATCTTGGCTCCTTGACTGAACCCCAACAACCCAACCCAGGGGCCTGTTGCTCCTAGATCGTCGTCTTCATCCATCGCCCTGTCTAGTGATTCTTTGAAGAGCTCAATAGCAGTGTGGTTATCAACCTCCGGGCAACCGAGGGCTGATGGAATCCATGACTTGAATGGGCCCCATTCTTTGTATACGGAGAGTACATCGGGGCCAGCGTTGCACGACAAAGGTGCTTCGGCAAAGACTAGTCTGAATCTTCCTTTGAGATGCGTCGACAGCACACGACACTGCGACCGGAATATTCGGGCGTTCGTGCCCCCGCCATGGAGGCAGAGAATGCGAGGGAGGTCGAGGTCTGGATCGTAACCTGACATTGTTCGCGACATTGTGGAATGATTATCGAGACGAAAAGTCTTGACAACGGAGTATGTATGTATGTATGTATGTATAACTGAAGGGACACTCTTCTAGATGTGTTGCATGGATTGAAAACTGCCCCTGAAGCTATGAAACTTGCTAAACGAGGTCACTCTTGCAAGACTCGTGAACAGTTCAATCAAACTAGACTGAAAGTAGAACCGGAAAAGAAGGATTCGTTACTATTGACTGCGCACCTGATCCGAATGCAGTTCTGGGAAGGATCTTGTATCTTACTGTCTTCTATAAGACCGTCAAAATACTACTAACTACTACTACGTACTACTACATACGATTCCCACCCAAGAGTCCGATTTCGCCAGAACTGAACTATCTCCGATACAAAAATCAATATCTTATCTCTAATCCATCTGTCGCCATTCTATCGAAGCCAACCAGCTGTGTTTTTGCGACATGAAAGCTCTGATTTTGGGCTTCTCGGCTTCAATCCAGCACATTATTATTTGGTAGATTGGTGGTCAGAAACTCCGACCCAAAACTCCGGTACTGACTAGATAGTCATCTCGTGCGAATAGGATCGAATGCTGTTTTCTTATTTTTAAGATTCTTCAGGCTTTCTTTTCTCCAGCTGATGGCGTTATGATGTGCCCAGGTGATTTCAAATATGAAGCAAGGGACCAGGACCAGGATTTTTGATGTAAGGGGTCAGTCACCCTTTCGGAAAATAGCTTTATTCGGTAATTCAGAAGGCATGTATCAGATTTTATATATCAGTCGCATAATAAAGATTCATTTTATATCCACATGATATGGAAGGAGATATCAGATATGGCAAAAAGGATTATGTATAGGTTGAAAGCTTTAGAATAGGGGTCCTTATCCTGCCCTTAAAGATGGCTGGAACCTGTGTAACTGGATAAACTGGTTTTTACCTCAAATATATATTTTTTATAATAATGTGTCCCTGCTATATATTCAACCTTCCTTTCTTCGAGGTTCTTCGAGGTCTCAGAAACATCACCACTGACAACCTTGGAAGCGCAGCCGCTATAAGGTATCTAGCTACCCAAAGATCAGATTTTAACCTACAATGAGACGATATTATTGCTATTGATTTATCTATAAACTTCTCCTCAAGCTCTGAATATGTTAACTTCCCCCAGTACAGCCACTTTCCTCTGTCGTGGCCTAAGAATTGATCGAATGTTAGGGCCGGGAAGCGCGGGAGAATGAGCATGCTGTATATGGAACGATAATACTCTTCCATTGTTGGCTTCATAAAGCGGTTATCGACAACAAGAATATCGGTCCAAGAGTCAACAGAAGAACTGCCCCCGTTAAAATCGTATGAGAGCTCCGCTACGTAAGTTCGAAATATTGCTTCCAGCGAGTTATATCTAGAGTCCCACAACATGTACTCAAAGAACTGTACTTGTCGAGATTCACGCAACTCCCTAGAATATCTCAACATGAGGAGTTTTTGAGGAAAAAACTGGGATAACTTCCGCGAGGTTCGCCTGCGGTAGAGTGGGAACAATGCAGCATTGCGCGCTTGGAGCGAGGCTGGCACCCTAAGACTTACACATATACTTGTGCACGAGGCAAAGATGTGTACAGACTTGCACTCTTGCGAGATTCTTGCTTGGGCACGATTGACCGAGGACCATAACAGCTTCCCGGGAACTAGGGGCTGTTGTGAAGGCCGAGATGGTGAAGAACATAAAGGGACACGATGTAATGATTTAAAGCATCGAAGAAACTTATGAATATAGGTCACATAACAAGCGAGATGGATCCAAGAATGGCAGTCAAGACCTTCTCGCAAAGATTTCATAAACATCGAACAATGAACATCACACCAACGATAAGAAGTGGGTTGCCTTGCGAGATCTGGCTCGTGATCTGGTACTGAGTAAGACTTGAGGATGAGGGGTCTGATATAGGATTTGTGTGAATGTTTCAATTGTGTGGGATTATGTTGACTTTGTCAAACTTGTTAGTTATCAGCCCTTGTAAGTTTTAATCTACTTCTTTTCAAGTACACCAACGCTGTCGACTATATGAAACCCTACAAGGGCCGAGTGCAAGAAAAAAAAATTGTTGTTTGACGAATAGTAACTGGTTGGTGCTGATTAGATCCTTCTAAATGGGAGTTGGTACTCATAAAAATACATGGCAAAACTGATCAACACAAAGATAGAAACAGAAAGTCAAAAAACCAATAAACAGCTAAAAAGACCAAAATATAGAAAGCAAATTGAAAACATGAAACACCTCTTATCCACAAGTAATCTAATTCTAAATACACAGGCAAATATCCCTTCACGATATCAAACTAGAAGCTTCTACTTGTGCAGAAAACCGGAATGCTTCCAGGACTGAATATACTTCTTAGCAACATCAGCACTGACCGGGCCAACAGCAGCAAGGGTCTTTGAATGCTCGCAGCTTTTGGCAGTGCCTAGGAGCAGACCACCGCAAGACATACGTAGAAAGTTATCGTCCAAAAAGTCAATGAGCAAAGCCGCAGGGTTGTCCCATTCGACAGCCCCAGGAAAGGCTCGCACACGTCGCACCCATTCCTTGAAAGGAACGATATTCTCACGCGGGATGTCAAGCGAGTCTGCAAGCAGAGGTATCATCTCTGTCCATGGCTGACGCACCGGGTTGTCAATATGGTAGACAGGATAAGGAGTGCGGTCAGATATCAGCAAGTCACTGCAGGTTCCAGCAACGTCATCAACTGGGGTCCAGCACAAATCGCCCTCAAACTGTGGCAGAGCTTTCAGTGTTTGAGAGGATTTGATCAAGAATGAAAGATGCTCCATTGCGTTCCAATAGCCTGTCACTTTGGAGCCAGCAATTTGTCCAGGACGAACTGACATGACGCGGAACTGGTCAGGATATTTGTGCAAGGTTTCATCTAGCATCCTCTCGCAGACGAACTTGGCGTCACCATAGCCATTTGGAAGTACAGACTCGAGCGTCATTCTCTCCTCGGGTACAACTACATTTCCGCTCCACAGAGGATAATGGCCAACCACGGCAATGGAAGATATTAGTTGAAGGCTGACCTTGAAGCCCTTGGGCCGACGAGCAGAGATATCTCGTGCGAAGTCAATGAGGTTTCGCATGACCTGAAATTGCGACTCCAATCCGGATAGCGGGCGTTTCCCAGTCATTGGCCAGGCATTGTGGACAATATGAGTGACTTTACCAAGTAGCTCCTCGTAGTCGGCTTTCTCCAAGCCTAGCAAGGTTTTGGATGTAGTTGCCTGGAAGACTTGAAGCTTCGACTGAGATGCAGCATCGAGAAGGATGCCCCTTTCTTCCAGAGCCTTTTGTTGACGAGCGTCCGCATCACTGCCGCTACGACGGTTGAGACAGACGACTGTTTTCACATTGGGCAGTGCAGCAACATGAGCAACAAGATGGGATCCCAGACTTCCCGTAGCACCGGTAATCAAGACACACTGTTCGTATTGACTCGAGGAAACTGATGCTTGGACAGGTCCCGCGAGGGCAAACCCTTCAGTATATTTGCGAACATACTCATCAACAGCGGCCTTGCGTCCTGCAGCTGGCTGGAGCTGAATTTCTGGTTGTGGCGGAGGAGGAACTGGCTGTCTGCTATATTGAGGACCGGACGCAAGAGCGATAATCACACGTTGAATCTCGAGCTCAGGGCTGTTACCGTCAGTCCAATCGATGTGACCATAGCCCACCGAGCGCATGATGCGTTCCCAGAGAGTTTGATGTCCAATTGCATGCTCACGACCGTCATCAAACAGCCACCAACCCTCGAATAAACCAAAAATAAGGTCGACCCAGAATACAGGTGAAGTCATCTCAAGCATCATGAGGAAACCGTCGGGACGAAGGGCTTTACGGACATTCTTTGTAGACTCCTCAAGGTTATGAGTTGCGTGCATTGCATTGCTAGCAATGATGATGTGCTGGGTTCCAAGAAGATCGTTTGCTGGAGGCTTCTCAATGTCATGGACACGGTATTTCATAAAGGGATACTCCTTGAACGTCTTGCGTGCCTGGGCCACAAAGGAGCCGGAAAGATCAGTGAAGGTGTATTCAACGGGAACACCTAGTTTTGCAAGCAGAGCAGCCATTCCCTTCGTGGTGCCACCAGTTCCAGCTCCCAATTCAAGGATCTTTAGAGGCCCTTGGTCCCTGGGAATCTTGGAAGCAACCCTGGAAACAACGTCTTGCATCTGCACGTTTGCCAATTTGTTTAGAAGCGAGTCTCCGTATAATCCGGTAACTAAACGCCGTCCCTCATCGCTTCCGAAGATCAGTTTGATGCCATCGCATTCACCTTTGAGAACATCCGCAAGCCTGCCGCCGGCAAAGTGAGTGAGCTTGTTTGCCCATTCGTGATCCGGGAAGTCTCGCAAGAGTTGCTCCAGAATGGCATCGCTGGTCTTGGAAGGGGGTGCAATTGCGGTACGAGTGATCTTCGTACCATCGGTATCAATGAGTCGTGCCTCATGCTCCAACATCTTGTAGAGATAGTTGGTGAGGCGTGTATGTTGCCGGTCGTGTGGAATGCGAGTCAATATGTCGCCCGCCTTTGCTGAGCGAATAGGACAGCCAAGCTCTTCAAAAGCTTCAACAGTCAGTGCGACACATAGCTGGGTCTGCCTCGGCAAGACAGTTTCCATGTAACCAGCACATCTGTAGTTGGTAATGAACTCGTCAGTCAGCTTCCTAGATTCCTCAAAGGCCTCGATGATTGTGCTCGAAGGCAATTCAAGGTCTCCATTATATGATGCCTGGCCAGAAGATTTAGTAGGAGGCCTGTTATCTTCCACGTCTGACACCGAAGATGATGAGGTCCCTGAAGGAGTGAAAGTCGTGGAAGACTCGCTTGGGCTTGAGTCGGAACCTTCCTGATCAGAACCCTCGTCGTCACCTCCAACTCCCAGAGTGCTCTTGATGATTTGCACCAATCCAGCAAAGTCAGTGACATTCATGAGCTCGTCACTGGGAAGTGTGCACTTAAACATTCCCTCAAGCTCACGGGCCAGCTCCATTCCCATAAGTGAATCGATACCGATATCCGCAAGTTGGGCATCGTTAGAGATTTCCTCAACACCCATGCCAGATATCTCAGCCAGCAGACCTTTAGTTTTGATAACGATATCCTGACCACCTCCAGATTTGTTTTTCTTTGGCTTGCTTTCAGTACCAGAAGAACCGGCCTCCTGTGACGAGCCGGTATCTTCGTCACTAGCCCTTGAGCTTTGCCTTGCGGCGGTAGAAGTCGTGGCGATCGATAACCCAGAAAGACGTGCAAGAATCTTACTCATAGTTGCCTTGGCGACTTTGTGGTAGTTAACGCCCAGGATTACCTCCACCAGCTTTCCGTTCGTGGAATCAAAAATGAAGATATCAGTCAGGTATGAATGTTCCGCAGGCAGCTCTTGGTGATAAGCAAAAACATCCCAAGCTTCTGGTCGCTTGTAGTCAGACCGGACATCGGGGCTGCGCATCCACTTTTCAAAGCCTGTCGCGATAAACATATCGCCAGGGTCCTTTTCAGTCATACAGTTAACCCAGATTCCACCGACCTGGCTGAAGGCATCTGAAAGCAGTGCGTCGAGCCACGTCTCACCAAGGTATTTCTTGACAACACGCCCAGCAGATTCATTCCCTTTGCCAACGAGCTTCTGCAAACCGCGGTAGGGAGCGGAATAGTCTACAACTTCACCGAACGAACGGTAGATGTTACGGCCCTGGATGATATCATCCGCATCATTGCTGTTTAGAAGACTGGCACAGCGCTGGTGGCCGATCAAACGTTCGTATCTCGAGAACTCCAGCTGCCATTCTGAGTTGTTGACAGAAACAAAGATGATCTGGCCGGTAACGTGCAAGGTGGTGTTCTTGGACGAGTCACCCTCACTGATGATATTCCATGACCAGTTATCGGGAGACGCCTCCTGAGATTCGACATCCAACCAAACCGTTCGGGATGAATCAATGCAAATTGGTGACTGATTGTCGACATTGCAAATCCTAGGTTCGAGATCCGAGCTGGCAAATTCAGGATAAAGACTAATGAGCGCTTCAACAGCGATGTCCACTTCAACCGTTGCAGGGCAGATGGGCGCCGTTTGCGCAATGATATGGCCGGAAACATACTCCTTATACTTGTCGCTTTCTGTGTTGATGCGGAATCGCGCGGCACGTTTCGTTGCATCCTTGTAATCCACGAAGCTCCAGAGACCCTTGGGTTCATCGCCCTGTTGTCCGCCAGCGACCTGTCTTGCAGATGTTGGAGGCGGCACAGGCTCCATCCAGTGTCGGAGCTTCTCGAATTGATATGCAGGTAGAAGCATTGGTGCGTAATCATAAGTCTGGAGCCTGCTGTGAGCCCAGAAAGGAACCATAAGACCTTCTTTCCATAGTGACACCGTAGAATCGACTAGAAGCTGGAATCCATTGTCCGTAGTGATATTGATCGGCTGGAAATGAGACGCCGCAGGTGATCCGAGAGCTCGGCTCGCCATGTTTGTGATGGTCGAGTTAGAGCCGGCTTCCACGAAGATCGCATTGGGGTATTTCTTTGAAATCCTCTGCACTGCGTGGTTGAAGAATACGGGGTTACGCATGTGGTCAGCGACATATCTTGGAGATAAGCGTTCAGAGGAGTGAAACTCGGTGGCTCTTTCGAGATGGATTGATGGCTCTTTGAATTCAAGGGTTTGTCCAACTTTCTCCAAGTCGGACATCAGGGGCTCGACCAAGGTAGAATGGAAAGCGTTCGTAACATTGAGCTTTTTGAACCTGAAGCGAGAGTATGCCGGATTCTTTGAAATGGTGTCGGAGGCAATGTCGATACTGCGTGACGACCCAGCAATTGTGAAACTTCGAGGTCCGTTGAGACAGGCAATTGTTGGTGCTCTCTCTCCAGCTTCTTGACAGGGCGAGACGGTTTCGCCCAGGAGTTTCTCTACTTCGCTCAGGTCGCCTTCAATGGCCATCATGGCACCCTTTTCACTGCCCCAGCTCTGCTGGATAATAGTTGCACGACCAACAATCATCTTGATTGCATCTTCCAATGAAAGAACACCAGAGATACATAGCGATGTCAACTCTCCAAAGCTGTGTCCCACGACGGCAACAGGCTGGACTCCGGAATCAATCCAGCTCTTA
This sequence comes from Talaromyces atroroseus, assembly GCF_001907595.1. Classification (NCBI taxonomy): domain Eukaryota; kingdom Fungi; phylum Ascomycota; class Eurotiomycetes; order Eurotiales; family Trichocomaceae; genus Talaromyces; species Talaromyces atroroseus. The sequence goes on along the minus strand of NW_017971440.1, from coordinate 46,439 downwards.
GCACAAGCATACTGGATCGAGAAGAGCATCGTTTGAAGCTTGACAGTATCACCGATGGGACTTCGTTGGAAGATCCCAGGGAATATGCTTTCGCAACCGAGAGAGCGGCAGACATAATCGCATTGGTTGAGGTAGTTAGCCAGCAATTTAACACTGTCATACACCTCGCGACTAAGCCCAACGTATGTCGAGATTTGTCCTCCGAAGCAGAGCACAACGGGGCGTGAAGAAGGCTGCACAATGGTAGCTGCCACCTCTGTGTCGCCAGTATGGAATGCGTTCAATTTCTCAGCTAGCTGTTTGGCCGATCGGCTTGTAAACACCAATGCGCGGTCCAACGTGGGATTGGATTGCCGGTTGACATTGAATGATAGGTCTGCAACAGAAATATTATCGAGACCCTTGGACTCCAGAGATTTGGCAAGCTTAGCACAATAATCGCGAATTGCTCGGTCATCTTTGCCGAAGATATGGAAGGGATAGTCGACTGCTGGTGTTGCAACTTCGGATCCGGCAGATTTCACAAGATGAGGTGCTTCAGTAATAACAGCAGAGGCGTTGGAGCCAGATGCACCGTAGTTGTTTATGAGAGCTGCTCTATATTCCTCCGTCCAGTCGGTCAACTTTGTCTTAATCTCCATGTTGTCCTCGGCGGTTGCGTTCAGATGAGGATTCTGCGACTCGAAGCTTGCCTGTGGGGGGATTGTCTTCTTCTGGATCATAAGGAGAGTCTTGATCAAAGAAACAACTCCAGAAGATGCCTCAGTATGACCAACAAGGCCCTTGACAGATCCGAAGGCAAGCGGTTGAGAGCGCAATTTTGGCCCACCAAGAACGCGGCGGATACTGTCGTACTCTGCTGGATCTCCAACCTGGGTTCCTGTACCGTGGGCTTCCACGACGGTGATCTGTTTAGGATCGACCTTTGCATCTTCGATGACATTCTGAAACAAAGATGACAGAGATGGGGCATTTGGAACGAAAATGGGGGTGCAGTTTTGGTTCTGCGACACACCGGTACTAGAGATCGTTCCCAGAATCTGATCGCCGTTGGCAATAGCAGCTGACATCTTCTTCAAAAATACCACAGCAACAGCCTCACCTCGGCAATATCCATCGGCTTTGGCATCGAAGGGCTTGCACTGGCCCGTGGGGCTTAGGAATGATGCTGCTGCAAGATTCTGGAACCATAGAGCGCTGTTCATCATGTTCACTCCACCTGCTAGTGCAGCATTGCATTCACCACTGAGGATTGCCTTGCATGCCAAATGCACGGCTACCAGTGATGATGAGCAAGCAGTGTCGATAGTCAAGCCTGTTCCTGTCCATCCGAAGTAGTGGCTGACTTTGCCGGCAATAAAACTCTTCAGATTTCCAGTGGCGGTGAAGGCATTGGGTTGATGGCATGCAACATTGTCTGCATAGTCTGCAGCACACTCACCGATGAAGCAACCAATCTTGCTATCTTGCTCTGGCGAGTTGAAGTATCCGGCCTGCTCCAATGCCTGGTAGGCTACATGAAGCAGGATCCTCTGTTGGGGATCAGTTGATGCAGCTTCCCTCGCGCTCTTCTTGAAGAATTTCTGATCGAAAACGTCATGATCATTGAGAAAATTGCCGTAGTATTTCCTCTTAGGATCAACTTCACGCCACTCGTTGTCAAACTTGACCCGATTGCGAGGGACTTCTCGATGCTGCGATTGTCCCGCACAGAGCAGGTCCCAGAATTCGTCAGTGTCGTCTGCTCCCGCGACCTTGATAGACATGCCAACGACAGCAATGTCATCATCTTTGCTCTCTTGAGGCAATGGAATCCTGGGTGGCGCCGCTGATACACTCTCAACTTCCGATATGTGAACAACGTTTGATTTGATTTCGCGCAGGATTGATGGTGGGACACAGGGTTCCGGGCCGAAGGAGACAACTTTAGTCTGTTGCAGCTTGAGTTTCGATTCATGAATTGTTTTGAAGGTTTGATACCAGTTAGAATGCTGAACAAGTATTGTGCGCAATGCATGAGCGTGAAGTTGGCCGTCTGTGATCAATCCGGAGTCGGAGTTGGACCGCGTGCGATATATGAGCTGGGAAGCATCCGGAAGCACAAGTCCAAGCTGAGACGAGAAGTATTCAATGAAGTCCTGGATGTCTTCGGCATACCAGCTATAGTGGAAACGGCCAAACAGGCCGATTTCATTGGCGATGATGCCTGCGCCTCGGAGCTGCTGTTGCAAGGCGGCCGCAGTTTTTGATGCCGTAGTGACAGTCGCGCGCTGCTCGTCATACGAAACAGACACGTATGCCTTTCCAACATGTTAGCTTGTCTGCCATCCATCCAAATCTTTTAATAATACGTACCTCTGGAAACAGGCTCACAATCCTGTTGAGCTCATTGCCTGTCTTGGGAGTGTTCCAAGCCGTGGCCAATGACTTGGACTGTCCCTGCGTATCTAGCACATCCTGCACATCCACAATACCACCAATGATCATGGCTAGCCTGATCGCAGTCGATCCATATTTTTCGATGTCTTGGCGATCTTTGCTAACGGACACGGCGAGCGCGCTCAAAAACCCCATGCAGAAACCCAGAGTCTCCGTTGATGATTGAGACTCAGGCTTCGGAGCCGCTATGTCGAGATACTTGATGTATTCTGTTATGTGCGTGATGATAACTAGCGGGCTGAGAATGATATTAGGGAGATGACTCGTTTCGAGCTTGCCAGTCTGGGCCCATTGTAGCAGATTCTGAAGCAATTTCTCTGCCGGAATAACGTTGTATTTCGGAAAGGCTTCCACAAACTGTTTCCAGTACTTGGGGAGGTCTTTGATGCTGTCGACAATCCATTGTTGTTGCTTCACAGTAGCTTGGAGAGCCAAGAAGTCATCGCCATTGGCAGACAAGGCCTGCGGTCCGAAAACAAGCAGCCTGTCACCCTCTTGTCTTAATGTAGGCATGTTGTACAGGTGCATATGATATGATAGATTGGGATAGGATCAGGAATTATAGATGGATCAACAGACACGAACGCAATCTCAACGCGGAGGAAGTTGTGGAAAGCGACAAAATGAGCTGCGCCGCACTGTTGAAAGTGTGCAAGGACGAAGTTAAAGATTGTTGGACGGATCCTGTTGCTTTTATTCTCCTCGTCCTGCTTTGTACTTGGATGCTTAAGCAACAAAAGACGACCCTAACGGAATGGCCGACTTTCAATACCGAATCTATAGTTCCTAGTTTGTGAGACGACCAATAACAACCTCTGCGGAATGTGCGGCTGGATGCTTGGGAACCTTTTCCTCGTCTGCCTTGGTGTGCCCCTGTAAGGTGAGGTGAAAGTAGCTGAGGAAACTCCGACCAAAAGCCCTAAACAAAGGTCCGGCCCCCCGAGCAAGTAAAACTCCGCGTACCAATTATCAAGAAGGCGTCTGCTATAGTACGACTAACAGCTGCCCCTTCGTATAGATAAATACGATTTCTTCAATTATTCGGACATGAGGCTTGTCGAGGTGATTGCGAAAATCGGCGGTTTCATTGGAGGAGTTCTACAGTTTGAGATCGTCTGCGCCGGAGAATTATTGCTGCATCGGGGACAGGAAATAGAAATGTAATCGCCGTAAAGATTAGATCTACGATTGCATCCTACGCTTAAAAAGCTTTTCTATATGTAGCAATATCAATCGATATCCAAGCGAGATCTCAAACACGCTGTGGTCCACTAGATAATCGTCACTACTATCATGGCCACCCTTCTTTGGTGGCTCCCTGGAATACTCCTCTCCGCTCTCTCTCGAGTATTCTCGGCATTCAGATCCTATCTTCCTTTTCGAAGCGTGACTGAATTGCACAGGAATGGGCACTCTCCAGATAACGTGGGTGTTTCTCTCGAAGACGGCCTACTAGCTCCTACGGAGAAATTCGAGGAAGAATGGAGAGATCTTGATCGTTACCAAGATGTCCTTGGTCAGCTGCCAATGCTCCAAGTATATGCTCATATCCTCTACCTCTTCCCAGTGCCTGAAAATGTCTCCCGTGAGGAAATTTTGAGTGACCTCTCGCAAGCCATTGCTAAAGTCCGCAATGCCGTGCCCTGGATGGGCGCAAAAGTCGTCAATGTCGGCAAGTCAGCAAATAGCTCAGGTCTGTATAGAGTAGCCGAGTGTGCGTCGCCATTAAACGAAATAGACGTCAGGGATCTATCCAACGACGCGACATGCCCGTCATACGATGATCTCAAGAAGCGCAAGGCGCCTATCTCAATGCTTGATTCTAAAAAGTTCACGTCTGTCCCTGGATTCCCAATACGTTTTGAAGACTCCAAAGAGGATCCCTCGCGAGTACTGCGGCTCAACGCCACGTTCATAAAGGGGGGTTTGGTGATCGACTTTTTGATTCACCATAACATGGCGGATGCCGGTGGGCATTTCGGGTCCATCAAGATGATAGCAATGGCCATGCGCGGAGAAGGGTTCCCTATTGGACTACTCCAGCAAGCGAATAGAGACCGACGAAATCTCTTTTCTCTGCTCGGCCCCAACGAGAAAATGCTCGATCACAGCAAACATATACGACCGCCAATCACGTCTTCCGCACCTCTCGTATCGCCGCATGCAAACGCTGCCAAGTACCATGTTATACGATTCAGCGCGAAGAAGCTTGACGAGCTCAAAAACCTGGCAAGCCAGGGCCTAGATCCCGATGTGCCTTTTATTTCTACAGACGATGCCTTGAGTGCATTATGTTGGAAACATTTCACCCTTGCACGCGCGCACCGATTTGGCCCCCAAACAGAATCCCGCTTTGCTCGAGCGGTCGACGGACGTGCAGCGTTGGGAATCTCGAAGGACTACATGGGCGACGTGATTCATAATGTCTCAACTTTTCTTACATTCGAGCAACTCACCACCTGGCCCCTCGCACGGATTGCATCCCACCTCCGAAGACATCTCAACGCGAAGAATACAGCGTATGACATTCGCAGTTTTGCTACCTTCATTGCAAAAACCCCGGATAAATCTACTATAACATACGGGGGGCAGTTCAATCCCGCTACAGATGTGGGTTGCTCTAGTGTACGAGGACTTGGGAAAGTGCTGTTTCCCAGCTTCGGTGTCCTAGGCCAGCCGGAGTTTGTGAGGCGACCCAAGCCAGGCGTCGTGTTCCCAGGGTTATTGGTGTTTTTCCCCGGTAGTCCCGGCGGTGACTGCGATGTATGGCTGTGTCTGGGAGACGACGAGATCAAGACACTAACGGAGAAGGACAGGGAGTGGATGCAGTGGGCGGAGTACATTGGGTGATGCTATTCACTACACACGTTACATTGATATAATTACATAGTATTAATCAAATTTATTCTACTAATAGACGTCTCGGAATTTCTCCGACTCTCGCGATATACATAGTTCCTACTTAATATACTTGCCAGCCCCCATACTCACCAAAGTCAAATTTAAATACAGCAAAACTTACTTGATGCTTACTCTCAACCCTAGCAGCGTTGAGACTCCTTCGAACTATACGTGCCACGACGTGATGTTGTTAAGCCCAGCGGTTGGTGCTCCCAACATTCTCTGCAGCATTTCAGCCCCGGCCCCGATGCGGATATCTTTCAATTTCTAGCAAAGAAACAGAAACTCCGACTCCGTGTCGTCTCCAGCAACAGGCGAGTGCGTTTAAAAGTATGATAATATCTCAGATGGACGAATGGCTTATGCGGGTGAAAAGTGGCAAAGGTTGTTTCACAGATATATTGTTCTCCCAATCGAGACCAGCATGTGCAATTCACAGTAGGCGCCTTTATATGAGCTTATCGTGCTTTTCTTACATAGGTAACATACATTGTTCAGTGTACGGTACATCTGTCTCGGACTTTCTATTATAGCAATCAATGTATAGTCCTCGACCATGCAATATGTAATCCGAGTCGGGGATTCCAATCAGATATTATTCCCCATACCTAGGTAGGTACCCAGTTACTTTGCCAAAATGGCTATTTTGCCGACTCCAGATATTATAGATACGTAGGATTCATTGCTAGTTAACCTAATCCATGTGCAAATTGACTTTCAGACTGTGTACACGTCCGAGAAACATTCACCAATCAACCATGGCCTGGAAACAAATCGAAGATGGGACATGGCGCAAAGAGCTGGGTGGCGTGGAAAAGATCTATCGGTTCCAATCGACAATTTTCCGTGCCACCGGGCGTGAACACTGGGGTCTCTATACTATCTGCAAAGTAAACATTTCCGAGAATGCAGACCTCGCTTCTACACTGTTACGCAATGCATGGAAAGCATTACGGTTTGAGTTCCCCGCCCTCACTCTTGTTGTTGACGGCTATGAGGCGGTTTATACTGGCGGGGGGAGAAATGTGACTGTTCTTGGAGAAGAGGAAGGCATCGACGCTGTTGCAAATACGGCTGAGGAATGGGCCCAAAAGACCTTCCGAGTCGAGCAAATCCTAACCGTCGAGGAAATACTTGCCGATTACCAAATACGAGATCTGCCAGGACTGGTTTGGCTGCCAGCCACTTCGGAGGTCCTCTTCCTGACATCGCACTGGCGTGTTGACGGCGTTGGCAGCTGTATGCTGCTCAACCGACTCTTCCAGCTAGTCGCCTCAAAGGCAACTGGTATTCCACCTGAAAACTGGAGTGTTGAGAATGACTTGGCTAGAATCTCGCCCAGTTTAGAAGATGCAGCTGGATCACCGATGACAACGACCGCTGAAATCGAGAACACGGCAAAGGAAATTAGCACTACTTTCCGAGAAAAGGCTCTCCAGTCAATCGGACTGCCGTACAATGGCGACCGAACAACGCCTCCAGGAAATCCTGCCGTACAGGCAATTAGTTTCACTGCGGAAAGTTCAAAATCCCTCGTCGACGCGTGCAAGGAGCGCAGAATCAGCGTGTCAGCGGCTATTCATGCAGCCCTTGCGACAACCACATTCGAAATGACGGCCGCAAAAGACGTAAATGAGTATGTCACGATCATGGCAGTGAGCTATAGGCCATACCTCAAAGAACCTTACAACACGGAAGAACATGCATGCCGCACATATGTCTCAAGCATACCTCCCACGGTGGCTAAGAATGCCACATTCGAGGAACAGACCACATCACTGACGCAATTGTTCAAGAACTGGCATACAGAAAAGATGTCACAAGCACTACGTGAACTGTACCGAGGGGCTTCCCAGGCCCTCGTAGCCCCTCGTCCAGGCCCTCCCCCAGGCCCTCCTCCTAACCCACCAAGCGGAATAACCCACAGCAACCTAGGCGTTATTGACCAATTTATTCGTCGACAGTATTACAGCGCTAATGAAAGACAGACCCCCGCCGTTGAAGTGACCAAATTTCGATTCGGCGTCAGCGTGATGACTCGCCAGATGCTCCTATACCCGTGGACATTCCGCGGACAGCTGAATCTGTCAATCAACTACAATTATGCGTACTACGAAGCTAAGATACCCTTGCAGGTCCTTGACATGGTTCAGCAGAAGTTAGAGCAAGAGCTTGGCATCAAGTTGGAGAGATGTGTCTAGTCTATATAATATTTGCTGGAGTAAAATACACACAAGCAAAGAGCAAGATATCGTCAGTTTATGTCAGTTTACCAAGTATCGGCAACAATATTGAGCTTCCTCCACGTTCAAAAGTCGATAAAATATTGTACAGTACAATCTACGTATCCGTCCAGAGATATTTCTCTATATGATAAGGCATTCGAAATCACCTTTTGGTATGACGGGGTGAACGAGCCACGACGGATGCTATATTGACTTCACTTGTGGATCTAGAGCCAAGCAAGTTATGAGTTCCCTAAATAAATTCTTGAGATGTTTTTTAAATTCGAAAATCTGACCACCTTCCTCGTACGGATTTTGATTTAAGTTGTGATGCTATGGATTACCTTCAAGCTTTTGACTGTAGCAGATATAGAACAAAGCACCCGTATAGCAAACATAAAGAGTGATGTCTCCTTTCAAATTGTGTTATAATGCTTGCACGGTGATAGCAGATTGTGAGACTAGGAAAAGGAAACTGGGAATTTGGAGGGATAGATTATTGATTTAGTACTGATACAGGACAATCCCTGGCTTTTACGCCTCCATTTCGCCATAGCAATATCACTAATTGTTGACTTAGCTTTGATAGTGTCCCAAACCAGTGTTACATTACCGCACCAAACATTGATTACAAGACACGTGCCTGCAACGACCACATTTTGTCAGTTCATTAGGATTATTTACGTTTTTGCAATAACGACATTGCCAACCATTCGTTTTGAATGCCCTTATGCGGCACTCCGTCCTCCACCTGCACCAGTCATGCACAATGTCGATGACTTCGCTGTAATTTTCATTTGTGCACTGCAGTAGCTGATCATTCATATCCCGAGCATTCGTGGCAGTTGCCTGTGGACAATCATCCGCATTGGGGGGATGTCCAGAATGCAACATCAGCGGCATGCTGGCACACGAACCTTGTTTTAGTCAATTGACACATACTTTTATAGAGCTTATACTCTAGCAAAGTCGTGAATTTGAGAGGCGGACGTTGGAGCTGTAAAAACCGGGAAAGAACTAATAGTGACAGGCTTATCAAGTCCGATTCGACTGAGGGTGCAGGATGTCAAAGCTAGACTAGAAGCAATAACAGACATAACCATCTTGTTCGTCAATAACCAAACCATGTACCTAGGCTAATACCGTACTGAGAAGACGCAGATCTGCTTCTAACATCTTAAATACGTCTCATAATTTCCCTAACCTCCACAAGACACCAAAGTTCTGAACAAGTACCTGAAAGTACCTAGGTACTATCCACAAGAATCTTGGACGTAACCAGGCGCGATATATAAACCACAACTTACCTAGGTGCCTTTAAGCTTCTGTGCCATATAGTCGATACTAACACTGCACCCTTGTGACAAAGATAGAATATGGAGCCGCTTTTTAGATTGTATTCAATATTCTACTTACCAGACTCAGTATAGAATCCTTGCACCGCGATAACATACTGGTGGGTCTAGTGAATTGGGTAGCAAAGAATACGCGCTCTAATATTTAAGTTTGGGCTGAAAATTTGGGAGGAAGAGATGATTGATTCAGTACTTTCTGCTTGAATACAGGACAATCCCCTCCCATGCATGTTTCCTTGCAAGCCTCTGATTTGCCATAACAACCAATGAAAGTCGATCACTAATTCTCGGTTTAGTCTTGTAATTCTTGCTGGAATTAAAGTGGGTACAACTTATGAACCTTGGTCATATTAAGCTAGCTCACATTTGGAACAATGAGCGTGAATGCATTTGCATCTGGCTTCCTTAGGAGGATTTGCCGAGTAGCACAGATGGCATGTCCAACCTCTCAAATCGAATACCATTTGGCGGCACTGCTCATCATTATCGCAATAGCGAATGTAACGGACGATGTTGCGCGTAAGCTTCTCGCCAGTGCAATGCTTTACCTTGTCCTTTTTCTTAGCATTGGAAACAGCATCAGGACAATCCTTCGGATTGGCGGGATAATATTCTGGTGTACCAATGACATGGTCACACAAGGTCATCTGTGTATTGAATATGCACATGGTTTATGGAGTGTATGCTTCGAAAGATTGTAGAGTTGACTGATGGAAGAGGGGATATCGAGAGCCAAATTGAAGAGACATCCTGCTATTTAAAATAATTGCGTAGATTATGTCGAGGAGTTAGTCAGAAATCGAGTCATGAATTACGTCAAGAATTGCCTTTCATGTATACATTATAGACTCTCTGACTCACTTAGCTATTTTGAAATTCGGAGGTCGAAGACACTCGCAGATGCTCATACACATAATTCAATTCAACTTGACACTCTGTGCCCAGGTTTGAGACCTTTTTTTTGTTGAACATCTTAATTATAAGGAAGATCTCGGGTCTGGTTCAATTGATGGTATATGTAAAACTCAAACTACAAACATATTTTTCTATTCTATTTGTGCTGTAATCCTTATATTTACCTGAATCCTATCAGATATTGCTAAAACAGGCATCACACATATCATCTTTGAAGCCCTATGAACCTTCTTGAAGGTATACATAGCCTTTTGATAGATCTCAAATACTCCCACATTCAACTTATATACTTCCAAACGCTCTGAACATTGACAGCCTGCCTAGGCTTTTAAGTATTTATATACTATTATGCTTCACTTGTGTCACAGAGACGGAAATGTCACGGCGAATAGATAAAGATATGTATAAACTTGATCGATTATAAGCGTCATAGAGGGATTTATTACACAAAAGTAGAGACCTAACACCATAGGCCAATTTTGACCACGGCCTAGTTCTCTAAGGAATCGCATGGAACATCATTCATATCATATTATATGTATGTAGTTACTTACACCTCGACCCTATTACTGTTCCCCCAGCAAGGCTTGAAGAAAAGATTTTATTTGAGTACATGGAATGTAACAAGGGAGAATACAAAGACGTTGTGGATATTGAAAGATTATTTCAACATGAATCATGATACATCATCATCATCATCAACAGCTAGTTTTTCTTCCAGCTTCGCTTGTACAAAGAAAGCTCACAACTTAATCACGAGCTTAGTTGCCGACAAACCACCGGCTCTGAGAGTATCAAGACCACCCTGAATACTTTCCAAGCCCTGTCCAACAACCTTGGGAGGGGGAGCGGCAACGAAAGTTCCATCAGCAAGACCCTTGGGCACGAATTCGTTGAAGATGGCTGGGCCGACGGGAGTTGCCTTCAAGCCACCCACAAATGCCATTTTGGCAGTGACACCCTCGGGGAGCTCGGCGGGGGGTTGGTTGGATACGGCGACATGTTTGGGGCCGTTAGTGAGTTGACTGACAATGTCGATAACAGGCTGAGCAGCAGTGAAGCCAATGGCGTAGGCACCGGCGCTCTTCTTGCCGTTGAAGGCGGCAACAATGTCAGCGACGACTGAGGGACTGTTGTAGTCGAAAACTTGGCTAGCTCCCAGCTTCTTAACGTAGTCGAAATTCTTCGGGGAAGAGGTAGAGATAACCTCGTAGCCGGCTGCTACCGCCAATTGCACAGCGTTGCTACCAACACTTGAGGCACCGCTCCAGATCAAGACAGTCTCACCCTTGGGTGGTCGCGCGGGGGCGGTTGGGAGGTCCAAAGCGAGTTGGTCGGCCTGGAAGAGGCCAGCTGCAGCCGTAGCGAGACCGAGAGGGATGACTGATGCTTGTTCATATTCCAGGTTGTCAGGAATTAGTGAAGTCAAATCTTCACGGAGCACGACGTATTCCTGGAAAGCACCGTCGGCGGGACGACTGGTTTCCAGACCATTACCTAGACCGATCACACGATCGCCAACTTTGTAGCGGTTGGTAGCCTTTGCGCCTACTTCCACGACTTCTCCTGCAACATCAGTGCCAAAGACAGTGGGATACTTGGTCCAAGGGAACAACTTGGCGCCCATCAATTGACGCGCAAAGTCGACTGGGTTGAGAGCAATGGCGTGCACCTTGACGACGATTTCATTGTCTGTGGGTGCGACGTATTCTGACTCTTTCACCTCGAGAGGGACTGCCCTCTCAGCCGTAATCCAAGCTGCTCTGTTGGCGGGAGCCATGGCTGGTATTGTGTCTTGATGAGTGTGGTGACTTGAGGGAAAAGCTGTATGAGACGGTCTGAGTTCGTTAAACAGAGAAATGAAACTGCCTGGGAGTGTGGAAAGAGACAGGTGGTGGATGGTTGAGGGTAAGTAAATAAATAAGCGACCACAAACGCCCACGACCACGGGGAACAAAGAAAATGGTGCTTTGCGAACCCAGATGGTGCCATGATTTCCTAGATAGGCAAGACCCGGACTCGGGAAAAGGTATGCAAAGGCAAATAAGCACAGCAAAACCTGGCCAAACCCCAAGCATAAGATTAGAGATTAACTGTCAATTCGACCACTTATGCCCGCCCAAAAGGGAAAATGCGGGACGGGATTGCAAATCCCCGAGTCCGCTAAAGTCCGGCGCCACCTCTCTGGCGCAATTATGACAAAATGAACCACCAGACCAATCATAGCCTTTCATTTTCAGTTCTAAAATATTAGCGTGAAAATTTATACATCCGTCTTTTGTCTTTTTTCCTCTTTTGTGTCTCGCTTGCCTTTCTTTGTTCTAGCCGGGCACTTTTAGTTGTTTTCTTTCCTCTTGGAATGTTGAGAACTGAAGGCTACATTACATGACTTGGTAGATCAGGGCGCCATATGTAACGACTTCGCTTGCATCTCGTGTGAGAGACGTGCAGGATATGAAACATGCAACCAATTTGGTCGGCATCGGCAGAAAAAAAGCCGGCAGCTCTACGCTCGGTCTATGCACGATTAGCTACTATGATTTACTAAGACTATTGGATGAACACACCTTTCGGCGGCTCTGCTACTAAATTCAATAGATCATTCATCATTCGGAGGATCGTCAAACTGCATGTGAAAGCATAGCAACTGATGGATATCTCGGCGAGATAAAAGAGAAGAAAGAAATACGTATCATTTCAAGCTCAGATCTAGACTGACTTGAATGCACCGATTTACCTACACAGTAGATACATCCCTTCGTCTGGGGTGGTCTATTGACAGCCAGGTGGGCCACAAATTAATGCCCGGCATTTGACGCAGACGAGACCTACGGAGACGAAAGGCAAAGTGTGGCGCCGCTCCATACCCATAAGCCGCCAATGGAAAATTTGAATCCAGAGAATTGTAGTTGAATGCCTAGAAAGGTGAGGGGCTGGTTATATCGTCGCGCGGAAAGGGGAAAGGTGTAAATAAATATTCTTTTCCCGGAGACACGTGATATGTGTGGCCCTAATTTCTAAGACGACTGACTTCCAAGGATGTTGACGAGGGGCACTTACGTTGCTGCATCCACGCAATCAAAGAGAAACTGCATATAGTATCTTCGTAGAATACTACTCACCGAGGACAACATTGAGGATACAATGGAGTAACTGAAAGTCCATTTGTATTTCCATGCCTGCTGTTGGCACGTCTTGTTTCCCGCATGATGGAGCTACGAAAGGAGGAAAAAAGAAACGAAAGACTTATAAGTCTATGTTACAGCGGGCTAACAATTATTGAAAAAGTGCATTAGCAACGTCAACAAGGTCGTTGTCATGTGAAGCGAGACGGCGTAGATGCAGTCTTGGTTGGGACGTAGTGATTTTGTCGAGAAGTATAAACTACAAGCGTTCATTCATACCTATCGTCAGTAGGTAGAAAGTCTAGTTATAAGAAGTTAGACCACGCTACGATTGAACACCAACAATGTCTTGGCAGAAAACCTCCTTCAACCGCTACCAGCGGCCGTTGGGAGAAAACGAACGCCTCATCAAATTTATCGGAGACCGCGCGCATCCCGCCGGTCGCGAGCAATGGTCTGTTTCAGCGACTGCAATCTTCAAACCCAGCGACAATCGTCTAGCCACCGAGTGGGCTGCAACAACGCTTCGTGATGCCTGGAAGCTAATGCGCTTTCAACATCCCAGCATAGCTACTGCGCCCACCGTTGGAAGCGAGAACTTGGAATACGCTGTACCAAGTGAGAAAGACCTGGAAAGCTGGGGAGATGAAACTTTTATTGTAGCTGGAGAGGACACATGTGCGGAAGATGTGATTGCTAGAATCAAACCAAGTCCTTTCATGACTCTGTACTTTGTGCCTCATTGCTGGGAAGTTCTACTTCACACTTCTCACTGGCGCACCGACGGTTACGGTGCGTTCCAGTTGGTGAATGCATTTTTCGATGCTGTCAAGGCCGTTATTGATAATGATGGCTTGCCAGAGTTATCATGGGGAGAGGAAGTTGCTCGCCTGGTGCCCAGCGTGGAAAGTGCCTTGAATTTGTCCGAAACTGCGACGCCGGAGACAATTGTTAGTGCCAGAAAGTATGCTAGTACTCAATTGTACATGAAAGACAGTGTTGGAATCTCCTATAGTGGCGACATGACAACTCGACCAGGCGGCACTCGCACTGCCAGAATGCAATTGAGCAAGGAAACTACCGAGGCTTTGCAGCGTGCCAGTGACGAACGTAACATCGACCTATTCTCCGCTGTTCATGCTGCTTTGGCAATTGTCAACTTCGAGAATGCAGATGCAGCCTTTGCGGCTAAGACAAACGACGAAATGCAATATGCTAGCACAATCAGGCTCAGCTTGAGACCTCATCTCATCAGCCCCCATACCAACAATCCGTCAGTTGCCGCTGGTGTCTACACCGGAGGCTACATAATTAAAGTCGCTGGAAAAGATTCGTTCGACGAAATTGCGAGACAATACCAGCATGAATACAAGCATGGTGCAAGCCCAGAATTCCTGCAATCCCGTCGCCAGTTCGCCGCCATGGCTGTCGAAGGACTTCAAAAAGGGTTACCGTTGCCAAACCCCCCACCAAGCAACATCGATATTTCTTTTGTTACGGATACAGATGCCATGGTAACTTCTGTCTATGAGACAAGAAGCGGTCCACTAGAGGTCCTGAGGGTAGGGCTGGGGGTCGAGACCTTGACACGACAGCCATTGCTGTTTCTATGGATATTCCGTGGCCAATTGGATCTGAGTCTTGTTTATAATGAGGCGTATCAAGACGAGGAGATGGCATCTAAGATTCTAAAGGATGTGGTTGTGGCTTTGAAGAATTCGTTGCTCAAATAAACAGTTATATCGGTCCTTATCATACTCTGTCATTTGCCCAGGTGTGTCAGGTAGACATTGAATCGAATATTTGGGGTCATTTAGTTCAGAAACATAGCTATATTTTGAGAAGCTGAACGTTACGCTGACAGATTCTTATGCAAATACCTATGGATAGTCTCCGATTGTTGAGTTCTATTATAGGCCGTACGAACCATGTCAAAAATAGCAAACCTAGCTTGTTCACTTCAAATTTGTGCTTCCTTCGTAGTATATCAAATTATGTAGCCACATTTGAAAGTGCACGCATATCAGAAACTGATTCCTAGAACATATGAGACTAGAGCCTACCATAATGGCACTTCATCCTGTAAGTAAAACCGGCAAGCACTCCCTACTCCATGATTGACATATTCCTGCATGATCAATATAACAAATAATAATCCGAAGTAACTCCGCAAGAAAAGTAAGCTTGATATACCTCTACTACCAACTCTGAGCAGCATTAAGCCGAGTTTCGGAAGTCCTAATTGTAACTTCTGAGAGGACAATAGCAAGTCGGCGATTCCTACAACGTTCGTGTTATAAAATAACGTTCCAGCAGATCCCCAAATAGCTAGATATTGAGATATCAACTGGATAAGACTGAGTTGTGCGAGTGTAGACGGAGTTTATATTAGATTCAATAGACCCGGGGTTACCGGACTTACATCAGGTAGGAAAACACGTTGATACCTCGGGGTGGCGAGCGAAGAGGAAAGGAAAAGCATATCATTCAATAATAGAGCTTCATCGGAGTTTCAAGGTCAAACCTTAAACATATTTGATAGGTTTAAATTGTTCTATTGCTGCTTCACGTTTTGGGTTTATAGTACCGACCAAATTCGGAATTAGGGCTTGACCGCTCGGTCCACAGCAGTTGTAATACGAACCTTTGGTCTTGACTATATACATGCACGAGTTTCGTATTGGCGATAATCCTTCTCCTTGACGAACACTCTCAGTGTCTGGAGCAGTGGTTCCAATAACATTCTCGTGGTACCCAGGGCGATCTCTCATTTATTCATTCAGACCAGACAGGCGTGAAACTTACACGAACCCAAGACTTTCCTCTACAAACTTCTTATTCTTTCTTTTCTTTTCTTCTTATTCTATCTCCATCTAACTCAGTTTACCAATCTTCATATTTTCCTTAAATTCGACAAGGGGAACAAGTCAGGCCAGAATGGAGTCAAAACTCTTAGACGCTGCGAGGCCATCGGCAGCATTCTTCTGCCCTCAGAACAAACCACCAAAACCAAAGTATTTGGATACCATTCGTCGCTATCTACGTAGTAATACGCTCCTTGCTCCATTCCGAGTTGCCATACTTGACAGCCTCTCCACAACATGGGAGATCCTCGCGGATGCACACCCCGGGATTGCAGCCATGACCCAGGGTCCTCGATACATCCAACACTTCCATGATTGGATTGCTGCCACAGAATCACCAGTTACATCATCACAAATGGAATGGACAGAAATAATGTCTGGATTAATATCACTCCCGCTGTTGACAATCATGCAAATCGTTCAGTACTTCCAATATCTGGAAGCCCGTCAAATACGACATAAGCAATTCGTCGAAGAAATAAGAGTCGGCGGTGCCCAGGGTTACTGTGGTGGCTTACTGCCAGCAGCAGCCATAGCGGCATCCCGCAACGAAGAGGAGGTTGTTAAGAATGCTGGTATTGCCTTGAGACTATCGCTAGCTATTGGTGCGTATGCAGAGTTGGGTGATGACCCGGATACGCCGGGACCAACTACTGTTGTCTTGCGGACGAAATATCTTGGACAGGCAGGAGAGATCGTAGCTAAGTTTCCTGGAGTACGTCTATTCCAATTCCATTCTCGAAATTATATCCTAATGAAATGCTTACGATTCCATTAGACATATATCTCGGCAATCACAGACCCAGAAACTATAAGCATCGTTGGCCCTACAAAGGTCGTCGAAGATCTGCGAGTATATGCTGAATCACAGGGGCTCAAAGCTACCAAATTGCACCTCAGAGGCAAGGTCCACAACCCCGAGAACGCCGAGTTGTGCAAGGAGTTTATCGAACTGTGCGAGAAATATCCCGACTTGTTATTGCTCCCAACCCCTGCTGCCTTGCAAACCTCCATGCGCTCAAACAAAACTAGCAAGGAATTGAGACATTCCGGCATAATTACTTCTCTTTCACTTGAGGTACTGGAGAGCACACTTGCAAATCGATGCGAGTGGTATGACCTTTTGAGTGTCATGGCAGATAAGCTGGACGAGACAGGCAAGGAGCACACCTTCGCTCTCTTCGGGACTGGGAGAAAGAATTGTGTTCCTCTAGCACCATTCGAGCAGAAGCAACAGCGTATCTCCAAACTTGACATTGCGACCTACGTCGAGAAGCTAGACATTCCTCGAGACGGACGGACGCTGGATCAGTACCCCGAAAATGCCATTGCCATTGTCGGTGCTGGTTGCCGACTGCCAGGCGCCAATTCCATCGACGAGCTCTGGGACATCCTCAGCTCCGGTACATCACGAGTTGAAAAGCTACGGCCTTCACGATTTGATTTGTCCACAATTTCTCGCGGCACTGTTGGTCCGGATGCTAAGCAAACCAGCAGGAGAGAGTTGTACGGTAACTTCCTCGACGATGTCGAATCGTTTGACAGTAACTTTTTCGGTGTTAGCCCTCGTGAAGCCATGTACATGGACCCACAGCAGCGCCTACTCCTCGAGACTGCGTATGAGGCTTTGGATGCTAGTGGCTACTTGCGAACTCACCGCCGAGATGACTTCGACAATGTTGGCTGTTTTATCGGGGCTAGCTATACGGAATACCTCGAGAACACTAGTTCATACAATCCAACCGCATACACAGCAACAGGAACAATTCGAGCCTTCCAGAGTGGGCGAATTAGCTATCATTTTGGCTGGAGCGGTCCGTCTGAGGTTATTGATACGGCTTGTTCCGCGTCGCTTGTTGCAGTCAACCGAGCTTGCAAAGCCATTCAGTCTGGTGAATGTCCTATGGCCCTTGCAGGTGGTGTAAATGTCATCACGGGGGTCAATAACTACTTCGACTTGGGCAAAGCAGGATTTTTGAACACAACTGGACAATGCAAGCCCTTCGATGCGACTGCGGATGGTTACTGTCGCGCGGATGGCATTGGATTAGTTGCGCTGAAATCGCTGCGTCAAGCAGTAGCTGATGGAAATGATGTACTGGGTGTCATTATGGGTGTTGGCACCAACCAGGGCGGTCTCTCACCGGCGATTACCGTGCCATACTACCGTGCTCAGATCAGCCTCTTCAAGAATGTGGTTAAACAATCCGGACTGAAACCCGGTCAAATATCTTACGTCGAAGCACATGGCACCGGCACACAGGTCGGCGACCCAATAGAGATTTCAAGTGTGCGTGAGGTATTCGGTGGTTCACAAAGAAGTGACTTTGTGAATCTCGGATCTCTGAAGGCAAACGTCGGGCATAGTGAGACTGCCGCTGGCATAGGCAGTTTGATGAAAGTCCTCGCAATGCTGAAACATGGGAAGATTCCTCCTCTGGCCGGTTTCAAGACACTCAATCCCAAGATTCCCGCTCTCGAGCCCGACTTCTTGCGCATTCCAACGGAAGTAAAATCGTGGGATGTCTCATTCCGTGCTGCATGTGTCAATAGTTATGGTGCGGCTGGTAGTAACTCAGCATTGATATGTGCCGAGGCTCCCAGAATGACAGCGATGGCCACAGCATCACTAAGCCATATAAAGACAAACGAAGATGAAGCCTTGCAGTACCCGATTTTAATCAGTGCCATCAACAACGCCAGTCTAAAAGCGAATGCTAGCAAGTTAGCATCCTACATTCGCCAGAATCGTGGTGAACAGGACCTGCGCATTGCCGACATTGCCTTCACCTTGTATGATCGCCGCAAACACCACCGCGTGCAATGGAATGGTGAAGCACATGACCTTGAGGCATTGGCCCAGAAATTGGATCAGGTAGAGGAAGGCGTGGAAGTGCCAACAACACCCAAGTCTGTGGTTTTAGCATTCTCAGGCCAAAGCAAGCAAACAATAGGACTCGATGCATCGTGGTATGTTAGCTTTCCACGCCTCCGGCACTACATTGATTTGTGCAATAATACTATCATGCGCCTGGGCTACTCTGCGATCTTACCTGCAGTGTTCGCATCTGATCCTGTAGAGGACGTGGTAGCCTTGCAATGTGGCACCTTTGCGGTGCAGTATGCATGTGCGAAGTGCTGGATCGACGCAGGCGTAAAAGTAGATGCCGCTGTTGGTCACAGTTTTGGCGAGTTGACAGCCTTGGCTGTCACCAGTGTACTTTCACTTGAACATGCTCTCAAGCTGGTCGCTGCGCGGGCCTCATTGATGCAGACTAAATGGGGACCGCAACGAGGCACAATGCTTGCCGTCGAGGCAAGCGTAGAGACAGCAAGACAAATCATCTCAACTGTCAATCGCAGTCTTGAGATTGCTTGCTACAATGCCAAAACTAGCCAGGTCCTTGTTGGAACTGATTCCGACATCGAGCTGGTCGAACGGCTGATCACTACTGACGCTCGATTTAAGGGTACTCGGCTTGCAAGAGTCAAAACGAGCCACGGATTTCATTCTGTGTTCACTGAGCCACTTCTGGAAGAGCTTGATCTCGTTGCTCAAGCCCTAGATTTCAAGACGCCTTCAATCCCACTTGAGACATGCACAGAAGTTCCAGCCGAGGTCGATGAACAAACAATCGACGCCAGCCGTATCGTGCAACATACCCGAACGCCGGTATACTTCGGAGATGCAGTTGCAAGGCTGGAAAGCCGTCTAGGGCCCTGCGTTTGGCTTGAAGCGGGCAGTGATTCTCCCATTATCCCGATGGTAAAGAGAGCTGTCCAAAACCCGTCGCAGCATACATTCCTTAAGTTGAAAGCCAAAGACACTGCTCGTCCCACAGATATTATCTCTCAGACAAGCATAAGTTTGTGGCAAGAAGGCATCTCGGCCTCTTTCTTCGCAGGGTTCTACTCTTCGCCATCGGGTGCTGAAGGGTCAATTGCCTTCAAACAAATATGGCTTCCACCATACCAGTTCCAACGTACCCGTCACTGGCTGCAATACATGGATGTGGTGACAGAGGAGCGCAAAATATCAGAAGCAAGGATTCGCTCTGCCAGTCCCAATGGCAGCGTAATCCAACAACCTCACTCGCCGTCCATGAGATTGGTCACTGCTCGGAGAAGAGATTCCACCTCTTGGTCATCTCTTGAATTTGCCATACATACTGAAACCAGTCGATTCACCGACATTGTCTCTGGACATGCAGTCCGTGACCAGCCGCTGTGTCCGGCATCGATGTATATGGAATGTGTAGTAATGGCCGCTCAAATGGTCGAGCCTAGCGTCTCAGTCAAGTCGCTGACGTTCCAGAATCTTTCTTTCCAGGGTGCACTGGGTATCAACTATTCGCGCGACGTTTCCCTCCTACTAGAGGGAGACGGGGAGTACCTAGCCTGGAATTTCACCGTGCGCAGCACCGTCAAGGATTCAAAGGGGAGACCAACAACCCACGCCAAGGGCAGGTTCAGCGTGTCGTCCCACATTGATTTCCAACTTTATGAGCGCATGATTGCAGACAGAATGAATGAAATTCTCGTCCACCCCCAGTCGGAGAGATTGATGGCTGGCCGAGCGTATACGCTCTTCTCCCGAGTCGTCAACTACGCCGACACTCTACGTGGTATCACGGAAATCACAATTCTGAACAACCGCCATGCGGTAGCAGAAGTCTCTCGGCCTAAAGTGGCAGTTAGTACTACTGAGAGCACGGCAGCGGGCGTTTGTGATACGGTCACACTAGACACCTTCATACAGGTAGTCGGACTGCTGATCAATAGTAGCGAGACTTGTCCGGCAGACGAAGTATTCATTGCAACCGGTATTGATAGCATCATCATGCAAGACTGCGACTTTTCCGATTCCCAGTCCGACAGCTGGAAGGTCTACGCTATGGCAACTACGCGCAGTGAATCCCATGTTGCGGGCGACATGTTCGTTTTCACCAAGGAGGGAAAGCTGATTTTCACCGGTTCTGGTGTGCAATTCAGTCGCTTCCCCATTGCCAAACTTGAGAAGGTCCTTGAAGGTATTGGCATGAACAGTGGTGCCAAATCCCCAAGCAGTAACGATAACAACAAAAGGGGGCTATCTACTCGACGGAGCTCGGATTATTTAATTCAGACCAATGGAAATGCGAAACCTGCCGTAAACGGACACGCTTTCAAGCCAAATATGACAGTAGAAATCGATGACCAAACTCTAGTGGCACAAGACAGCGTCTCAATGCGACCTTCTGTCATCAAGTCAGCCATGATCAAGAATGATAGTAATCTCGGGACACTAGGCTTGGATTCTCTGTCCAAGCTTGAATTCGTGAACCAGCTTCGTGCTGAATTCGGTAATGAGATTTCCTCTCAAAACGATTTCGCACAGGTCGCACTTCTCTACAACAAGCTGTTCGCGAACGATTCACCCGTCAATGGCAAGCCAGTGCATGTCGGGCATGTGGAACATGTCGACGAAATCGAGCTTGATGGACCATCGTCTCCCTCGACAGAGCACACTCCACCGGCATTACGAGGAGTGGGTTCTCAGTCACAGCTTAGAATCAGACAGAGGATCCTCGAACTGATTGCGGAGAACTCTGGCGAGGCCATCGGCAACATTGGAGATGAAGTTAGCCTCCAAGACATTGGGATCGACTCGCTCTCGGTGATTGAGCTCAAAGAAGCTTTTGAAGATGCATTTGGTATCCAGTTCGGAGACTGGGATTTTGGATTACATCTGACTGTCAAAGAGCTTCTGGACTTTGTTGCTAGCTCTGGCGCTGCGTAGCTCTACTGGTGTGATGCGTTCAATTCCCTCAAATATTAATATGTATGTTAGATGGGTAGCAGTTATTCTTCATATTCTCATAGTCAGACTGAACAAATAACACTTCACGTAATACCAGGTAACTGTGAACTTTTACATTGCACCGGTAGAGAGCTTGCTAGACTTTTGCATCCCTTCCTACGCATTATTGGAACCCTACCAGAGCTTTAGCGTGTCATCGAGCCAGTGTCTCAGGCCCTCTCAGCCTTGCAATCAGAACTAGGCTGTGCTGGACAGCATAAGCCTCTTGTGGCTTGATATGTATCAGAACAGGCAATAAGTCCGGTTTAAACAGGCGGAGGCGGATGCACTATTTTAATGTTCGAATTGCCCCTCTACTGCTAAAGAACCAACGTCTTCTTCACCACACATGGTACCAAGTGGAGGAAGCAATATGGCACCTAGGGTCAAGACAGAATGCGCTCAGGATTGCTATAAACCACGCGCCGTTCGTACTACCAGCTTCTTGATCTTTGGCTTATCCACCTTAGCCGTACTCATATTCTTTGCCCTTTGCGTGAATTCCAGCAGAGAGAGACCATGTTCAAGTTCGCCATATTCGCCTGGCGAGCCTGCAGACTCGTGTTCTCCTGCTCCATCTATGTTTACGGCATTCACGACGTGGTCTGATTCTCAGTACTTCGTCGCGGCGTATCTGCCAACCCTACTCGCCGTCATATACAATATTCTCTGGGAAGTCATATACACGGGGCTAGCAGAGATGGAGCCTTTCATACAATTAGCCAAAGACGGGGGTGTTTCTGCTCAAGCGTCGCTGTCACTTCGGTACGCGACTACAAGTCTACCCGTCACCTTCTATCTCGCAATTGTCAACTACCACCCCAACATTATCTGTGCATCGTTCATATCCTTCATCCTGGCAATCAGCGTGCCGTTCGCCTCCGAAGTGCTGCATATCGGTACACAAGGCGTATGCAACAGCACGGCTGGAGGTAATAACTGCACACCTTACGTCCAAATCCGACCGGCGATCGCTAGAATGGAAGTCGTCTTCACTGCAATTACCCTTTTCGGAGTTATAGCTTTGGCATACGGCTATGGCAACCAAACTGGCATTCGAAATGAAGGCTCAAGCATTGCGGGTCTCGCGACGCTCTTGAACGACACCCTTCATTGAAACGCTTCGCAGAATTTCGGGAACCTCTTCCATATCTGAAGCAGAGCGCATGCTTCATGGCAAGTATGCCATTGTCGAGGCGCAATCCTCCGGGACGATTCTTCTTCAAGAGACCACTCGAAGTACCTCGGAGCTGACTCCAGGCCAAATACCAACATCAAGACAAGCGCAGCCTATGCCGGCAACAAGACCACACATCAAAGCTGTCTCAACAACTCCTTTAGTATTAAGAGCAATTACATTATCTAGTGTGGCACTGGTCGAGCTAGGATTGGTGGTGTTAATATTATATTATCGTTTCTTGAAGTCTCCCACTGGCTTCGAGAAGTTCATGGACACTGGTTCTATGGGGGTCAGTTTTATGATGACGGCAATTGGAGTTCTCATCAAATTATTCTGGACTATGCTGGAGAAAGGTATACATACCATCGAACCTATATTTGCTAGCTACATGCTGATCTTTTCGGGAAGAGCTACGGATCCGCGAGCCATACCGGTGTCTAGCCAAAGGCCAAGCCAGAGCAGAAGATACAATCTTAGTAGAATCCCAACCGCATGCTCTCATAGCTCTATTTACCCACCTTCTAAGACGGCGAGTTTTCTTAGCCTACATGGCTTTGATGACAGTACTGTCTGAGGTTTTGACTGTCGCGCTTGCCGGTATCCCTTTCAGCAGTGCTCAATCCTATACTGCATACCTAGTGTCGACCTACCTGAGCGTTAGCATTCTGCTCTTGATGCTAATAGGTTTACTTTTAGCACTATTTCGAAGAGATAATCTTCACTTTCCTTATCCCTTAGATAGGATGCTGTCGGTCCTTCTCTACCTCTGCAACTCGGAAATCCTCCGTGATGTCGGCGATTTGGCATTGATGGATACCGAAACAAGAAATGGGCGGATATTGAGCATGCGGCGGACGTACAAATACGGTATAATTAGAAGTTTGGACGGAGGCCGAGTATATGGTATCGACTACGACACAATAGATGAGCAGTCTGTGCCAATGACAACTCAGGGGAAAGAAATCGAACCTGTGAGCGGGGTGGATGTTTAGAAAGATACCTACAAAGCAATCCCAATAACCCTAATTAACTCCATAATATATCTTCTTTCCTCTTATAACTACTTAATGTCGTCCTTAATACTGTCGTAGAGGAATGCTACTAAGTAGATACAGGATTGGATAGCAGGTCGACCGGGCTCGGACCTCCCGTTCTCAGGGGATGTAAAAGCATACTAGGGGGCGGAGCGTGAGATGTAGGATAAATATTGGCTCGCAAAAGTGCCATATTCCAGCAAATATCAGCAAGCAGAAACAATGTTACTAGTCTTATTTAGGTCTGTGCAACCAATAGAAATGCCCACTAACTCTACCGGAGTTTTGTTGTCGGAGTTTGGCTAATTAGGCCCACATGTAGTACTACATACAGTAGTTGGACTACATGTATTCACTTATGTCCGAGGATAGTGCAAATAGACACGTTGGAAGATCATACATAGCTTGCTTGTACATCATCACCCACGGCGTCAAATCCTATTTAAAGCGCTAACTGCCAAACCAAGCCCTTACATCCCGAGTACAACAATATTGGTTATATAATTGAAGCGTACTGGGGTACAGGTACCTTATAAATAACCCTTTTGAACTCCGTCGGTGGATGTTCCTTCTCTACGTTTACTGTTGATACTCGCTCGCCAACACGCACAGCATGGCTGCTACCATCAAAAAGAAGGTCTTTCTCACAGGTAGGTAGCCATATCACTTAATATTTAGTCATCGATCATTTCGACTAATACACGTGCGTAGGTGGAAGCGGGTTTATCGCATCTCACATCTTAGATCAACTGCTATCCAAGGGGTATGGCACGAATTTTTGTCCCTACAACAAAAGGTAAAAGAAAGAATGGTCAAAACTGATGCAGTAATCTCGCTAGTTATCATGTGATTGTGACTGTTCGCTCCAATATCAAAGGAGACGGGATCATCTCTGCCTTGCCCCAAGAGTTCAAAGGAGATGTCTCATACGAAGTGGTCGAAGATATTGCTCAAGAAGGAGCTTTTGACGAGGTACGATATCCTTTGCTTTCCTTCTCCCGCTCGAGCGAGAACAGGAATGATGGACAGAGAGATGGCTAATTCGTGCGATAATGCAATAAAGTCTATCAAAGCAAATCCCAACATTGATTATGTGATTCATACTGCGTCACCCTACCATCACAACATCCAGGACCCTGTCAAAGACTTCATTGACCCAGCTGTCAAAGGCACAACCGGGATTCTGTACTCAATCCAAAAGTACGCACCGACAAGTGTGAAAAGAGTAATCGTGTTGTCGAGCACAGCCACGATTGTGAATCCCCCAAACCACCCTGAGGTGTATAACGAAGAAGTCTACGGAGCCACGACATGGGAGCAAGCCATTTCCGGCACGATGACATACCGTGCGAGCAAGGTACCGATTCACCTTTCTTGAATTTGTCTGATTGGTAATTGACAAATTCCACACTAGATATACGCCGAACGTGCTGCGTTTGAGTTCATAGTGAAGGAAAAGCCGTCTTTCGATTTGGTCACGATTAACCCATGTCTTGTCTTCGGACCTCCGCCTAGACACCTCACCAGTCTAGACGCCCTCAACACAAGCAATCACCGCACCCGCGACTTGGTCCTAGGCAATAACCGAGACAAAATCACACCAACCGGACCCTTGTTTTTGTTTGTTGACGTGCGTGACGTTGCCACGGCGCATATCAATGCCCTAGAAAATCCCGAAGCGAGCGGCCAGCGCTTCATGCTGGTGGGTGGTTATTTCAGCAACAAGCGGATTGCGGATTGCATCCGTGAATTGTACCCAGAGCTGCGGGACAGATTGCCTCCTGTGGACTCTCCCGATGACTTCCCAGAGAAGATATTCCGCTTCGATGTGAGCAAGTCAAAGCGTGTGTTGGGCACAGAATACAGGGATTTGCGGACATGTGTGAAGGATACGGTTGACGGCATGCTTGGCAAGGCTTAATCTAGATATCTTGTGCAAATGATCGATCAAGCGGTTTGCTCCATTGAGGCGTTGAGGATGTTTGTCAGCCTTGGATGGTGTTTCTCAGATCTATTCAAAGACAAAGCAGGAAATACTACGGAGCACGTTAGTATAGGAATGATCATATTCCCACGTACAACCCAAAAGTAATTATATTAATCACGTGTGGAAAAAGCGTATATACCAGATATGATAAATTATATCCCATCACAAAAGGATGCTGTGTCTACATTAGGCTGTCCCGCATGAAGCCTTACTAATTAACTGTTTCGGGCATAGTCGCCCGCATTTATCTCCGTTATATAGGTATGCAAATCGACGTGGATCTAGTCCTGGGGCATGATGGCTTTGGATATCTGGAAGCCTCTCTAATATTCTATGATAAAAGGTGCCTTGGGGACATTATTTTCACAGACTATAGCTCATCTGTATTCTGTATACTTCGTCAGTCTAACCAAATGGAGTCAAATTTGCTGCACAGGAAGGACCCGTAAGACTAAACCTAACAAAGACTAGCTTCCTGATTGCATGCTCGTGGCTGACTAAAGTCTAGTTCAACTTCTGATGATAACAGTCAAAATCAGATTATAGAAAGAATTCATCATTGCAATGGTTTACCGAGGCCCATCCAAGGGCTGTGAGACATGCAAACGACGGAGAAAGAAGGTACGTTTTGTTCCCTGCGGTTTCCCGTCAATTCCATAATTGATCAATCTGTAGTGCGACGAAACTCGACCAGTATGTTCACAATGGTTTCATGAGGAATTGTAGACAAGTGAATCTGACGCTCTGCGGACAGTCATGCTTGCGATGTGCAAATGCGAATCGTACATGTGGGGGTTATGAGCGCAGCTCTCGAGAGGTTCAAATACGCCAATACCACGGCGAGGATGTCCCCGGTGAGAAACAACATGTCCCGTTTTACAAACAGGGGTCTATAGCGAGAAAGTGCAGCTTGCCTGTGAGAGAACCACTACCAGGAACGAACATTCTTCCCCCGGACACTACCCCCAAGGAAGTGAATATTGAACAATCCGATGATTACGCTCTTGGTGCATTCTTCTATGACTACTGTATCGCTTCGTCCAATAACAAGATATCTCCTGGATTTCTCAGCCGACTCGAACAGATGTTCTACAGCGCCAAGTCACATTCCATGCTAAAGAAAGCATGCGAAGCAGTGGCATATGCCAGCAATGGCCGCAAGCTTAATCGGCCTCACTTGAAACGCCGTGGAATGGAGCTTTACCATAATGTGCTATCCTGGTTTGCCGTTGCTATTCATGATTCGGAGCCAACGAAGACTCCGGAGTATTTGGCCGTGACGACACTGCTAGGTCTTTACGAGGTAAGTGTGATATTGTTCCTTCCTGCATTAGTCCTCTGGAAAAACTCATGTTTGTGTAAGATCATAACCGGCGAGGAGGCACATTTTGGTCACACCAATGCACATGCAGGTGGCATTGCTGCTATGCTCGGAATACGAAAGTCGCCACTTTACCTCCTAGAGGCGATGCGGCATGGCCACCATTTACTCGCAAATATGGGAGCACAGGTACACTGTAGTCATTGTTTTCTAATCATTCGTAAGCTGACCGCATACATTAAAATTAGTCCACAATGACCTTATTCCCTACATTAGGATTAAGGAGGTCCGATCGAAGCTTAGATGATCTTCTGCTTTCACTCGGTGTACTCTACAAGCACGGCACTGCTGCCCTCGAAAATTACTCGGGCGCATCCCCAGATGCAATATTGAACATGAGAAATGACGCGCTAGCTCTTGATGAAGCATTCGTTGCGTGGGAAATGACACAAGACAAAGATTTTCATCCCAATACAGTTTTCCATATTAAGACCAGCGGAAATAGCTCGCATTATCCCGTTGGACTTTGGCCTGGCAAAGTGGACACTTATCTCGACCACTACATTGCTGGTGTTTGGAATCTCTACCGCGCAAGCCGTTTGTCTCTATTAGATCTGATTCTGCAGTTGTCCGATGCGCTGAATGATGGAAGAAGTCTCGAAGGAGAGCATGTCGTTGCCGATTTCCTTGTCGAAGGCATGCTCTCGTCAATTCCATTTCACTTAGCAGAGGATATACATGCTTTATCCAGTGGGTTCAAAACTGCAAGATGCATACCAAGTCCAGGACGAGCGAGTGGTGGACTGCTTCTTATGCACTCAATATTTGCCACTTCAAATCTGGTGATTGTGGACGAGCGCGTACGAGAGTATTTTAGAGAATGTCTGGAATGGATAGGAGAACATATGGGGATTGGACAAGCCTCGATATTCGCGAGAGTATGTTTCTCCCTCATATTAACTTGGTCTTCCGCTGCTTTACGTCTGGTATTACTTGACTAACTCCTCTAATAGTCTTCGCGTGACAAGAACGAATATTTTGCTGGTAGTTGCATGATTGTACTAGCTGGCTTACTAATTTAATCGCCCATTGCATATGAAATAGCGACAAAAAACGAAAGTTACAAAATGGTTTTCAGAAATTACAGCGTGACAACAACTTTGGTGGCAGAAACTCCCTTCCCAACCAGATCAATACCAGCCTGGACGTGCTCTAAACCCTTGCCGATCACCGTTGGCTTTGGCGCTGTAATATACGAACCCGCCTTCAAAGCAGCTGGCAAAAAGTCCTCATAGATTGCTTTGCCAAGTGGTCGGGCATAAAGATCATCGCCCCTAATATGTTTAATCTGCACACCTTCAGGCGGAGTAGGGAAACGGGCTTTGGTGGTGGCCACAAACTTGAATCCTTCGGCCGCTTGAGCTATGTCAAGACAGATTGGGGTTGCCGCAAATCCAATGCAATCCAGAATACCGGCCAGTTGCCTCCCCTTCAGAGCATTGACGATGTCGTCTTTGACCGTCGTTGAGTTGTAGTCGAAGGCCTGACTGGCGCCCAGCGTCTGCACGTATTCAAAGTTCTTCGGGGACGCGGTAGTGATGACTTCGTAGCCCGCAGCACGGGCTAGTTGAATGGCGTTACTGCCAACGCAAGATGCCCCGCCCCAAACGAGCAGTGTCTTGCCGTCAAACGGTTGAGCAGGCACTGTCGGCAGAGGCAATTTCAAGTCAATGAAAAGACCGCATGCAGCTGTGGACAGGCACAAAGGTAGCACGACGGCATCTTCGAACGAGATGTTATCAAGAATCTCGAATGTGAGGTTTGTTTTCAGGATGGTATATTCCTGAAAGCCCCCTTCATCACTATTCATAGTCAAAATAGTCAACGCGTGCCCAGCGACGCGGTCGCCTGCTTTGAAGCGAGTAACGTTGGGCCCTACGGCGACGACCTCGCCGGCAACCTCATTTCCGAGAATTCCAGGATATGTTATTGGTAGGAAGGCCAATTTTTGTACCCCACCATCGACGGGGTTGATTCCGACAGCATGGTTCTTGACGAGGATTTCGTTTTCCTTGGGTTCCGGAAGAGGAGCTTCTTTCACCTCTAATGGGTGTTGCTTGGGCGCGATCAACCAGGCGGCGGTATTCGAAGGCATGATGTCTGAAATTCTTGGTTGAAACAATAATTGAGTTGTGCAAGTAGGATTGATTGTATAGACAAATAGTGTTGAGGTGAGCTTTGAGAGTAAGGTCTGGTTTCAGCTCCATCTTCAGGGAATGTGTAGAGGTATTTATATTGAGCACTCCGTTAAATTCGATGAGCATCAGGATCTTCCGGATAAATTCAATATGGAAGTCAATAATCAATGTCTTTGAGACGAAGCTGTTGAAATGCATCGCGCAACGCTAGCCCGCATTGGACGGTCTGATAAGACGTCAGGTTTCCAGATATGGTTAGCGTTGAGCGCTCGGCAATACATAGTTATACCACGGAAGAAGACACGATTTATACAAAAGACATTGATTCTGCATATACAGGCCAATCAAGCAGTTACAACAAGTCACGAAGATCCAAAGCTGCCATATCAAACTCGCTATCTGCTAGCGTCTTGACCGTCCATTGCCACAAGTCCTCTTGCTTAGCTTTGTCATAGCTCGCCTCACTAGACTTTATCCGCTTCGGGCCTTCATAGTACGCTCCATTCCCAATCGAGCCATCATCCGACCCGAATATTCCAGAGTCTGGATGTTTGGATGTATCAAGAGACGCAAAAGAGGTATAACCTTCGGCAAGAGTTTCACCCATAAGAACCTTTCGATTGCAGAACCATCGCGTGCGAGTCCAGTCTCCCTTCCCAGGCATCATGCCAGGATCGAAGGTAACGACCGTCCAGTGTTTTCCAGCTTTCTGGTTGATAGCTTCAAATCGGCGATGAAGAGAATAGGTGTATAGGATGTTGGTCAATTTGGTGGTTGAGTAGCGCTGACGGCCCTTGTTCTGGCTAGATTGCTCTGTCGGATGGGCTAGCTCTTCGGCAGACGAGTAGTAAGCATCCGGCATGCCAGATTGCTGAGCAGGGTCGTGTGTTCCGCTACTAACGACCACTATCCTAGCGGTATCGGCCAGGTGACAGCGAAGGAACGAGAATGCAAGCGCATGTCCTATATGACTGATTGCAAAAGTCTTCTCGAATCCATCGACGGTGTATTGGACAGGCCCAAAGAATTGCAGGGCTACGTTGAAGACAAACGAGTAAATAGGTGGGAATTGATTTGCTCCCCACTGTGTAGCGAATGACTTCACCTGAGAAAGACGGAAAGATCTAGTGGCAAGAACATGACATTCTTCTAGCCAAGTAGCTCATCGATCGCGGCAGCAGAAGCGTTCTGGTCTGATCGCGAAGCAACCACAATTTGATAGTTGGGGTACTCTCGGGCAACATTAATGGCGCACTGGTATCCCAGAGGCTCCGCCTGTTGTGAGGATAGTTCGATGAAACTTAGTCGACATGGTTCAACGAAGTAGGACATCTGGGAGACCCTATTATTGATCAAAGGAGAAGCGGAACAACAAGGACGGTATTCTAGCAAAATGAGTGCTTCAATGCGGAAAGTCAAGTATGCCCAGGTAGGAAAAAGCCTAAGTAATTCTAACCTTTGAAGGTGTTTGATAGAGGAACGACAAAAATCAAGATGGGCTATCTAAAAATTACCTGGGCAGATAGTTATATATATCTATCCTGAGTCTGTCCCACGTGCCGAGAAAGGGGCTTCGGTCGAATTCAACTACAGTGAAATCTCAGATGCCTAGTATTAGTAAGCATCGTAGATAAGTCTAGATTTGCTACATTTCAGCGGATTTATAGATATGCATTGAATGAAGGCGAGCCAAAAATGTCAAGTTGGAAAGCAGACGGTGCCGTTCTGGTCTAGCGTGTAATAAATTATAAGCTAAGCTTGGCATTACCTTCCAATAACGGAATGGCGTGGGTGCTGCTCAGCGAATCAGAGAAATGGACTATACTACATACGGAGTAGTACGTAAAGCGATCGAGCTAATCTCAAAGTAGTAGCTTTCTGATCAAGCCTGACGGCAACGCTCACAGTTATCGAACCCTCTTTAGTAATAATCCCCAGAAGAGCGTTAAACGCTGAAAGTGCGGAAAATAAAGGAATACAGAATCGGCTTCTTGGCCGCGGGAACTGCTAACACTGGCGATATGCTCGGCGAAAAGTCCTGGCTCGCCAGAAGAGCTGTTCCACTATTCAATAGCTCATCAGGTGTTAATCTGCACTTCTTGCCATTATATCGTGCAGCCCAATGCTGTCATTCGGCATCTTAAAGACATACATCATCTTTCCAGCGTGGAGCGACGACCCTTTGCTGTGTATAGGGATAGTTTGCAGCTCCGTGATCCAGAGGAAGTAGACCCTCCTTTCCTTGAAGATTTTCCTGTGGACAAATTGGAGACGACTGACATTCTCATCTTGGAGAATTACTTCTTTTTAGCATACAAAACGTTTGCAAGCAATTCCAAACTTGTGATGATCTGGCTAGACGTCGTGCCGTGTCTTGCATACGGGTATACATTCCTTTTGCATGGACTTCTTGCCTGTACGGCTCAATACATGGTTCACATGAACCTAGCAGGGCGCGCAAATCTCGTCCCAAGAGCCCGTACACACTGGGATTATGCTCTACCCACCTTCGGCGCTGCAGTGGACGACCCCACGGACGAAAATTGCGATGCAATAAGGGCATTCTCTTAATTTTTAGTGGTATACACACTTGCCACGGAATCTGATAATCCAAACAACTCATTGCTGCTCATTGGCAACCACATCGATTCATGAGAAAGGTTTCCAACTCCATTTTGGCTCCATTTTCTTCGAGAAGGGTGCTCAATGCTTTGTGGATTTTGGGATAGAAATGAAAGTGGACCTGTTGCCGCTTTGGCTGCTACGTGGGAAGTCGAGATTTATGCTAGTAATGATTTGCCTTACTGGGACTACTTTCGAAGTCTTATCCACGAAAACTTGCCATGGTCGAACCGTGAAGTATTGAGATATAGCAACGCGGCGCTTTCATTGTCAAAGTCATTCGCCACGGCAAAGCGTGAACCTCAGCTTAGCACTTGGGAAATCATCGCCTTGTGGCCAATGCACGTACATACTGAATTCCAGGTACTCCTCCATAGCCGTCATCCTCGGGCTTTGATCTTGCTGGCTGATTCCTGCATTATCCTGAAGCAAATGGACGATTATTGGTATTTTGAAGACGGGCGGCATACTTGATAGCTTCCATACTCAATGTCCTGGACGTACAATGACATACACTAACAGAAGAGCCAATCAATCAAGTAGTCAAGAAGACGTGAAAATTGTGGAAATGCAGTGACTAGTCATGCATCGTTTCGGATTCTTGACTACTGGCAGTACTAGTATTTAGTGCTCTTAATCGTGGAATTTCTAGCCGAAACGCGTCTGCTTATCAAGTGCGTGAAACGAGTGGGAGTTTTCGGTATTCAATTCTCGTCACGCAAAACTTAATTTAGCAGCACTGTCCGTCATACATTACGATCTACAGCGCTTTGCTATCAGATTCGCGTCCCCTTACTACGAAAAGTTACTCCGCGGCAAGTATACAAGCCGCTCTGAGAAGAATGCATGTATAGAATGATCGACTTCATTATGACAGGGATCTGCAATATTCCCCGTTATTGGTGGAATTTATCTGCTTGAGAGTCATAGTGCTGGCGTCTACGACTTGGCAAGCGAGGGGCACGTTTCTACATGGGAAATGTCGGTTTATTTGTTGGTCTAAAATGGTTCCTTTGTATGCAACAGCGCTGCAGACTGGCTTCACCGGCGTACACACCAGAGGTGAAAGATGCTATCTGTGATCAATCACAGGATGCCTGTGAAACAAAGAAATGAGTACTTGCATGCGAAAATTTGCACTATGTGGACCGAGGCGTCACAAAGTTTCTGGCATTGATTTCGCAGACGCGTATTTGAGCGCATCACTATATGTATTGTCCAGCACACCAAGCGTCTATCAAAGGCGTGTCGGGTACAGAACATTGCACTGACAGTCATCGCGTAAGTTGACCGAATAGAACGCTAGATCCATAATTCTCTGACCAGTAGACTCTAACCCGAAGTGCCTATGGTATATGTCCTCTTACAAAAGCAATTCGAGGTCGCAGCTCGACCTCGGAATGGCTGCGGACTTCCGAATGACTTAGGGTTAGAAGCCCGAACCCGGCATGGCGAGATATCATACTACCGGCAATTCGGATCGTTGGACAGTTCTATTACCGGTGAGGAAAGATTCGAAAAGAAATATGGAACGGCTTTGGCATATATTTTCATGTCAACTGGCCAAGTCATTGTAGGCAGCAACGAAACAGCCGAGGCTGACTGAGTTTGTAAGAAAAAGTAACAACGGATTCGGAACGCTGTATTAGCTAGTATTGAGAATACTATATAATCTGCATATCTAACTAAAGAGAATATTCAGGGGGTTACTTGAAGCCATATTTATGATCAGAATAGGGGTCAATTAAGACACGTATCCGATGCCTATTCTGGCTAATTAGGTGCACATCTGTGAAATATGGTGTTGGTTGTGGATTATATGCTATATTTGGAATAGTAGTTATAATCTACTGTTACATCTCTTTAGTGTGTAATCTAAAATAGGAAAGAATAAAATAAAAGAAAAAAGTAATATCTAATAGTTTATATAGAAATATAGTATTGAGAAGTAATAAAAAGAGTGATAGATTTAAAAATTAAATTAAGAACTAATAAAAAGAGAAGAAAAGATATAAGAAGCTATATTAATTAATTATTTTACTAAGTAGATTATCTTTCTAGACCTAGTAGAGATTTTTTATATTAGATATTTTATTAGTACTAATAAGGCTTTTAATTAAGCTAGAGTTTAATATAATAATTTATATTAATTAATTTTAAGTGCTTAATAAAGGCTTTATACTTCTTAATTAAGAGAGATTTAATAAGGCTATTAATAATTATATTATTGGTATTAACTTAATATATATTAATTTATTAATCTTGCACCTTTTTATATAGTTAATGATTATAAATATTAATATAATAAAAGCGCGTTTAAATTATTTTATTTTTAATTATTAAATATATTATTTGATGGTTATTATATTTAATAATAAAAGAACCCTGTTTAATATTAAATTTAATAGCCTTAAAGAATTATTCCTATTAAAGGAGCTATTTTTCTATATTAGATAAGGCAAAAAGCTCAGCCTTAGTAGTAAATATAGTAATAGTTCTTTATTTCTTTGAAATCTAATCAATTAAATTTTTAAATAGCTTAAAAAGGAAGGTCTTAGTACTATATTAATCTAAATAATTAATAAATACTACATTGCTTACTATATAAACTAGATTAATTCTAAATAGTTTTATAAAGTATATTATATAGAATCTTATGCAATAAAGGTATAGAAGTATATAATTAATAGTCTTTATATAAGCTGGTGCTGAATTTTATATAAATATGCTTAAATAGAAAGTTATATAGATAATATTAGGTCTTATTATGATTGTTATATATAATATAGATCCTGTTTTTTCTTGGTAAAGTATAATCTAAGAAAACATTACTTTATCTTTATAGGGTGTTAATTTAATAGTAGTTATTAATGTTATAAGCAATTTATTAATAAGTAGGTTATAATATTTTATAATTTTTTTAATATAAGAATCCTAATATAGATAAATAATTTTTATATTTTTTTTCTAAATAATTCTTATATTTAAGAATTATTTAATATCTCTAAGCTCTTTAACTTTATATTTATTTATAATTTTTTTTTAAAATAAGTTATAATAGTATTTATTTTTTGGTTTATAAAGTGTTATAATATTATTAATAAAGAAGAATATAATAAGGTATTTATTTAAATAAAGATATGTCTTATCTGAGTATTATTTTATATTAAATTTTTAGAATATTTTTACTAGTTTTTTTTGCTATAGTTGAGGGGATTATTTAAGGCTATAAAGTATTCTTAGTAGCTTTAATATATATTTATTTTTCTTTTTAATATCTTTAAGAAAGTGTATAAAGAAGTGTTTTTTATTAATTAGAGTATTTAGAAAGGTATTAACTATATTATATTAATTTATTTTATATCTAAAAATGGTTGTAAGATATAGTAGGTAATGGATTGTTTTTGTACTTATTATAGTAATATAGATATTATTTTAGCTAAGCTGTATATTGCTTTTAATATAAAGATATATTTTATAATATATTAAATAACTATTATTGTCTAGTTTATATATAAATATCTAGTATAAGAGTAAAATCTTAATATATTTAAGATTTAAATTGATATCTGATTTTCTTATTTTTTTGAATATTTTTTTTTCTAATAAAGTATGATATTTTTTCTTTATAATCTTTATAAATCTTTTATAATAGGTTTGAGGTAATTTGAAGAGATTTTTTTAGTGGTTTGGAATCTTAGAAAGCTTATTTTAATATAAGTATAGAGAATTATTCT
Source organism: Talaromyces atroroseus (assembly GCF_001907595.1). Taxonomy (NCBI): domain Eukaryota; kingdom Fungi; phylum Ascomycota; class Eurotiomycetes; order Eurotiales; family Trichocomaceae; genus Talaromyces; species Talaromyces atroroseus. The sequence continues at coordinate 10,697 of NW_017971440.1, read as the reverse complement.
TTAATTTTTTCTAAGTATCTAATATAGTATTAAAAGTAGTAAAATAAGATTTTATATTTAGTTTAGTCTTTAATTTATAACTTCTCTTGTTTTTTATAATATTAGAAATATTAAGTATAGTAGAAATTTTATTATATTTAAGTATATATTTATAATTGTTATATAATTAAGCTTTAGTTTGGAATTATATATTAATCTTAGTATTATAGTTATATGATATATTAGTAGTCTTTTTTATAGAAGATAGGGATTTTGGAGTAAGCAAGTAAGCATTTCTTTAATTATATATAGATGTTTAAAATTTCTTATTTTGAGTAGGTTGATTTGGTGGTGAATTTAAGAGTTGTCTATGTTTGGAATTAATTGTTGATAGTATTAAGAGATATATTAAGTGTAATTTCTTAGAGGTCTCTTTTTATGTTTTTAGAGTGATTTATTTAGTAGATTTTTATGTATTTTTTAATTTTTTAGTAATCTTTTTATTTAATTTTGATTCTTTTATTAGATTATCTTTTAAGTTTAGAATAATATTAAATATTTCTTTAAACTTGATAAGTTTTTATAAATTATATTGTTAGACTAACTAGAATAGATTAAAAAATATATTTTTATTAAATATAATATTGTGAGTTTTAATAATAGTTTATTAATCTAGAATTTAAATCTAAAAAATATTAAAAAATTTAATTTTTATAAGATATTCTATCTCTATATATTTTATTATCTTTTAAAGATGTGGGATATTGAGAATTTTTTAATATACTCTATAATTAAAGATTTTTAGTATTTTTAAATATAAAATATTATTCTAGCTATAAGAATTTTAAATAATCTTATAAGATATTTTCTAATTAAGTTACTAGTTTGGTTATTAATTTACTAATTAAATTATATATTGTAGTTCTTCTGGCTAGAATAAATGTAGAAGATTTACTTTATATATAAGGACTTTTGTAAGAGTAATTAGAAATGCTTTAAATCTTTTTGTTGGACTATTTTGTTTATATATATAATTTATAATATATTCTTGTTTAATATTTATTCTTTTATAAAATGAGATATATTTATTTTCTAGTACTTATTTATTGTTGGTGTGAGTAAATCTAATATTAAAGCTTTTTCTTATAAAACTCTCTAGGAAATTATAAATTGGTTTTTAGATCTTTTTATTTTATGTGAAGATGATTTTATAATATTATAAATAAAAGTAATAGAAATAAATTATATACTTTATATTATTATATAATCTTTTAATAGAAATAAGGTTAAAGTAAATAATTTTTTAAGATGAGTTTTTAGTCCTTTAAGATTATTGTGAGATTTGGGCTAATATTCTTGCTAATTTATAGTATTTATAAAAAGATATATTAAAATTACTAGAAATATATATTCTTTATATATTCTTTTTAAGATAAGTGAGAACTTCTTTATTAGAGTGCTCTAGATAATTATGTTAATATTGATAGGAAGTAATTGATTTAGTAATCTATTTTAAGTATAGAATTAGTTTTTTAGCTGTATATACTATACTTATTGATAATTTATTATATTTAGTAATAATTTAACTATAATATTTAGAGATTTTTATAATTTATATTCTTTCTGAATTTTCTTTTAGAAGATATAGAATATTATTATAGTTATTTTAGTAAAGATCTTTTTTTTTATACTTATTAATAGAAATAAAGCTAACTAACACTTCTAGGTAGTATAATATATTATGAAAAACTATTAGCTATTTAAATTCTATTTTATTTAGTATAGTAAAGAGGACCTTAATTATATTAATATTATATATTAATATTTGGCCTTTTAATATATTAATAAAGTTAATAATTAAATTAAGATTTTTAAAGGTAATAAATTAATTTTTAATATTACAAATATAATTTTTTAAGTTATTATTATAAATAAAGCTTTTTGTAAGTATATTCTTACTAATTTAATAGAAAGAGCTTTTTTTTAAAGCAAGTGACTAGTTTAGTTAGAAATATACTGATTTATATATTTTTAATTCTATTAAAGGTTACACTTTATATTCTTTAATAAATTTAGTTAGGAAAGGATATTTAGTAGTATTTTTAGCTATTATTTTAATTTTCTTTAGATTAGGAACTTAGCCTTTTTCTTAAATCTATTTATTATAATATAAATAATCTTTTTATCTAGGATAAAGATTTCTAGAAAGAATATATAAATAAGATTAATTGCTTTTCTAATTATTCTTTTTATTATTTTTATTCTCTTTTAATTGATTCTAATTAATAGGTATAAGATCTTTTAAATCTTTTTTATTAGAGGGTTTCTCACTTCTTTAAATTATATATGTCTTTGAATTTAAGCCTTTTTTAGTTTAATTAATAATCTTCTTATTAAACTAAGAGATTAATATTTTAAAAATAATATTTTTAGTGATCTTAACTTGTATTGAATAGATTTAGTAAAAGCTATTAAAATTAAATTTAATAGAGTTAAGGAAGTTATATAAAGATTATTTTATTAAATTTAAGAAATTATTAATATTAAATTTTCTTATCTTATTATATATTTTTATTTAATCTAATATTTAGGTGGTAAGGTTTTTGCTTTTTAATGGTTTTAATCTTAATTTAATTTACTTGCTAATAATCTTATATTATATCTCTTAATCTAATGGTTTGAAATAGATTAACAGTATTTTTAATATATTATAGATTTTTTTCTTATTAGAGATTAAAGATTAAGTTATTATATTAACTAACTGTCGGAAACTTCGGTTGTATTACCGTCGAGTATAGCTAGGATAGCTATTAATGGGCGAAGTTAATAGGCTTCTAAGGTTGAAAGGTCTTGGTAGACAAAAGAAATAAGAATAAGATTATGAATATTTTGATCAATAGAAGATTATATATTTAAATTATCACAGTTAATTCAAGATGATAGAAGAAAACTAAATATATAGTAAATAAGTGTCTTTATATAGCTTTCCTTTATTATAGTTAATATAGAAATCCTCTGATTTCTCTAATCTATAGATTATAGTCATTATAGAAATCCTTTAATTTCTCTAATCTATAGATTATAGCTATTATAGAAATCCTCTGATTTCTCTAATACCCTAACCCTAAGGCTTCACAGATAATCCTTTATTCTGATATACATTAGTCTTATAATAACTAATCTAATCTATTAACTGTAATGTTCTGATTCTCTAATAATCCTCTTCTTTAAAGGCTGGCATCTTAATAGCTTAATAAATAGCCTATATTTTCTAAAGTATAGATAATTAATTCTAACTTCTTAAATATTCTAAATATATAATCTTATAATTTTATGCTAATTATATCTTTAAAAAAAATAATCTTAAAGAACTCTTTTCTCTTATATATTAAGTAATTTAGCATCATCTATTACTTTTTATATAATTAATATAGTGACTTAGAAAAAACTTATATTAAAATAAAATTCTTTAAATATTATAATAAGTATATTTATACAAATAATTATTATTATATTAATATATCTATATCTAAGACAATATAAAAGTACCTTTTCAAAGTCTAAAAATATTTTTAAGAAGAAAAAGAGTAAGCTTTAATTAAAATTTTTTATTTATAAAAACAGCAAAAGTTATTAAAAAAATAAGCTAGTAAATTCTTTTAAAAGGATATAAAAGATATTAAAAAATTAAAAAGACTAAAAAAAGTAGAAGAAGAAGTAAAAGTAAAATAAATAAAAGAATAATAAGAGGCTAAAAAGCTTCTAACTATTATTTTTATTTTACAAAATAATAACTTTATTCTTAATACCAACTTTAATCCTTCTATCTTTCTTAATTATACTTCTATCTTTATTCTTAAATCTTCTTAGGGCAATTTAAATACTTAATAAATTCTTATATATTTTTTTTAGGTTTATATTCTTTCTATTTTATAAGATAATAAATATATTCTTTTTCTAATTTATACTATAGTATTCTTTTAACTTTATATTCTTCATTATCTATTATTTTATCTTTATTTATTAAATTAATTATTAGTTCCAATAATAAGATATAAAATATTAAATATATTTATATTCTTACTAATAGCTAGAGTTTATAATTATTATTTATAAGTTTTTCTTTAATAATAAATAACTTAAATTTAATTACATTAAATTTATTACTTAATCTTATACTTTTAATATTAAAATTTTTTAATTTTAGTATTTATTATAAAAGATAAATTCTCTCCTCTTTTTTAAGTGCTAATACATCTTTACACTTCTTATTATAATATTTCTTCATTCTTATTTCTATCTATTTAATATCTTTTAATAAGTTACTATACATCAATTATATATATATTACTTAGATATTTACTTTATTTAATACTCTTTCTTATTTAATATTTTCCCAATTTATCCTTAGAATTCTTTCTAGATTAATAAAATATAATATTTATCCTATTAATGTATTTATAGTATTATTTATTATAAATTAAGTAATTAGTAGTAATTCTATCTAATTATCTTGATTCTAATCTAAATAATATCTTAGATATTATTCAACTACTTGAATTATTCATTTAATCTGATTATTAATCTATTAATAATATATAGTTAATAGATTATATTTTATTCTATAATTTTTTATAATTATTTGCTAAAATTTAAATATAAATAATTTATCTTAATTAGATGTGATTTTACTTAGTAATCTAAATATTATGAATACTTTTTATAATATTAATATTATACATTATTATGCTATTAAATTCTTTAGCATTAGCTTTAGAATAATATATTTTATAAGTTTATCTATAATAATAATAGTTTCAGTATATATAATTCCTAAAATAAAATCTTTTAACTCTAGTAAACCTTATATAAAATCTATTATAATCTTCTATTATATTTTTATTAATATTTCTAGAATTTATATTTTTCTATATAATTAATAGTTAATTAATTTATTATAATTATAACTATTATATTTCTTAATATAATCTTTAATCAATTTTCTTATCCTTAGAAAGTAATATATTTATTATATTTTTTCTACTATTTAGTTAATTTTATAATATTCTTTAATTAGCAAATCATGATTTATTTAAATAACTTCTATAATCATTAAAAATAATATTAATATTAATCCTTTCTAAATAACTAATCTATTCTTAATTACTGCTTCATTATTATATAATACTATCTGTAGTATTTTATTATTTTTAGTAGCTTCTATTATTTTTTTATAAAAACCTTTACTTTTTATCATAATTATTATTACTAATATTGCTTTATTATTATAACAAATTCTATTTTTATCTTTTATTAATATATTTATTTATAGCTATTATATTTTAATTATATAATTAGCTTTTTTACTTAATATATTAATAATAATATTTTCTTTTCCTTTAATATATTCAATTTGAAATTTAAATCTTAATAAATATTCTAACTATCTAACTTATCTATCAATAAGCTCTTTTATTATTATAAAATATTTTAGATTATAGTAATTACTTTTCACAACTATTTCTTCCTTAACTCCTTATAAATAGTATTTTTATTACTTAAATATTTTAACTACTACAAGTAGTTCTTTATTATAAATATCATAATTTCTTTCTATAATAGTAAATTATTTAAAATAAAAAATAATAGATCTTAATTTTTCATTATCTCCTAGTTATTCTAAAATAATTTTTAATATATATTTTAATATATCTAGTTAAATTATATTTAGTTTTTCTAGATTATAAAGTATAAGAATTAGTACTTCTCTAACTAATTCCTTAACTTTTTTAAATACTTATTATTATTATTCTATCTAATTAAATTCTTAATCTTTTCTTAATAATTCTATAATTAATTATATTATTTCTATATAATTCTTTAAATATCTTCTAACATATCCTATTATATCTAAAAACTACTATATTTTATTAATATTTATTAAGATAGATTAGTTAAGTATTATATCTTTTTTTTCTAGTTAGATCTTTAATCCTTCTAGTATATAAATTATTCCTAAGTAATTAATAGTTATAATATTAAATTCACACTTTTTGATTTTGAGTATTAATCCTTCATTTATAAGTACTATTATAATTAGTTATATATATTCTTTATATTCTTCTAAGTTTTATAAATATATAATAATATTATTAAAATAGACTGCAACAAATTTATTTAAATATTTCTATAAAACATACATCATATATTATATAAATTATATTGATAGGTTCTTTAAACTTATAAATATAATTATTTATTTAAATAGTCCTTTATTTATAAAGAAAGCTATTTTCTAAATATTATTTTTAACCATTTATAGATTATAATAATCCTATTAAATATTAAAGACTATTATAATCTTTACTCTCTATAAGAGATCTCTTTTTTATTCTTAATAAGATACCTTATTTGTATCATCTATTATTCTATTATTTAGTACTCTATAATTAATAATTATTTATTTAGTTATATCTTTCTTATTAATAAATATTAATTGCATAAATACTTTTCTATATCCTAGTCATATATATATTGCTTTATAAAATTTGTTAGTAAACTCATTTTTAAATTCTAACTCATCTTTTAATTTATAATATTATTTAATTAAAGATAGCACAAATCCTTCTTTTAATTTAATTTATACTTTAAATTCTTTATTATATATTAATAATTACCATTCTCTTTTCATAAATAGTTCAATAAACTTATAGTATTTCTTAGGCAACTTTACTAAAACTTCTATAAGTTCTTTTTCATATAATTTTTTTAATTTTAGTTTTATCTTTTCTATAATTTTTATTTTTTCAATTATTTATACTTATTAAATTATTTTAGTTTCTCTCATTTTGTTATTTCTAATTTTTATTTTATTTTTATTACTTAGATTCTTCTAACTATTTTATAGCTTTCCTTTCTATGCTTTATTTCTGTTATTAATATATATAATATCTTCAGTAAATATTATCTTCCATTTCTATTTATTTACTTTCTATCCTAATCTTTTAATAACTAGTAATATACTAAAGCTTTACCTTAATTCCTCACATAGCTAAATAATTTCTTCAATCTTTTTCTTAATAATTCTTATTCTTAATATTATATTATCAACTATTACTATTCTATTTGTCCAGTTAATTATTAAGTTCTACATTCATAACTATATTATTCTAAATATAGCATCATAATATTCTCTTAATACCAATATAATATTAAATATTACTATTATAATATATTATCCTAATCTCATAATAATATTCAATGCTTATTTCTTATAGCTTTAACTAATTATTTCTCCACTAATTGAAATAATTATTACCCATTTATTTGTCTATGTAATAAATATTTCAGCTTCTTTTATAAATTCTTCTCTAATATAGTTATAAACTACTCCTAAATCTAGCAAGATTTTTATATCTTTTCCATTAATTTTTGCTAATATCATAACTATTTAACTAACTACTTTTAGTTTTATAGTTATTATAATAAATTCTATCATAATTATATATCTTTCTTAAAATTATTATCTTTATTTAAAAAATTCCTTTATATTAATTATATACTATTTATATAATCTTTTTACCTAATATTCTATAGTTATAAGACTGTTATAATAGAAATATACTAATTCTTTACAAATATATTAACATTCTAATTATTCTTATAGATATTCTAATTTTAGTTTTAAAATAATAGATAAAATATTCAGAAATTATCTTAATATTATTTTTAATCTAATATAAAGTTTATATAAATTATTATAATATATTATCTAGTAAACTTTATAGTGCAAATTTTTTTTAATAAATAGATAATAATAATAAAAATAATTTCTTATATATCTATTTTATTTATTATAAAAGTATATTCCTCTTTTATATAAAATATACTTATATATTATTACTAGAAGTAAATACATCTATTTATATTTTTAATATATATAATATATTTATTCTTTATATTTCTTATATTTCCTAATATAATTCTTCTATTTCTATTAAGATTTTTTTTAGTAGATTATATTAGCAGACATATAACTGTATAGGTTATCTTTTTAAGGGTTTATAGTATTCTCCTATACTTCTATTTCTATTTTATTCTTAATAGGGTTTTTTATTTGTTCTTAATATAGATCCTTATAGGTTATTATCCTTAGTTTATTATTTTATAATATTAGTTAAGTATAAAATAACTTTTCTAAAAAGGAATTTTTTTTAATATTTTCTATACTAGATTCTCTCTCTATCTCTCCTTTACTAGGATGACTTTCTTTTTTAGATGACTCTTAAGTATAGCTCATCTAATTAATTTATTTCTTATAATTATAAGATTAATATTCTATTCTTATATTAGTGCTTACTTATTTTATTTATTTAATATTTTTTCTAAGGTTAAATCTTTCTTATGTACTTTAGTATTATATTTTATTTTTATTTAGATTATTAAGCATTTTCTTTAGCTATATTAATATATTTTTTTTATCTGCTTATCTTATCTATTCTATTTAGATTCTTTTATAATTTATTATTCATTTTAATTATTGTTTTTTATCTTTAACTAATTACTTTAGATCTTTATTAGAATCAATCTTATTATTAGCTATTTTATTAGCTTTATTAGTATTAACTGAAACTAATAGAATTATAGTTGCAATCTATTTTTTTAAACCTAAAATAACTAGTTTCTAGTTCTTTTTTAGCTTTTAATATTAATTTATAAAATGATCTAGTTTTCTATAATTAAAATAAGCTTTATTTTTTTTTAGTTTATCCTTTTCTTTTTTAGATAAAATTATATTTAATTATATTATTATATCTCTATCCTTATCTTTAATTTATCTTTAATAAATATTTATTTTATTTTTTCTAAACTCTTTTTTTTCTATTTATCAAATATAAATAGTTAAATTAATCTAAGATATTACTTTTATTATTACTTAGAATATTTCTAGTTATAATATTATCATTAAGATTTAGTCTTTAATATTATCTTTTAATCCTTTATAAAACTAGTCTTTAAATCTTTAATTATTTTATAATAGTCTTTTTAATATCTATAAGAATTTTAAAATATATTCTTTAACTAAGATTTATTATTTAATATATCAAATCTTATTAATAGTCTTAATCTTTTTATTAATAATTTTCTATAGCTGATTAAGTTTCTTTTTATAATATTAATAACTAGAAAACATTATAATTATCTTAGGGTTTCTTTATTCTTTATTTATATATATAATACTAATTAGTGATATACAGAGCAAATTACTTTATAGTTTTTTTATTAAGAAAGTTTAATATTACTAATACTTTATTAGACTTATTTATAATTTATTCACTATTATATATAAAATAGAGTTATATCTAAATAAGATATATCTTAAAGGTTCTATATTCTTTCTTAAATAAAATTACTATTCTAATCTTAATTTTTTAAAATATATAACTTAGTCTTTTTTTATTATTAATTACTACTTATTCTAGTTCTTTAATATATTATAATAATACTACTGTCAGAGAATCAGAACGTCACAATCAATGGATCAGGTTAGTCACTATGAGACTAATGCACATCGGAACAAAGGATTACCCGCGAAGCCTTAGGGTTAGGGCAATAGAGCTAGTAGAGCCATTGCTATACTGACTATATTAATTAGAATAAAATAAGTAGAGTCATTGCTATATTAGTTATAATAGAGGAAAGCTATATAAGGATACTTATTTACTATATATTTAATTTTCTTCTATTATCTTAAATTAACTATAATAACTTAAGTATATAATCTTCTATTAATTAGGATATTTATAGTTTTATTTTTATTTCTTTTATCTACTGAGACCTTTCAATCTTAGAAGCTTATTAACTTTACCTATTAATAGCTATCCTAGCTATACTTAATAATAATATAATTAAAGTTTCTAATAATTCAAGACTCTTAGTTAAAAGAAAAGTTTTAAGAATAAGTAATAATAATATCTTAAATCTCAGTTCTAGCAACTCTAAATCCTAACTTATAAACTACTAATACTAACAGTAAGAATACCACAACTATTAATAATAGGGATATAGTAATGTTATTATAATATATTAAAGAACTAAAATAAGCAGTGGTTAATAATAAAGAAAAATTAAGTCATATATTTTGAGAAATTAAGATTAGAATAATAACTTTATTTAAGGAAAAACATAGAACCCTTAAGGTGTACCTTGCTTAGATATAACTCTATTTTATATATAATAGTAAATAAATTGTGAATAAGTCTAATAAAGTATTAGTAGTATTAAACTTTCTTAATAAAGAAGCTATAAAGTAATTTACTTTATATATTACTAACTAGTATTATATATATAATAATAAAGAATAAAGAAATCTTAAAACAATTATAATATTTTCTAGTTACTAGTATTATAAAAAGAAATTTAACTAGTTATAAAAAACTATTAATAAAAAGATTAAGATTATCAATAAAATTTAACATATTAAATAATAAATCTTAGTTAAAGAATATATTTTAAAATTCTTATAGATATTAGAAAAACTATTATAGAATAATCAAAGATTTAGAGATTAATTTTATAAAGGATTAAAAAATAATATTAAAGATTAAATCTTAATAATAATATTGTCAGAGAATCAGAACGTCACAGCCAATGGATCAGGTTAGTCACTACGAGACTAATGCACATCGGAACAAAGGATTACCCGCAAAGCCTTAGGG